>NC_064044.1:12754452-13091952 GCF_932526225.1 Nematostella vectensis
TTTTATATCGCACTGTTTGCACTGTCGATTATATTTAAACACCAAAATAATAATTGTTGGCTCTAACTAGGGACGTGTGATGCTCTAACAAACTCGAAACACATATGAAAGAATGTCTGTACACAAAATTGAGATGGACTTTTTCTCTCACACAGGCTCAAATGACCAGCACCAAGTACACCCACAAGAAAACTATTATGATCTTTATTAATATCATTTGTAATAATGTATAAAAACTTCGTACTACTTTCAAGCATTTTAGGCACGGCCTTACCGAATAGAATTCAGGTGGTTCCGGTTATTTATACTTGGAATAGATGAATGGATAGCTTTTTTAAACATCTATTACGACAGTAGCAATTTTAGGAATAATTTTAGAAAAACAATTTTGAATTATTTTCAAATATGTATAGTATTCTTGTAAGAAAAATCAATAAATACCCTTTTCTACCCGTCGTGCGTCATCGATTACTTCATTATTTGTAAGTTTTATTATTTGCGGGCTTAAAACCAAGCCTATATGCACCAATATAATACTTGCACTTACAGATCACGTGATTTTTTTTATGTAAAAACGGCGCGCTTCTTTTTCGTCGTTCTCTTTGCGACACGGGCGCTGTCATTTCATTGATAATTTTAGCTCGAATTTGCCACCCAAAAAGTCATTTGATCAGTTAGGTGCAAGTCACTTTTTGCTAAACATTTGTCTTACTTATAAGTCTTGATCTTCTCTAGATCTCTAATGATCCCAGTAAGAATTAAAGAGCAACATTATTTCCCACATACACAATTTTTTTTCAAGCAATCCAAGTTTGAACACAACTATGTCCGCAGTCACATTGCACACATTATATAAAACTGTGTTGTGTCGAGAAAAACCCTGCCTCATCCTCATGGAGAGGACCACAGTAGGGACGGATCTAGCTTTTCGCTAAAGGGGGGAGTGGCTCAGTGACAAAGGGGAAGGGCGTATTTTTTATGTTACATATGGCTTTCTGACAGCCCAATGGGGGGTTTAAACCCCATAAACCCTCCCCCCCTAGATCCGCTACTCCACAGGGGCAGCAGGTGCGTACGACATGACGGTAAAACCTGGAAAATGCGCAATTTGGGATAGAGAAAGGAGACACAATTTCTTACAATGGCCATCGGTTTCTTATTACAGACTGATTTTCAAAACACGAATAACGTGAGGCTGAAGTGGACATTCCCAGATTTTGGCTTTTTAAGAAAGTTTTTCCTTGATCATCCTTGCGCTATGTATCAGCTCAGGGAGGAAAAGCTCAAATTTCAATGACACTTTACAAAAAGTCGCATCAATTTAAAAAAAAAGTCGCACTTGATATTTTGTTTGCTATTACTCACTAAGTACTTAGATAAATTTTGCGCCTTATTCGATGTGAAATGGGCTTATTTGAAGCGTCACGTCATGTTTTCCCGTCATGTCGGTGTGTACACAACCGCGGGTGCACAGGGTACCCGACCCCCCCTTGGCGGCCAAGAAGATCTTCCCTATACTTTGCTTTTCAATATGATATCTATGACTGCGCACCCGTCTCAGCCTATCCTGAACATGCCTGAACAGTCAACTCATCTCGCTTACCCTTCCAATCATGTGTTCCACGCTTACCAATTTATGCACATCGGCACAAGGCGGCAAAAAACTACAAATTCCAACTTATACTGACACTTACTTCCTTATTCTTTAAAACCGGATGGATCTCTACTAAGCAGAATGAAGTTATTCACCATTTGGAAGGTTCTTCCACGACCACTTTAATGTTTCCTTGTTCTTGCTTGGTCCTTTGTGTGACCTGTGTCTTCCTCCATCTGCTTCTTGAGCCGCAAGTACTAAAAAAAACATTGCAATATGTGATTGCCGGCTGTGTGTTCTGCTGGTGCATTTTATAATGCGAATATTTTTTTTTTCTTTCTTGTTTACTTCATTGCGCTGAAAAAACTAAGATTTGTAGCAGTTTTTTTTTGCAATAAAGTAGAACTTCCATATAGTTATGTGGGACTAGCTTTTGTCTGTTACAAATATAAGCAATTACCGCTGTATGCTACAGTATACAGGTATCAAAATAAGACACTTGAAAATCAGTTCTGTATATTTAAGTATTCGTTTTGTGCAAGTCCAGTTTAGTCAAATTCTATAATAGCACAGTACTAGTTTAGGGGGTGTATTTGTGTGATACAGTAAGAGAAAGGCAGCAAAAGCGCTACTTATATACATTACATACATACATTTTTACGGCTTTGGATAGCTTGCTGAGTCCATAACAATTCCATTGCAATCTGTTCCCTGGTTTTCTGCAAATCGTCAGTTATCACTTGCGATGATGAGTCACTATCAGGGGCTGGATCTGAAACAGGACAACAAGGTCTAACTAAATAGTTTGAGGTGGTGTCACAAGGCAACTGGTTTATACTGAGCTTGTTCACAACTCCAAGACACTGATTAATCTTTAGTAAATCTATCTAGTATTTATCGACTACTTACTGTTACTTAAGACAAAACAAATGCACACTCTTGCCCCAAACTTGTGACCTAAATTTAGATCTGTTCATTAATTATCTGGCTGCATCTTCAGGGACCCAGGGCGACACGGAGAAAAAGCAAAGACAAAAGATAGTGGGGAAAAAGACTTACTCCCACATCGCCATGGGTCCTCAAGGATGATCTGGATGGACCCGGAAGTGGGATGGCAAAGATTGGGAAAGATTTCATTTAGTGAGCACATATAATACAGCAAATAGTAGATAAGTGGGTGAAATAATAAATGGGACACCCTTGAGTAGGAGGGTTTCATGGAGGAATACTTGGTTAGGGATTATTAACATGAGAAGAGTGTGTTAAGATGTGGCTATTATAGCTTTATGGATTCGCATTTGCAGTTACAACATATACCGTAGCTATCTAACTGGTACACAGTAGTTTAGTGTTGGCTTTGGTAAGTAGCAATGATGATCTGGTGATAATGATGGTATTAATGACAAAGACGATGACGATTGATTAGTATGAGTACGATGATGGGGGCCATGATGATGATAATGAAGTTGGTTAGAATGGTGATGATAGTTTAATGTTAGTTAATCGAGCCTTTGGTTATTAGTTATGATGATTTTAATGTTGGAGGAGATAACCAAGATGTTGATGATTGATTAGTATGAGTACGGGAATGGTGGCTAAAATGGTGAAGTTGGTAGTGATGGTTGTGGTGATGATGGTATGCACCTTAGTGTTGATAGTGATGATGATGACGAAGATTGAGATATTGTGATAGTGACTATGATGATGATAATAAAGTTGATGATGACTATAGTGGTGAAAGTGGTGACCGCAGTGGTGATGGCAGTGGAGATGATGATGGTGGTGATGATGATGACGACGAAGATCGAGATAAGTATGAGTATTATGATAGTGACTATGATGATGATAATAAAGTTGGTGATGACGATAGTGGTGACAGCGGTGGTGATGGCAGAGGTGATGATGATGGTTGTGGTGAAGATGACAAAGATTGAGATAAGTATGGGTATTATGATAGTGACTATGATGATGATAATAAAGTTGGTGATGACGATAGTGGTGACAGCGGTGGTGATGGCAGAGAAGATGATGATGGTTGTGGTGAAGATGACAAAGATTGAGATAAGTATGGGTATTATGATAGTGACTATGATGATGATAATAAAGTTGGTGATGACGATAGTGGTGACAGCGGTGGTGATGGCAGAGGTGATAATGATGATTGTGGTGAAGATGAAAAAGATTGAGATAAGTATGGGTATTATGATAGTGACTATGATGATGATAATAAAGTTGGTGATGACGATAGTGGTGACAGCGGTGGTGATGGCAGAGGTGATGATGATGGTTGTGGTGAAGATGACAAAGATTGAGATAAGTATGGGTATTATGATAGTGACTATGATGATGATAATAAAGTTGGTGATGACGATAGTGGTGACAGTGGTGGTTATGGCAGTGATGATGATGGTTGTGGTGAAGATGACAAAGATCGAGATAAGTATGGGTATTATGATAGTGACTATGATGATGATAATGAAGTTGGTGATGACGATAGTGGTGACAGCGGTGGTGATGGCAGAGGTGATGATGGTTGTGGTGAAGATGACAAAGATTGAGATAAGTAATGAGGATGCTAGAAGCTGGTGATGATGGCAGTGGTGATGAGGATAGTGGTGGTGAAGATGACGATAATGAATAAGTTGGTGGTGATGGTGATGTTGTATAGCTTAGTGTTTTATTTGGCTAGTAGAAATAATGTTTGTAATGATGGTGATGATGATTAAGATGATGATTGTTATGATAATTAACATAAGTATGGTGATGTCGCAATGATGATAACAAATTTGGTGGTGATGATAATGAAGCAGGTGGTGATGGTGATGATGTGTATCTTTATGTTTGCTTTGGCTAGCAGAAATGATGATTATGAGGATTTTTTGTAATGATTGTGTTGATGATTGTGGATACTATAAATAATAAAGTTGGTCATTATGATTATGATGATGGCATTGGCTTTATCTAGTTGCAATGACAACTGTTATATGGACTAAAAATATGATCGCATTTGTGCGATTCAAATAATCAGGGTTTTTTTCACACTCACCAAATGACTTATCAGTCATCCAGCTGTCAGTCAAAAGTGGGTGTGACTTCAGGGCATGGGCCCTTGCTGATGAAGGTTCTGAATTATCAGAAACAGCTGGGGTACTAAACTGACCCTGAGCAGGGCTAAATGAGCCAACTGGGCTGACACTATGAGAGCTGTGTCTTCCTGATAAATGGATAGGATTGCCAACAGCATTTGGAGGCTTTCCTCCAAAGTCTTCATGGCTTAAGACAGGCCTATTTATGCAGGGTTCACCATTATCACTTGGACTCTTTGATGGAGGTGATGATATGGGTGAAATCTTCTTTGGTGTTGTTGGTACAGGAGCCATATTTCTCTGATCCTTTGTTTTTGAAGTATCACCCACATCTGTATCTTGTTCCAAATCCTCATGGTCTGTTTGCAAACTTTGTTTTGGGGTAGTTCTTCCTTTTTCTGGGAAAAGTTCTCTCTGTAATTGTATTTCAGTATTGCTATTTTCTGTTGATCCTATGTTGCTAGGCAACCTATTGCAGTCATTATCTGGTATTAATGTTCTCTCATTATCCAATGAATCTTCAAGAATAAGATCTGCCGACTCAGACAGCCTCACATATTTTCCACTTGCAAGATAGCTCCCCAGGTCTCTATCATCTGTTACAAGCACAGGTAACCCAATGGCATAAACCGGCCAAAGAATATGAGTCTCTGGGCCTTCAATTTCTGACACAATTGATTCAAATTCCCTCTGTACACATTTGAGCTGCTGCCGTAGGAGAAAACCCCTGACAGAAGCCTGTTAGAAAATATACAAACATAATAATAATAATAATTAAATTAATAACCAACCTTTGCACAATTTTGATGCACTATCAAATTTGTTAAAAAGAAAAAAAGATAATATATACTTGGGTTATTAGAGGGAAAGATGTCTTATGTGTTAAATTAATTGAAAATGGTGAGGGTAAAAAGGCAATTGGCAACAAATTGACTATGGATCTATCCTCATTTTACCTAGAGCTGGGTGTTTTTGTGCATATCAGGTGTATAGTATATGGAAATTATTACGACAATGAGAGAAAAAAGCAAGCTCTGATTGGTTTAAAAGAGTTAGTGATTAGAGTATGTACACATGTTGAACAACATTTTGTACTGTTTCTTAAAATTGCTTTATAAAAACAAAAAAAATTAACGTTATTATTTATGCTTCTGTCCATTAAGAATCTGTAGATGATATTACAGTGTATCATGTCACACAATTTGACTCTGTCTCACCCTGTACTTTTTAAACACATGACAAGCTGTGATTTCACCCATAGAAGGCAGACATGGTGATCTTTGAAGTATACATTGTCTATATTCTAAATTTCCCCTTTCCCCTGAGCATATAAAAGTTTGAATCATGCAAAAGTTGTGATCTTAAACCATAGTCAAGAGTATAATAATATACCAAATACAGTAGCACATAAAAAGTTCCACTTTATCAAAAGTTAGACAAGTAATGATTAGCATCCAACTGAAAATTCTGATAAAAATTTTAACATCACTTCATGGGACTATTGTATTTTTAACTGAATTTTGCTGAGGGCACCAGACAGCCAGAAGACCCCTTACACAAGACAGAAAGTTTAGTCAAGTCCTGTTGTTATTGTAATAATCCTACATTGTTGCTATATTTTTTGTATGAAATTAGTAAACTATGGTCTACCATAACTTATTATTTAACAAAGCTTACCATAAGCCACTTTGGCTCTTCATATTTGTATTGTATAAAATTGAGTTGCATTGATAAATAGTAGGTAGACAATAACAGACTTCTCAATAAACTCCACTTTTTCATTGTCATCGGCTATATTTGTATTGTATAAAATCGAGTTGCATTGATAAATAGTAGGTAGACAATAACAGACTTCTCAATAAACTCCACTTTTTCATTGTCATCGGCTATTTAACTTAAAACCCTCCTTGTACTGAAATCTGTGTTCAGAGATATTACTCACAACTAGTATTTTACAACTAGAAAGACTACAGCTAAGCTGTAGAAAAAACTAAAACATCAAAACAGGGTTGGCATAGTTATATCCTCGGAAAGGTTTCCTTGACGCTTCTGATAAAAATTCGTAGGATCCTCGGAAAGGTTTCCTTGACGCTTCTGATAAAAATTCGTAGGAGCAAAAAAAAAAAGGAAAGCTAGCATTCTCTTTCAAGGTCTATACAGAATACACGAGTGCAAGTACAACTTAAATTCAAAAAACAGCTGGCGAGCGCTTTTATTTTTTTGTTGTTGATTACAACAACATTTTCCTTTGCTTCGGCCTTCGCTCGCTGATTCATGAGTCAGTTCAAGAGAATACTGCATAATTTTTGCCAATTATACGATATTCTAGGAATGCCGTGCAAAATACAACACTAAAAGAGAGAGAAAAAAGAAAGAGATTGAGTAGTTTTGCCACAATACCTGTATAATTGTTGCAGCATTTGTCTCGCTACTCAAATCTGCCGCCATTTTAACTTTGAAAGGAAAATACGCATGCGCGATTGTAAATACCACAGGAACCCCAAGACGCTGGAGCAAACTCTTTGTACAAGAGTGTGATAACCCTTTTCGCGCCAAAAAAAACGCTTAGATAGAAATACGATTCTCAAAAAAAATTCGCACTCCTAAAATATAACTACCCCCATCCAATGCCCCCCCCCCCCCCCCCCTTCACCAATCGCAAAATCTGTCTTACATTCACCAAAGGTTCTGCATAACATACCGCATTCACGGCTGACCAGGATTTGGTCCACCCGATGTGTACCTAACTGTTGAGACGACGACTGAGCTCTAAAAAAATACAGCTCTATTTGATCCACACTGCAGGTGGGAAAATGTTTTTTTCAAAATATTTTTTGTGACACCTCGTGAACATACCGTTCTTTAAATCTAATTTTCCAATCAAATATTAAAACAACAACGAATTAAGTGAAATTCCGAAAGAAAAAGCCCAGGGCAGTCCTGAGAAAAAGGGAGACATCCCAACCTCCCCTCTCACCCCTTCCTTGGCAGCGCCTGCCACCATTGACCCGGTGGCCTCAACCGGCGTGAAGAAACCGTTTAGCTACTTAGTAATCCACACCACCCTATTTACCATCTTCCATAAGTCACTCCTTACTTGTACATATACTAGCTATAACATGCCATTGTAACTCATTTATAACCTGAAGAAGGCAGGTATTGGCCTGCCGAAATATGGTTCTAAAAAACATAAATCCGCGTTGTTGTCGACTTTTTCTTTTAAAGGTTTTATTAATTAATCAACTGTTGACGCAGACCACAAGGTCCGACGCACACCAGCAGATAGAGGCTGTCCGGTGGTTTCTTCCTACGTTTTTATCATGAATGTTTGAATGTAATGACTATCATGCTGAAAAAACGATGATGATATTATCGACTTTGGTTTTGATAATGATAATTATAATTACGACGATAAAGATTATTATGATAGTGATGATAATAATCATTTCAGCGAAGAAATGTACAGTCGCCATTACTGGATCCACCGCAGTGGAAGTATTAACATGTCCTGGAAGAGCTACGGAATCATCGAGTCGGAAGGCTGCAGTAAGCTGGCAGAGTACATCCGATGGAAATGCAGCGTTAGCCATCGTTCCGAATTAATGCAGGTGAATGCTTCCCCTCCCCTCCCCTCCCAGCATATCGTCCCCTCCCCTCCCCTCCCACCATCGAATCGACCCCTCCCTCCATCTTACCTTGCCCTTTCCCCCTCCCCATTAATCCTTTGCCCTATCCACGCAGTCCTCAAGTCCTTCCTCCTATGACCCCTCTATTCATCGACACCTTCGTCCATCCACCCACCCTCCTCCCTCCCACACCCCCTTCTATCAATCATTCACTGCTCCCATCGACCCCTCCCTCAATCAACACCCGTCTGCATTGTCTCATCAGCCGCGCTATAATTTGTTTTCTTTCCGTTTCCTAGATTGACTTGTACCTAACCTGGGGCTTGTGCATTAAAGAAATGGCCTTTTTCTGCAATCGGTTCACCGAATCGATAACCCGACAGTGCTCCGAGCGAGGCCCGGAAAGGACGACGAACTTCATCCTGGTCGATTATCAGTCGCTGCACTGGTCGCATAACTTTCCGGAAGTTGATCGAGTCAGTAATGTTGCCCTTAAACAGAAGATACGAAACGTAAAAAAATTCCTAGGGAAAAATATATCTTAAATTGAAAGGAGAAATAAATATAATCCTTCCGACGCATGATATTCTTTGTGATTTGATGCGCTGATAACTCGGGATTAGGGACAGCGACACAAGGCTACTCTCTGTCAGCGCTCTTCGGATTCAAGTTGGCGGACGCTCTCAGAGCTGATAACAGGCAAATCATGTAAAAAAGCTGGCCGCGAAGCATAAAAACGCCTGGGACGAGGCTTAATATACTATTTCAATATTATTAATAAAGTATCAGACTTCAATCGTGGATGGTTGCTTCGAAGTTTTATTGAAAATAAACCGCTGCATTTTTAATTGAAAACAATAACAAAGGAACGGCTGATCTACATTCTTTAACGGGGTTCTCGCACGCTCAGCCCTCGTGCCAAAGGAACATTTGATGGTCCTGCCAGCCTTGTGATTTATAATTTATTCACACTGTATAGCTGCTCTCGCACCGCATTGATTCTTAATGTACCCCGAGGCATCACACGTCGCGACTGCCGATGCGTGATGCCTCACGTCGCGTACGACTAAGAAGACTAAATGAATAACTGAGACATGACGTATCAACTCTAATTACAATTAGCTAAACATCAACGGGGTGCCACGCCCTTAGACTGGGTAGCACCTGGTGGGGTGGGGTCAAGGGGTAGGACCCCCTGATGGGATAAGGGAAGGGTCGTGCTGTGATGTGGATCTCCCACATGCACTGCAGCGTGCAATAATCTGATATAAAGCCGAGAAAGGCCAAGGGTAAAGTCGAAACGAGTGCATAAGACCTGACGGAATCATGAAGGAAGCTTTGTCTTTTGTTTTCTCTATTGTTATTCAGGAAAAAAAACATCTTGCACAGAAATTGTGCAATTGTGCGGTGGGCTCTCGTCACGATTTCCAATAGCTAAATTGCTTTTTTGCTCCATTTATTCAAATCTTTGAAGCGTTTTCATTGGCAAGCACTGAAATGGTTTCCAAACATGCCAGACCCGGACCCGGTGAGACCCTAACCCGACGGAAATGTCCGGCCTTCCCGACGAGCTTTTAGCTTTCCGCCGGGTTAAAATTCTAACACGAACAGTTTCTTTCCACCCGACGAGTAAGTTGAGTGACCGGCGGTAAATAAAAGTCAGTTGACCTGGTGATAAAATTTCGAACCCGTAAGCTCCCGAAAAACCCTGACGAAAATGTTTCGCCTGGACTGTTATAAAGGTGTGTTTGAAAATGGCAGTTGAGTCTTGTGGCTTTACTCTATAGGCACAGTAATAAGACCAAAATCCAAATATGCGCTTGTTTGCCATGGAACAACGACAACAAAAAAACACATAGCAGCATAATAATGATAAATATTTACTTTTCCTTTTTGTATTTGATTAATCATGCTTTTGACTGTTTTGTGAAATTGCGTACGTGCGAGAATGTGCACTAGATTGTAGCTAAGAGCTTGTGACTGCCCAAGCATACAAACAATTATGGAACTAAACTCTTTTTTTTATTAGAACGTCTAATTTTCAGTCGAGGCTGGGCCGTTCTTATTTTTGGAGCATTTTAAGGCTGAATATGTTTTTAAAAATGTTCTTAAATTTTAGTGATAAAAATATAATTATTAGGATAAGAAATTCCACAAATGATCAATAGCAATAATATATAAGGTTGTTATTATAAACACAATCAGTTTTTCTGATATCTGAGCCTCGGTACGTTCTTAGCATGTTCTTAAAATTTGGTGAAATCTCAGGCTGGACGTTCTTATAAAAAAGGTTCTTATAAAAAAACAAGACTCTAGCGTCACTCCGCAGCACTCCTTCTTTTTCCAAATTCTTCAATAATAAACATTATAATACAATAATGAATACAAACAAATTAATGATTACGTTTGAGACTTGTTCTCATTGAAGTAAACTATGAAAACCTCTTCACTATACCCTCACCGATACATGATGATCAATTTAAGGAATTTTGTCAATTTTATCCATGACCTACAAAAAGTCACGTTGCGACAATTTATACATCGTTCCTCGGAACTAATTTCAAATTTAATAAATCTTCTCTTGTACCAATCCGAGAAGCAAAATATCTATTCCATAGATTTGATTTTACAGAATCCACAATTTTCAAAAAGCTGAGGGGGAGGGAGAGGGGGAGGGAGAGGGAGAGGGAGAGGGAGAGGGAGAGGGAGAGGGAGAGGGAGAGGGAGAGGGAGAGGGAGAGGGAGAGGGAGAGGGAGAGGGAGAGGGAGAGGGAGAGGGAGAGGGAGAGGGAGAGGGAGAGGGAGAGGGAGAGGGAGAGGGAGAGGGAGAGGGAGAGGGAGAGGGAGAGGGAGAGGGAGAGGGAGAGGGAGAGGGAGAGGGAGAGGGAGAGGGAGAGGGAGAGGGAGAGGGAGAGGGAGAGGGAGAGGGAGAGGGAGAGGGAGAGGGAGAGGGAGAGGGAGAGGGAGAGGGAGAGGGAGAGGGAGAGGGAGAGGGAGAGGGAGAGGGAGAGGGAGAGGGAGAGGGAGAGGGAGAGGGAGAGGGAGAGGGAGAGGGAGAGGGAGAGGGAGAGGGAGAGGGAGAGGGAGAGGGAGAGGGAGAGGGAGAGGGAGAGGGAGAGGGAGAGGGAGAGGGAGAGGGAGAGGGAGAGGGAGAGGGAGAGGGAGAGGGAGAGGGAATGGGATGTAGTTATTGGCTGCTGCCTTGATAGTGATAACAATGATACTGATTTATTTAATGTCGCATTTAATGTCGCATTCTGATAATGATATTTTTGTTGTTGCCATTGTGGTTATGATGTTAATGTAAATGACTGAAATCCTGATGATCATAACTTCGGTTCATGCATTGTTGCGTTTTTCTTGATTTCTTATTGTTGCCACTAAGCCAGCTCGTGCGATTATTTTACCATTCCTTTCAGTCCAGCTTTATTACGTATGTTAACTGCTTGTTTATCTTAGCGATAGGACTTGCAATTACGATTCTTTTGCGGCGTATCACATCTACAGGGTGGTCGACAGCCCAGAGGCAAGATCGAAGTAGTGGGATTATTCTCCCACGCTTTTTAAACTTTATCTAAACGTGCTACTCTTCAGGCAGTTCTTTAGTACAAGCTGCTTCAAATTTGTATTTGAAAGAGGTTATATCACATCAGTTTCTTTGTGTAAAGCTGTAAGTAAGTAAGTAAGTAAGTAAGTAAGTAAGTAAGTAAGAGAAAAATAATTTATTTTTTAGATGAAGAGAAAATCCCAAACACATGGGGTTAAAAACTAAATAGAATACGGCCTTGAGAATCCCTTCAATCAACTAGGAACGCCAGGCGCTTTCGAAAAGTGGGGTCATTTTTTGCTCGAAATGCGAGACTATTTACATACGAGGTCTCATTGTATAAGAACGGCATGTAGGTCCTATGGTGCCCTTATTATCGGGGTTCTACTTTATAAGAAGAGCTTTGCTACTCCTATTGTGCCCTTATTTACGGGGTTCTACTTTATAAGAAGAGCTTTGTAGGTCCTATGGTGCCCTTATTATCGGGGTTCTTCTTTATAAGAAGAGCTTTGTTGGTCCTATGGTGCCCTTATTATTGGGGTTTTACTGTACGAGGAGAGCTTTGTTGGTCCTATGGTGCCCTTATTATCGGGGTTTTACTGTACGAGAAGAGCTTTGTAGGTCCTATGGTGCCCTTATTATCGGGGTTCTACTTTATAAGAAGAGCTTTGTAGGTCCTATGGTGCCCTTATTATCGGGGTTCTACTTTATAAGAAGAGCTTTGTTGGTCCTATGGTGCCCTTATTATCGGGGTTCTACTGTACGAGAAGAGCTTTGTAGGTCCTATGGTGCCCTTATTAACGGGTTCTACTTTATAAGAAGAGCTTTGTAGGTCCTATGGTGCCCTTATTATCGGGGTTCTACTTTATAAGAAGAGCTTTGTAGGTCCTATGGTGCCCTTATTAACGGGGTTCTACTTTATAAGAAGAGCTTTGTAGGTCCTATGGTGCCCTTATTATCGGGGTTCTACTTTATGAGAAGAGCTTTGTAGGTCCTATGGTGCCCTTATTATCGGGGTTCTACTTTATAAGTAGAGCTTTGTAGGTCCTATGGTGCCCTTATTAACGGGTTCTACTTTATAAGAAGAGCTTTGTAGGTCCTTTGGTGCCCTTATTAACGGGTTCTACTTTATAAGAAGAGCTTTGTAGGTCTTATGGTGCCCTTATTAACGGGGTTCTACTCTATGAGGAGAGCTTTGTAGGTCCTACGGGGTAAAAATGTAATTATCTTTAGCACCCAGGTTCCCTTCGTAGTCCCAGAGTCTCCATCGTAGCTAATTTGAGTCTTCGAGTCTTCTGGCAAGAGCCCTAGAGTCTTTTTTTTTAATGAAATACTATTTCTGGAACGTAGAGCCACAGATGAACACCACATACTAGGGATAGCTCGAACTCTTCTTTTTTTCCGATTTTCCTTGGAAATGGACATAATTTTAAGTCATGTTGTATCGCTCAAACTTTATTCTCTAAATATGCACATTTTAGCAGCTGATACCATGCCCGTACCAAGGCTTTTCTCTTGGGGGGGGGGGGGGGGGAGGTAGACTCTGGGAAAAGGCAACCTAATTTTTCGGCGGGTGGGGAGGGGGGGGAGGGCACGGGCTTGGATACGTTTTTATCAGTTGACACTAATTTTTGGTTTTTCAGAATGTCGTTCAACCACTCTTTTGCCATTGCTTGTCATTGCTAATCATTAAAAACGAAACGGTTTATTCGCAAAACTTAAAAATAACAATTAAAGAATGAAGCCCGATAACTTATTATTTACGATTTTTGATTAGAATCATCTTGGTTACCCGTTTGAATTACCGGATGTAAATGGTGCTTTGTGTGACTGTGCATGGAACGGGCGCGCGGCGTCATGGCCTTCTTTATAACGGTCTTGTACTCTAACTTGTCCATATGGTTAGGGTCCCCGAGGTTTTGTATTCATTACAAAAACCTTATCAAGGTCGGCTAATTCCTTAATTTGTTTCCTTTCTCTCGCCACATTAGTGAGAAGATAAGAACCGATACCAGTAATAATGTTTTTTGATGAGAGGATTGTCGGCAATTTCGACCTTTTATCTCGAGTCAACACACATGTTTCGGCTGGCCTGGTTGCATTGTACATGGGTTAATTCGTTAAAAGGAAACCGATGCTTTTAACTAACGAAGGGTAAGTTTGTTATTAATTTAGCGCGGATGATGTTTTGACGTTTCTGATAATTTTGTTATCAAGGTGCGGCCGATATATTGGAAAAGTTAAATGGTTGTTGGATACTATTTACTAAAATTGGGCAATGAAATTTTTGCACGTTTAAGGGGCTTTTGGGGGGTCATTCAACATTTTTATTTGTGAACTTGTGATAGACACATGAATTGCTTTCTAGAATGTTATACAATCAAGATTATGCATGAATTGAATAGTAGAAATTCGCTATTTGCCCTTTTCTAGCGTATAAACCGACTTAAAAGTTTTTATTTTTTTGTATTAGTGTAATGAAAGGTAAAGATACAAGACACTATCATCGTAAAATAATTTTAATATTATTTTCGTTTTTTTACAAAACTTGACTCGAATTGCTTTCTTCTGCGCCACTATTGCTACAGTTTGTTATATGCGTGAATAATAGAAACTGCAAAGTTTTATGTTGAGACGAAAAGAGATCACGCTACAAAGCAGATAAAAAGGTTACTATTACAATGTACTGCACGCGTCGTATTGCGGAACCCGAACTGAGAAGCTCTTGTTACTTCTGGTATCTGGAGAGGTTATAGAGAAAGACACAGAGATAGAATGTGAAATTACAGAGGTACTTTTAAACGTAGCCCCAAGAACAACCGCCTAATAAGAACACCAAGGTCCAAATAAAAGAAGATTCTATACATTTTCTGTGAAGTGTGCCCTGGTTAATTAGGACAACCCGTAATTGAAAACACTTCTGTGTTCCAATGCCTTCGTGTTTAACGGGGTTCCATAGTACTAATTGCTTATGCTTATAGAAGACGTTTTACACATTGTTTGCATTAACAAAAGGCCACAGTTGTTGCAAATCCAGACATCATGTAAAAAAAAAAGACAAAGTACAATTAGATTAACACAACGGCAGGGTATGAGACGACTTGATTTATGAGCGTGTGGACATGCGTTACTCTCAAGTTGTCGCGTGTGTCTTTCACATTGCTAAGCGTTATTTTCATTTCAAGCATTTACAGCGACCAAAGGAAGGTTGCGGTACAAGTCACAAGTGGATGATTGACAGACTGACATCGAAGAAAAAGTGTGATTTATAGCGTCGTGGTGAAAGGTATTCTAAACCCTCCTTTCTTCTGCCCAGTCACCTTAAAACAGGAAGGCCATGCTAAACATTTCGTGTAGTCAAACAGTCTGTTACTTATCGTATGAACTCTAGGGCGAAGTGAGGTCGAGAGCATACAATGCCAATGGCATCGTGTCTTTTCCCTCAAACATAACGCGGACGATTTACGTTACTAATAAGCGCTAACTTTATCTTTGTTTCTGATGGTTGTGGTTTTACAAGTTAATTATATATAAGGTTGGAAAGTCCATCCTTTTTAAGCTAAAGAGGCGTTTGTAAGTGATGATAGCATAGATAGTTTATGCTTTTAGGTGAAGTAGCCAAAATATGTCTGGCACTTGGCGAAATGATTGATGGCTTTTGACGAGAGATGTCTCCTGATAGACGCTCGCGCGACTATGCGGCGAGTAGTTTTGGCGGGAAATTATGGATTTACCAATCTTACGCCAAAAAAATAACACCCTTTTTAACCCTACCCCAACAATATTTTAACAGACGAATAAAATTCTTTCTATTGATGAGAAATATCGTAATCTCCATCATAATTAACAAACATTTAGTTTGCCTGCTAATAATCACACCATTTCCTCTTCATTAACAAATAAATATTTACATTTCAGAAAAACAGTCATGTCTAGACAAGAAATTGCCAGAGTTGACAAGTATTTTATATGTGATGGTCAATACAAATATTGACCAAATAAACTTGTGGTTAGCCACTGTCATTTCTAGAGCGGCACATATTTTCCCTCTGTCAACGACGGTAATAGAAATAATATGTTTTTAAAACTTTAGTCAACATTCGGCGAGATCCTTAACACATTCTCTAATCAGTGACACTTATTCGCTTTTTTTTCTATTGCCCATAACCATTCAAAATAAAATGTTGTTACTTCTATGATATTATAATAAAATAACGGAATGTTAATGTCAACCCAAAAAGCATGACTTTCTTCACTTTTAAATTAAAGATGACTAGCATTCGAGATAAATAGATATAAAAGATGTAAGAGATATAAGATGTAGAACATTTGTTATCTTTGGGATGTAAATAGGCACACAAACATTAGTTCGCTTTACTTTTCACTCTAACAATGACATCCACTTAGAACTTGTTGGCAGAAGGACAAAGCTATGACGTCATTAACATCACAAGACATCTTTAGGGTAAAGGCTGCAGGAGGTTGAGAGCTTTCGACGTGCTTTTTTTTATCTTTTTTCACCAAGTTTACAGACGTCCAATAAGATGCCCTTGACATAGGGGTAGAAATACACTTGTAAAATTGCTTAGAAGAGCGTGCATAAAACATATGGCTCTTCAGCACAGGGAGCTCTTCAAATTCCCAAAGAACCCTCTTAAAACATAATATACCGTCTTCAATTGAGCTGAAAAATTAATCAAAATTAAAAAGGTGATGACTTTGACAAGAGCCCCGCAGAAAAATAGGCACTCTAGATAGCATTTATGCAATGTTCTCGGTACATTTGAGCTAGACGTTATAGGATTGGTCCAATCCCTAGACGCGCCAAATTCAATACAAGAAAATGCTTTAGACAAGGCATGCTTGTTTTCTTACTACTTCCCTGAAATGACTAAAGTTTATAGAAAGCCTTTTGTTTCCAAAAATAAATGTTTTATAAAAAGAACTGTTGTTCTTTAATGCAAGGATAGGAAAATAGAATTTTGCAATTTCGGTGCTAATGTTGATAATGTTCCTGGCTTCGCTCGTAAAAAAATGGAAAAAAATTATAATGATTATTTTCTTTAAAAGAGTTCTTTTTACTGAGCATTTACTACAGGCGCATGGGTTTTATGCGTCAATTTGCACGCGTTCCTTCATTTCCTGTCGCCCCAAACGCAAGGTTAAGAGGCCCTCCATGTTGAGAAAGTGCTCGAGTTGCCTTATTTCACACAAAATCAACGCCGCTACTTGAACCTATTGTCATTATTAACATCGACATAAAGTACTGGCATAATGCTATAATACCAACTCAGACGAAAACTATCATTTACGTGTTCGCCATAAGGCACGAGAGGAGAGTTCGTCAACGACAAAGCTCGCCAGCGACGTGTTAGCGACTACAGTAAATAAAGGCTCTATGGATGAGCGCCCTCGTGTGAGCGACCTGATTTAAAATAACAACAATGGCAATTCTAAACACACGTTTCAATATTAACCATATAAACTCTGTGAGTTGTAAGCCTCTCGTAAGAAAATGCCGTATCTAGTGACCACCTCCGCTAGCGACAGCAAAGGGGGGATTCTAATCCCTTACGCTTCTCGACCGCCAGTTCTGATAACAACCATTTATTTATTCCGAGATGGCGTACGAGAGCATTTGATTGTATACGTGAAAAGCAGCTGCGCTTTCTGCACAGAGCTTGTGCCTGTTAATGGTCATGGCCTTGGTTCCTTGTAAGTATGTTTGACCTCAAGCTGATACTACTGGTTGATTAGAGAGAGATGAGAGACGAAGTTGCTAGCCTTGCGAAGCCTTTACAAAAAAGCGTAATTCTAAAGTATTAGGAATCCAGTTTTCGCAACCTTACAAATATTACAAAGATGAATTAAAATCGGTACTTTTGAAGACTGTTTAATTCAGTCGAATAGCTTAGTCTACATTTTTTGTTATTGAAACTTGATACTATAAAAGGAGGATTTGAGGGAGGGTGGAGGGAGGAACCATGGAAGTTGCCGGGTGTGTGGCTTTAGTTTATCAATTCTTTATTCTGGTTTTGTGATATCCCTCGGCGAAGAAATAATAAATCTCTCTCTGTGAGGCTCCAATGTTCTTAGTACGAGTCTTGGTAAACACTTGGCAGTGCTGATGAGACCAGTTAGTGTAGCCAACCATATAACAAGGCTTATACGTGACTCCTGGGTTATGCCATGGGGTTACGACTTTTAGTTTAAAGCATAGGGTGGAGCATAGGGTGAAAGCCGTATAATCTTGGACCTTCGGCTCGTTTAATAAAAAGCAAGTCATAGCCTTATGACTTAGCATTTCGACCTGACCTTGAACTTGATACAGGTATCATTGCACTCTATAATAGTCGTCTACTCGTGACAAGACATGTTAAAGGTTCTTTCGATGTGTGAACCAGGCTTTCATTCACTCAATGTCTTTCTACTTCACGGGTTTTACATTATCGGGGGAATATTCAAGAATTGCGCGCTATGCCTGTAGAATCACAGTGTGTTGGGAATTTAAAGGTTTTAAATTCGCTGTCGAAGGTTTAAGTAGAGGTCAAGACCGCGACCTTCGCGCTGTTAACGCATGCACGACCTCACGTCCACACTATCGCACTAATGCCGCAGATTTAGGGCGCGGAGTTCGCGGGTAATCTGCTAATAATTGCATCAAGGCTTATGTATTATTACAAAAAGAGCTTTCCTAATACGTACTTAATTATACTAACTTCAGCAAGGCTATGCGACAGTTCTCTATCTTAAATCTAAACAATACACGATGCGACAGACTTGGCTGTTCATCATAGCGACAATTTCACTCTTTGGGAGCTAAAGAAACTTCCTAATTAACGGGGCCCTTGTAGTGGGTTGGATTTTACCAATACATATATGAAATTTCTTTTTAATTTGTGCATTTTCTTATGTGATTAAAAGAGTATCTCGAGATCAAGGTTTTACTCTGGGACGATCGGATTTTCTCGCACCGTTTTAAATAGATGACGCGATTTGATTTTTACAAGAGACGTGGTAGTTTTTTTGTACTTTATTATATACAGGGGAGCTTCAATAAGTTACAAGAAATGACACTCAAAGAAATATAAGATCAATATAATAAGAGGAACTCACAAAGGAAGTGCATTAGAGAACTAGGTGTTTTCTTGGTCGCTTCAAAGAACAAGACGAAACAAATATATTATATCCATAATGGCACCCCAAAATGCCAACGGCAATTTGCAAAGCCCTAAAGCTCAGTCATCTATTGATTTGACACTTGATCCTATTCGCTCTCCTAGCATTTAAGGTACCAATTATAAGATTATTGGCCCGGTGCGCCAAACGTTCAATCTGTTGACTCAGTAAATTGCAATGAAAAGTGTTTGCGAACGGAACAATTTATGCTATGGTTTGTGTTTGACTAGTGAACGGAATTCATGTCGAAGCTGAGTCCTTATGCCGGCGCCGTTATCATGGCTGTTAGAGCTTATATTGTAGTCTTTTATACCGGACGGTTAGTATGTCAGAGGCCACGGCATTGTATTGTCTGCGCAATAGGAAGCGTGTATCATATGATGCGTTCGCCAAATATCTTCACGTTTTCAAATACGTTTAATAGCGTAACGGATACTTCGCTTTTGGTATCAGATAAAGATAGTCAGACAGTCCTTTACCAGGGCACCAAATCCCTAGTGTAACATTTTCAAATTTCATCACAATTCGATGATTTTTCTTTCAATAAATTATCGCCGGTCAAACACCTCTCAGCGGATGCGTGTGTTCCCCCTTGCCTGCAAAGCTACCCGCGCTCGCTTTGGCATTTGGCGGGAAAATATAGCTATTCAGAAATGCGCGAAGCAAATCGATCAAAGTCTTGTTGATTGTACTCTAAGCATCTGCATATTCACAATTGAGTAGATCTGTATGATAATAAATACTCAGACCACCGCGACTCTACGTGAGTAAATTTTGCATTGATCAATTGTTTATGCGCAAGTTTTATACACAAACGGGCAGTCACGCAACACAGGAGGTCGATTTTCACCTAATAAAAAAAAGTTACACTTGAAGAAATTATGATTCAGTTAACTTTGTCCACATTTATAAATTTCTCTTTGAACCATTTAATATATTGTGTTTTTTGTAATAATTCAAGTGTCAGTTTCCGGATAAACTTGTGAACCGCATAGTATGAAAACCTTTTGTGTTTGAAATTTATTGGATTTTTCTTGGCATTTTTTTGGTCCAATAATAGTTTGTTTTTCAATTGTGTATGCTTTTCATCTTTAATTCTTGTTCTCGCTGTAAGAGCTCTTCTTTTGCAGAGTTTTGAGCTTATGATAAGGGAATTAAAAAAAAAAAGATGTAGCTATTTGATTAATTGAGTCAAGTCTTTAATGCTACTCTAATTGAAGAGAAAACAAAACATGTCTGATAGTAAAGCTCCCATCCCTAGGGAGAAACAGGGTAATTGAAAATATAAACAAATGGGTTGTGAGGACGATAATCTACAGTCTAAAAAACACTAAAGTAACCACTTTGATGTTTTGTTTATTGCGACCTTCTAAAGTCAACGTATAATAGTTACAGAAAATGGATTAATTTATGCTAATATTAAGTAATACTAGAAGCAGTTATGTGTGAATTTTTGTTCTAAAGTGCGTAGTAGATATCATTACGAGCGTTTTCATCTTAGCTCAGCACCATTTCAATTTTCATCTCTTTCTTATTAAAATATTTTTCTCCTGAGGCAAATACCTTAACCACAGTTGTCTGATACAAAACACACGTCTCTCGTTTTTCATGGGTTTCACCAGTTTGGCGAGTCAGCAAAAAATAAACTTTGAGACAATTAAGCGGCGGAGGGCAAAATGTTCCAGAGACCATCCAATAAAGACTTTCAAGAACTCGATGGTTTGATTTCTTAAACACTGTCGCTATGTACGCCATTGCGTCACCGGCTTAACCCAAGCGTAAGGCTGTTATGATTTGTAGCTACCGTTTTGAAAAGTTCAAGACCCTTACACAAAAACCCAATAACTATCAGAACAACTCAAGCAAATTGATTTTTGTTAAAATGTGAAATAAAGATGAAAAAAAAAGAAAAATGAAAGCGATTAAACTTGAAAGCGCTCGTAAAGTTTTGTCTCTCATAGAACGAAAGATAAAATTCTAACCAGCAATGATAAAATCTATACCTATTACGCAAATTACAGCTTTTGTATATTATATTAAAGTTGCTTATTTAAAGCAGGATTTTCTTTGCCGCGTATTGCGACTTCGTTTTGCTATATACATGACCTAATACTAATACTACTATCCCGTAGGCAAGGTCTACGAAATCTCTAAAACTTGGCTTGTATTTCTAAATAAAGGATATGATATTACGCGTATGGAAATACATTTATGGTGCTTGTTGATGGCTTGAAATTAAAATTTGCTACAAATAGTTGTAACCTCGCGCCTACAACTAAATTTGTACATGTTCTAAATTTTCTAGAAAATTGACTTTCTACAAAATATTGACCGATAACCTCTATATTTCTGAAATAACTTTTGAAGTTGATTCTACGGCGTTGATAATCTTGAAGTACTTTTAAGTGTACTGCTTTCATCTTAACGAATACTATTGAACTTGCGGTTGGGCGATAAACTCGTATTGCGCCGGGAAAAAATGCTGAGTGGGAACTGTTGGATTCACGGGCCCTGGGAACGTGAATGTTGGAGTTACCGGTGAATTCGTCGGTGGAGGAGACTGAGGTAGCGTTTGCACGTATGTAGGCTGCGGTGAATAGCAGTATGGGTCGTAGACGGCGTTAAAAACGACGGCAGTTCCTCCGCCATAGTCGATATAGAAAGGTTGTATCGTCTGAACCTGTGGCGCAACACCATTAGGTGATTGAGGGCCGGGTGGGATAACCGTTAAAGGGCTTCCCGATAGCGTTGGCGCGGACTGGGTTGGTGAGTACATTGGTGTGTAAAGATACTGCTGCGCTGGCGATCTGTGAACAAACAAGACACGTCTTTGTGAACCTGATGGGATGTTCTGCGTTGCAGATGTGAAGTTATACAGATGTTAGGCATAACTACTCGAACTAAACCATGAACGATAATCGCAACTCAGCAAGAATACTTAGTATTAAGATGACTATACAGATGTTGCTACACAGATGTGTGAAAGACCGGTCGTGCTAAGTACTTAAAATATCACATTTGGAGAGTGCTAAATACGATGTGATAAAAGGCTTACGTCCCCCCACCCCTTTAAATTTGCGCGCTTACTATAATAATGTTACCCTTTTATAAACGCTCGGAAATTAAAAGAAGAATGCTAACAGTGTATTCACAAAGCAACTACGCAAAAATGCATTAATAGAATAATATTCTTACGAGTGTATCGTAACTTTTTTTATTTACAGTGTTTTTATTTTCTCGACCGCGCGCTACCATTTGGGAGATAAAAATGCAAACTAATCTGACGACTCAATGCCAAAACATAGAAATTCCTAAACAGGACGCAGAATGTGCGGAGTCAGACGTTATAGTAATAATTCTTTCTTTTTTTCTCTCTGTTGATGAGGTGATTCTCGTGGCATGTGACAAGTTGTCATCGGGATAATGATCTGGTGAACTTTGTCGAGAAGAAGGTTTGATGGATGTCAGAAGCCGGGCGAAGTAATGGTTTACGGGGCGTAATCACACTCATTAGGCATGCAGATATAACGAGGGAAATAAACTAACGACTCCAGCCTATTGTTTAACTGTATTACTACTCGCCTGCATAAAACACAGCAAGAAAAGTAATTAAAATTGCCCCATTAACAAATACATCTCAAGGGAAAAGCCGATTTCTCGTTTCCTCTCAGCCACACTTCATCGTACCAGTATCGCTAAAAACCGGATCTTTTTTTTTCGATCTTTTGAGTAGAAGTGTAAAATTTGTTTTGCTTGTGAAAATAACAATCAAACAAATACTATTGTTCGGGTGGAAGGCAAGTCTAAAACGGTAGTTAACGGGATACGGGTCATATTTTCGTGCAGTGCTCGAATTCCGAACCAATTGAGTTGTCAGACGCATGCACAGACCTACAAAAAGACACTAAATTAAAGTCGGATCTGCTCCGGCGCTTTTCACAGGGTTCTTGCGGCGATAAAATGCACAACGAGTTTGTAGCATTGAAAATAAAACAGCATAAATTTAAACTAAGTCTCGTATCCCCCCATGGTGAAAAAATCGTATTTAGCTGTGTCGCTGCTTCGAGTAAATAAACTAAGAGCACTGTTAATCCAAGCAATGAGAGACACTCACCCCACTGTAACTGCTGGACAATACGCATATGGCGAACTCGGCGGGCTACGCATCGCTAAAAGAGCAAAATATGAGTAGTTTTGAGTGTTTAATTAATAATGACCCTATGAAGTTTAGTACACATAAGTTATTTATCTTGCTAGGTCGAGGACAAAATCTTCTTGGTGTTTTGCTTGATACATTCATTGTCAAGCGGATGTTTATATTTGACGAATTCACCAGTCGTCTCCTTCTGTACTTATGAGAAAATAAATGAATAGCCACCTTCACAGTCAAAAGTAAAATATTTGTGAATGGCTTAAATGGGATTCCTAGAGTAACCACTATGGTCTCCCGGTTGAATACTTCATCGTGCGTGTTTATATAGTGGCGTATTCAGGGGTATATAATATGGTTATTTCTTGGTACCTCTTGTAGGCTTGGGTTTAGCGCCTAGATATGCAAGATTGACATTAGCTTGTCTCCCCTCGATCATCGGCCGTTTGTTCTTGCACGCGAGCTCGGCGGCGTCTGAGGTAGCCATCGTTACCTGGATGAAAAGAATCGGGATTAGAGAAAAAAAACATCGATCAATACCTCACAGGTACTTACAAACTCACAAATAAATACTATTCGAAACACGCAAGTAAGCCTCACTCACAAATCCATAACCCTTGGATTTCTTGGTCACACGGTCTTTAATGACGACAGCTTCTCTGATCTCTCCAAACTGCGCGAAAAACTTTCGCAAAGCATCATCACCGGATTCGTATGGAATCCCGCCAACGAAAAGCTTAGTAAACTTGGTGTCTTGATTTCTTATCATGGTCACTGCTTGGTTCGACTAACTTAATGGAGTAACGGCAGTGTCCTTTTGAACTCTGAAGCGTGTAACTTGAGGCGTAGAGTTGTATGCGCTGTTGCCGCACTGCTTGGATGATCACTCTCAAAGCTAGGTCAGCGCACTTCAATGGAACGAGATGTGTACATGTCACGGAGCAAACACGTGTATAATACGAACAGCCCCGATTCCTGTGTTTTACACACCGACTAAAAGGACTGGATTAGAATGCTAGCCAATAAACAGGAGTATTGAACTCACAGTGAATTCCTATGGGAGTTAGTAAGCGTTAATGAAGTACCATAGTAGAGGAGTTAATTAGCAAAACTAAATCCCTTGTGACAGATGGATGGACTGAGAAAAGCAAACGAATGACTGCTCGCTAATGCAGGGCGCCGGTTTCATAACATTCTAGGTCTCTCTCTAACTAAGTTAAACGCTTTAATTGCATTGCTGTGTTTACAGATTATCATACACGTACAGTTACTATGCAAAGGCATGTGTAGTTTGCATAAGTTGTATATTTTATCTTGACTAACTAATATCATGCAAATGCCGTCACAAAACGCCCCTACTACTTCGCAATGCCCGTCAGCTATGTAGCACTGATTTGGTTATGCGCACTGAATGTGTTT
Source organism: Nematostella vectensis (assembly GCF_932526225.1). Taxonomy (NCBI): domain Eukaryota; kingdom Metazoa; phylum Cnidaria; class Anthozoa; order Actiniaria; family Edwardsiidae; genus Nematostella; species Nematostella vectensis. Next base: position 12,779,054 of record NC_064044.1, read on the forward strand.
AACGTAGAGGTCTCGTTCTGGTTCCGTTTATACGCCAAGTGGTTTATAGGGACGCAGTGATGATAGGAAAGGCGTGAAACACCAATTCAACGTCTCAGGTGTTAATTGACAAACCGAGCAAACAGAGACACTGTGTGAGTCAACGTAAGGCGCAATACAAGAGTAAACGGCGCATTATCCGAGCCAAACAAGCAAGACAACCTCCCTACCAGACGTCTGAAAGCTTTGCCGCACGTCGCAAGATACCGAAACGCTAGTTGAACAATGCCTAAAGCTATTCACCCATTTCGAAAGTAATTTCACATATTTTATTACTACCACGAGTCTTTGTTTACATATCGTTTTAAGCACTTGTTTAAGTAAAATTCACTTCACGTCTACACAAAAGAAAAATCCGACATATTTAAGGTAGCACTGAACCATCAAAACTACTTGGGACATTCTTTGAGAAGTTGAAAAAGACGAGTTTATTTGGTTGGAAGACAAATAATATCAAAAACTTTTTATTTGTTTGGAAAAGGTTGTCAACATTCTATTGTTTTTACTGTATAGTTTTGTTTACTTAATTATTTTTGCCAAGAGGGGGGCTTCATCATAACAATAGCCATCGAATGAGGGAAAACAATTTACGATCCCTTCGCAAAAAGATTAGCAACATTCTTTAACGAAGCATTTGAAATTGAATTATTTTGACAATAGAAGAGACAAAATGAATAATCCAGGATTCCTGTTCGCATTTAAGAATGGACTATAGGCGTTTTTTAACTTTGTCATGTTTTTGATTGAGTTTATTAGGATATCTTTGTTATCTGTCGATTTAATGGAAACCTATTTCATGACGTGTTTTTCGTTAGGCTTTACCGTTAATTATCATGTGTGGGTGACTATTCATTCTCTTTAATCTTCATCTGTAGCTTGAATGATTCACAATAATCACTTATTTGATAAGAAATTTGACGGAGTCATACTTATTAGAGGTTACCGATCATAATCACATACCGACACAAAGTGATTGATACTAAAGGCGTTGGATAGAAAGTTGCCGACAGACACACAAAACAGTATTACCCCTACAAGATTTACATACTTTACCCACAAAATTCTCAGATTCGATCATTTCTGATATCTCGAAACGAGAGAACATCCATATGATGTCTGACTTGTGGGAACCCTGCTTAAAAGGACTTTTTTATCACTGTTGTCGATTATTAAACTAAAATCTCCTTGTACCTTAGCCTAAAGGAGTTGATAAGTAAATGTTTTTTTTTTCAATTAACTTTAATTTCTTATGGTAAATTCCGTTAACAATCAGGCAAATATTAATTGGTCGGTTTTGAAGGTAAGAAAAGCAGAAAAAAAACCCAGCCTTTTTTAATATGCAAAATAAAGGCTAGTTGCTTCTTCTGCTTGGCTAGCAAAGCACGAACAACCTAGACCTGGGATCAAGAGATTTTGTTTATTCGAGTTGATTTGATTTTTGAGTTGCAGTTGTTTTTAGTAATATGAGCCATAATTTAAAATGTTTGTCTTTACAAAGTGTTCCTGTTAAATCTGATAATATTAGATATATTTGATAACATTGAAATACTTCTTATTGTAGCTATCCAACACCCACTCTCCCAAAAGTCCCCATCCGTAATCAACTACAGACTTCTTAACTGCAAAACAAAACAGGTATAATACTGAGAACTTTAATTGCTTTTGTAATAGACCGGCTATTGATCTAGATATTTGATTGATGAGTAATAATGGCTCAACATCATATATTTTCCGGCTACAGTTGATCGGCATTATTTAACAATTATTCCTTAGGCTTATTATTCCTTATACCTTTAGGGGAGTGTGTGTGTGGGGGGGGGGAGTGCTGCTCAAGGTAGTATAATAAATTTGGCCCGCGTTCTAGGAGTATGAAGGTAATGGCAAAGGTATACGTGTTTCGGTGCTGTGTATGCATCGCTAACCCTTTTGTGACTCAGCACAATGCACCCATGACTATGCAATTCAACAGAGCAAGCGCAAATTCATTGGCAATTTGTCACTTTATAGATGTTCTTTGTCCACGGAGCCTTTGCTTTATCATAGTCATTACAATCTTTCATATACACACATTTTGAATGACTTTGCACTCAAGAATACAACCTGCAGTCGTCTATAGGTCACGTTTAAACGGCTTGAATACCTACCGGTCTTTGAAAGCATGAGAATGTTTATAATAACAAGAATGCTACAAACTTTGCAACCTGTATTCGTTTCCAATTACTTTAATGTTTTCGTATATGATACCCACGAAGCACTGCGGGTAACAACACATGGATTCTCCAGATGTAACTATTCGGTGTATATACCTATTTCACAAAAGGTTGTCAGTGCAAATGGCGAATGGTAAATGGCTTATGGGTACTAATTATTCGTAAAGTCTTGCAATGTCATTCTTCGAGACGCATGGTTACTTTCGGTCGTATAACTGCCATTTGCCAATCGCCATTTGCCATTTGCACTGACAACCTTTATTGAAATAGGTGTATGTATACAGGGGAATAAATCAACACGCTTGAAATTGTATGTTTTATGCCTTGGGGAAACAGAGCTGTTAGCGAGACTTTTACATAGATTCCACCACGCCTTCGCACACCATCTTGATATTCCACAGCATGTTGGTAAAGTTTTTCTAGTCATTACGAGTTTACATGTATACAGGTCTGTATACAAACTGGTGTATAAAACTCTTTTTGCTATAACGTCTGTATAATGAAAACACAGAGCACAACAGGCGCGCTGATGTGTGGGAACTCGCGCATCCTTCACGACGGCCTTTAAAGAAGGCCAATCACGCACGCCGCCATTTTACGCTCCCGCTCAATGCCGAGTCACACAAAGCATCCATTTCCATCGGCTAATTCAAGCAAGTAACCAAGATATTTTCAATCAATTATCGTAAATAACGTATCAGACTTCATTTGTAGATTGTTACTTTGAAGTTTACTAGCGAATAACCGCTGTATTTTCAATGATAAACAATAACAGAAGCCGAGTGCTGGTAGAACGACATTCTTAAAAAAAAAAAAAACCGTCCGCATTGATAACACATTTAATCTTATCGTCAATACAAGAACTGGTTTTGATATCATAATTTATTCACTACAATACTACAAGGCTCGATAACAAAGAAAACTGAACGGTTATGAAGAAATTCTCATGGGACGAGGATGAATACAAAAGACAACAAGGGTGGCTGCACGCACACGACTTGCAACACGCAGCCTTCATAGTACACTAAACTAGGAATTTCTATGAGAAAGTGAAGTGCTGCCTGGCTTATGGGAAGTGCAACGATATTTTAAAAGAACATTAAAAAATGGAGTGAATTATCATCAAATGAAACAGTTGAATTATGTAAGAAAAAAAGTTGTTTTATTGTTATGAGATTTATGACAGCATTGAAAGGGGGTGAAAGGAAAATTTCTAAAAAAGATTGAAATTCAACGAATAGTTTATTCAATGGCAACATTATACAAGCTTTTGACATGCATAACACGTTTTAAGCTAAACTAAGGATTAGAGATAGGCTAACTTTATTTGTTCCTTAAAGAAGATCTAGTGTCAATAAAATGTCTTTTGAAAAATAGTTGGTGTTCAGAAATGGTCAGAAATGGCACTGGTTATCCTGCTCAGACAACATTAAAAGGGTGAGTGAAAGAATTTGTACATCATTATAAAGTACGGGTACCAGTGGGTAATATAAACTACAGTGCTGATGAATTTATTGTACATAACTCATTCTTGAGATGGTTAAAACTCTAAGTTCTAATAGTAAGCCACTTTCAATATCAAATTGTAAAATTTTATTTGGATATAAGGCTTGTGGAAATAAATAAAAAGAAACTGCATCACGTGACTGGCCTCATATACTCACATATGACACAGATTCAAATTAACGCAGGAACTCAGAAAAAAATCCCCAGTTTGAGCCAGGATTCAAACCGGGGCCACAGCAACATGAGGCTAACGTGCTACCACAAAAGGCACAAAACACACATGCAACCGAAAAACACAAAACATCTATGCTTCCTAAAATGAATTTTTAAGCACGGGCAAACCAGACGAAATGTTCGTGTATCAAATATTTTCTTTAATTTGTGTACCTAATATATCTGTTATAAAGCCAATTTATTGTAGTCATTGTCATATCTGGTTCCGTTTTAGCCGTGATTCATAACAGTTTAGGTGAATATGCACCCAAACTGGGTTTATGAAAGCTCAAATAGAGATTCGAAGGCGATGAAAATGACTGCACACGTTTAGTAGCATGATGGAATGTGGTCCCGTAATTTTCTCCAATTCGACCTGTAAAAACGCTTCCTAGAACACGAGAAAACCCTCGTGAAATTTTGCAGACTATGGCGATACATGCTATGGAAGCTGAGGTAAGTTTTCGATACGATAGGAACGACAAATATTGCAAACACTCACCTCTCTTGATATAAATATTGCTCTTTCTTCACCGAAAATCCCCCAACACAAAGTTGAAACCTACGCTGACACAGCATGTTGTTAGAAAACTACTCGGACGCTACCGACAACTTGCGAAATTACTCTGGATTGCGAGGATTTCCATATATGGAATGTTGACGAGTGAGGTTCCATATATGGAATATCTTTGACGACGAACATGCAATCGAGGCGACCAACCATGGATCCAAAGATCCATCTACTAACTGGGCAACACAGGCAACCTGAATAGTGTTGCTGCCTAACGGCAGCATAAATGAAACTAAGAAGAGATAGAGAGGGATTCGGCTTTATTATTACACGCTCGCTAGAAAAAAAACTATATATTAAACACTACCAACAAAAAACATCATTTCCGTCTTAGTTTATCTTTTTAGTGCAATTTTTACATATTTTTACAAAATATTTTTAGGCGTACAATGCGCCCTACAACTTATGTTTGTATTTTGCTTTGTTACACGATTTTCTTTAAATTGAAACAGCTTTGTCGATTTCTATTTCGCTGATCTTTTGCAGATATCTTTGTTCAATTTTTCCTCCTGCTTTCAAAGCCTGCTAGCAAAGCCTGCTAGACTTGTTTATTGGATTCGCCCCCACTCCCTCCTTGTTGTGTTGACTGGCAAAGGCGGCACGCCAGCAACCAAACTTTATTTCATTGAGATGTGTTCCTTATAAATTGTGGGTTTTTTGAGTAAGTACGCAGCTGCTTTGTCTCCTATTATCTTTGTTCTACAAATGAGTTCTTTTGTCTCTATTCTTCTCGTTCTTTGTGTCGGGGTGCGGATATTGTTCATTTGCCCAATCAAATTGCAGTTTGTAAGAGCTGCGTACTGACCCGTTTTTTTTTTGTTGGTTCTCGGCTCTCTCCTCGAAAAAACTTCCAAAAGACACACTGTTTTTAAAATTTTTAAAAAAAAATTTCCGCAGTCTCCGCTAAAAGTCATCGGAGATTGTTACGTAATCGACCGGAAGTAAACTGGTGCGGCTTTTTCACTCGTCCTGGTGAGAACCAAGCTTAAAGGCAGGCGTCTCGTCCTAGTGAGAACCAAGCTTAAAGGCAAGGCGTCTCGTCCTGGTGAGAACCAAGCTTATAGGCAAGGCGTCTTGTCCTAGTGAGAACCAAGCTTAAAGGCAGGTGCCTCGTCCTGGTGAGAACCAAGCTTATAGGAAAGGCGTTTCGTCCTTGTGGGATCCAAGCTAACAGGGTAGGCGCCTTTTTCTAGTACGAACCAAGCTCAAAGGCAAGGTGTCTCGTCCTAGTGAGAACCAAGCTCAAAGGCAAGGTGTCTCCTCCTAGTGTCTTTTCAAGTGAGGACCAACCTAACATACATAATCTAGCACGTATAATCTCCTGACACTGCCATCTATATACAAATATCAAACATCTTGGTAGTTTCTTGGTGTTACGGAGCACCAGCACCAAAAACACAATGGAACAAAAGCCAAAAACAAAGGCCTTAGAACGAGACAATGAAATAAAGTACAAAGGCCTTGAGCACCAAAAACAAAGCTCTCCGATCTTGCTTTGTTTTCTCACACCTTTATAACTTACTACCCCTGTCTCTATCTTTAATTTTGTGTGTCAATTCCGATATACACAATTACTCCACGCGCTCAAAGCATAATTTACATAAAAAACACACCAAATATCACTTCTCCATCTCCTATCAAGCCCCTACCATCTGGAATGATATTCCACTCTCCCTAAGAAATTCCTTAAAACCCCACAACTTCAGATCCAAACTCAAACACCACTTCCTTGATCCATAATCTTTTCTTTTTCACCAACACCTGGAAGTCCGATGACGACCTCTACTACAAGCAAACGATTTTAGTTTAGTTTAGTTTAGTTATTGTTATTAATATTATATTGTTATTGTATTATTATATATATTTTTTCATGTACCAAGCTATACATCGATTCTTCACTCCTGTACTCTTAATATATCTGACCTTAAGCCACTTAAGTCTCCGGCTTTGGCTCTTCCCATGTATGTTGTCACCAAGTTTTACCAATAAAATTGATTGATTGATTGAATGATAGAAACAGAAAGACCACAAACAATCTGTAAATAAAGTAGATGGTCTGCGTCGTACGCGAGCTATAAATCAACACAAACATTGATATGCAATCAATTTTACGTCTCAAAACTTATCAATGCCAATAATGTCTAAGTTTTTATTATGGACACAAATTGATTCTTTAGAACTCATACCACTAATGACACGATATCACATTTGCCTCGACATGCTCTTCGAATTTGATGGATGTTTTCGAGTATACCCCGTTACAGGCTTATAGCTGTTTTCATTTGCCGATAGGCTATTGTTTTAGCCAAAAGCTTTATAGATTATCATGAAATGAGATGCCATCTCTCGTTGGAAGCCACTCTATTAGAAAAGTTTACGTAAACAACATTACTGTATATTAACTAATCCTGTATACAACAGTACTGTATATTAACTAATCCTGTATACAACATTACTGTATATTAACTAATCCTGTATACAACAGTACTGTATATTAACTAATCCTGTCTACAACATTACTGTATATTAACTAATCCTGTAAACAACATTACTGTATATTAACTAATCCTGTATACAACAGTACTGTATATTAACTAATCCTGTATACAACAGTACTGTATATTAACTAATCCTGTATACAACAGTACTGTATATTAACTAATCCTGTATACAACATTACTGTATATTAACTAATCCTGTCTACAACATTACTGTATATTAACTAATCCTGTAAACAACATTACTGTATATTAACTAATCCTGTATACAACATTACTGTATATTAACTAATCCTGTATACAACATTACTGTATATTAACTAATCCTGTATACAACAGTACTGTATATTAACTAATCCTGTATACAACATTACTGTATATTAACTAATCCTGTATACAACAGTACTGTATATTAACTAATCCTGTATACAACAGTACTGTATATTAACTAATCCTGTATACAACAGTACTGTATATTAACTAATCCTGTATACAACAGTACTGTATATTAACTAATCCTGTATACAACAGTACTGTATATTAACTAATCCTGTATACAACATTACTGTATATTAACTAATCCTGTATACAACAGTACTGTATATTAACTAATCCTGTATACAACATTACTGTATATTAACTAATCCTGTATACAACATTACTGTATATTAACTAATCCTGTATACAACATTACTGTATATTAACTAATCCTGTATACAACATTACTGTATATTAACTAATCCTGTATACAACAGTACTGTATATTAACTAATCCTGTATACAACAGTACTGTATATTAACTAATCCTGTATACAACATTACTGTATATTAACTAATCCTGTATACAACAGTACTGTATATTAACTAATCCTGTATACAACATTACTGTATATTAACTAATCCTGTATACAACAGTACTGTATATAACTAATCCTGTATACAACAGTACTGTATATAACTAATCCTGTATACAACAGTACTGTACATTAACTAATCCTGTATACAACAGTACTGTATATTAACTAATCCTGTATACAACAGTACTGTACATTAACTAATCCTGTATACAACATTACTGTACATTAACTAATCCTGTATACAACATTACTGTATATAACTAATCCTGTATACAACAGTACTGTATATTAACTAATCCTGTATACAACAGTACTGTACATTAACTAATCCTGTATACAACATTACTGTATATTAACTAATCCTGTATACAACATTACTGTATATAACTAATCCTGTATACAACAGTACTGTATATAACTAATCCACTAAGCAATAGTATTGTATATAACTAAAGCACGGTTCTTTGGGTGTGAAAACGTTTTACAACTTAACAGAGATTCTTCCAGGCGCGATAAGTGTTTACATGGGACAATAGTTCCATAACATTACTGATCACAGACACTGGTGTTCGACTTTTTCGTCTTTATGAAGAACATTTCAGGGCCCGAGAAGCCTTTATTAAGTTGAGGTTTTTAATAATCTGCGAACTTCCGTCAATAATTTCTAACAGTTAAACCGCTTTCTGGCTTCAGTCATTCTAACTAACGGAATTATATTTGGTGCTTCATGATTGGTCAGAACCTTACAAAGAGGTCACGTGATTGAAAAGCATTTTAGTGCTGGCCAATGAATCGGCTTCAAGGATTTTCGAATGACGGAAGTCAGGGAATCGTTGGCAAGAATTCGAAGAGAATTGAAAACCAGTAAGAATTTTTAGGCCCCGAGGAAATCTAAAAAAAATATATAATACCCGTTGGGTTTGGCATTTTTTATTCAGTTTCTGATCGATGTCTAGACAACTTGGGAATTCAGTATTAAGGTCTAATCCCACGTATAGAAATGCAAGCTTAAAGGGGCAGTCTCACCGGTAGCGCTATTATTCAAGAATGCTGCCGTCACCAATCCAACACAGAGAAAAACTACTGGACACTATCTAAAAGCTGTTTGATTGTCTTCTTGTGAGTAAATTCGGCGCGATGCAAACGGATTTCACACCTACATACTCTTTCAGCCGTCTATTTCGCTCCCAAGAAAGGACGAGTCCACGAGCATTTTCACTTTAAATCGAACCTGCGACTGCCCCTAATAAAATAATTGCATATGAGCAGGGAAGTGATAGCAAATCTGTGCGAAGGGGCTTTTCCCTTAGCTTGGTAGCCTGGCTATATTAGGGACTGCGATTCCTCGTTATCCCGGATGACGAAAGAGGTTCGACTCTATGATCAAGCCTGCGATCACGTGACAAGAGCACGTGACAACAACGTACTTATACATATTGTGCAGTTCCATCGAAGAGCTTCTAGCCAAACATTTTTTAGAGCTGTATTAGATTGTAATACATGATTCCAGTCTTTCCCTAGGATGATCCCAGTGTATGCTAAACTGAGCGACAGTGCTGAATAACGTATGCGCATGCGCGTGTTCTGGCGAAAACAAACAAAATGTCAGTGTTGAATCGTTCGACTAAAGGTACGAAAGGCTGACTTCGGTCGCTGTTTTGACTTACTGTACAGCATTAAAACCATACTGTACAAAAGATGACAGATTTGTTTGATAATGAGGGAGGTCATAAAGAAATTTTAGCCTTTGGTTTGATCTAGTTTAATAAGCATCCGCCAAAATGTGACAGTTCGCCGGTTAAACGCCGCCATTTCAAAACAAAAAGGCTGTTTTAACCGCGCGGTACTATGGTCTTGCGTTTTTCAGCACTGTCAAACTGAGCTTGATTTACTAAAAAAAGAAAAAAGCAGTTGACACATTTGTATGATCTGGCGCCCGTTTCTCGAAACACCCGAGAATTCTCGGGCCCGAAAACTTTATTTTGCATTTTTGCCCAAAATTTCGCATGTTTTCCTTTTTGAAAATCTTTAATCTTTGTGGTAAAATACGATGTTTGACGATATTTCAACACATTTAGATACTATATATTTTATAGAAATTAGCCAGCTTTCCAAATTTATGGAATAAATCGTTTTCGGGCCCAATAATTCTCGGGTGTTTTAAGAAATGAGCTCCAGGCCTTAATTATGGTCAAGTCCTGTTGAAAAAGCTTGGATAGTTTGCCTAGAAATAAGCGCTCCGCTTTTCAGCAGTTTAATTTGAAAAGAAAACTTTTCGATTTGAGAACACTAATAAAAAGCATTTCCAGTGACCTGATAAAAAGTATACCTCCTACACGCTGGTTGAAATTATTGTAAAATATTTTTTTCAGGAGCGTATTTCAGAATGATAGTGGAATTGGAGTACACAATTTTTTCTACCGTCCCTGTGCGTTTGAATTCTTCTCTTGCAAATAAGTTGAAGGAAAGGGTCCTTATTACCGACTGTACCGAATATTACTTTAATTTATATGTTAGCGCGTAAAGACGTAAGAATAAAGTTTTGCTGTATCATTCAGTCTTTTTTCACCTCCAAGAAGAACTAGTGAAATAGGAGAACACAATCTCTTCGCATTATAACAAGCTTTTAGGAAGACAAGGGACAGCTGACTTTGCTAAGTATGCCAATCATATGTGTCTCATTTTATATGACCTTAATAACAATCGAATTGTATTTTGTCAAACAGAAAGAACAAACAAATCAATTAAAAAACACTTAGCGTCGTTAATATGCGCTAACATCGTTTGCACAGTGGTAATTGCCGCTAAGTATTTTCAATTGTGACTGGCTATTTACTATGGCGAAGAGATAAACCTGTCAAATAATTAGTCAAACATCCATATCTACAAGGTGCACACACGTTTAACCAAAAAAAAATCATAGGAATTATCGTAACTTCGTCGACAAGAGCAAAATGCCTCTAATAAATTGTTCATAAAAGTTTAGATTTTTCGCACAGCATGTTCGCGCAGTTTTCTCACATGCCCTGACTCCATGACTTGGCAAAACCTCCCGGCTGCTAGCAGTATCGCCAAAAACAGAAAACAACAACAAAATGTACAATACGTCGTTCAGACTCACGATGGATATAACTGCTAACTAGTAAGCAGGCGCTAAGTGTGAAATCATTGGTACCAATGACATTTGGCGAAAAATATATTTTAAAATTCTGACGCTAGCTACCTTAAAACAGGTACTAAGACAATTTAACGAACACCGATACAATTTTTGTACAACTTCCATCATTAGACGCAATCACATGCCGCGCGTTTAATACAAAAGAGGCGCTTTGCCTGATGTTAACAAAAAAGTCAATCTAAGTAACCATTGAAAACAGCGGAAAATGGAAACCGCTTTTGAAACCGCATCACCGCAAACCCCTCTATTTACAAGAAAACTTCCAAAAAATCATATAAGAATGAAGTCTGATACTTTTGACGATATTTGATTGGAAATAGTTCGGTTACTTGCGTGCGGGTGCGTGCGGGTGCGTGCGGGTGCGTGCGGGTGCGTGCGGGTGCGTGCGGCGTTATGGGTCTTGTTGTGCCACTCCAAATGAAAGTGTATGTGGCAGACAGGTTTTAAGGGTGTGGTGGCTTTACTCGGCTTTGCTACCGAATTATTCGGAGGTCCAGGGATCTGCCAATGTCTTTCACATGTACGGCATTCTTCGCACCGAAAACTAGAGACTATGGTGTCGATAAAAGCTTGCCTCCGGGCCTTAACTCAGACAAATCCCAGCCAATCTCAGCTTGCCCACCGAGACAACATCACACACCCAGTGGACTGATCGCGTCTAAGGCGCAACCTTTTCTTATCGCAGCATGCCGACAGAGCTAGAAAAAAAAAGGCATGAAATTTTCCAATTCTTAATATATAAGCTCAAGATTCCGCATACAAGGAGTTTCTCTGACCAAAAGCTTAATTCCAAATTTGAAAGCAATTTAGAAGATATGAAATTTAAGTATTAACGAGCAAAGTTGGCTTGTTATTAGAGCCCGACTTCTCCCAAAAAATTAGGAGAATTTATACTTTGAACATTTGAAAATTGCACTTCAAGCCTCATATCCCGAAGACGAATCCATTAGAAAAAAAAAACACTTTCTGATATGTTGGATTACATAACATAAGGAACCTCTATGCAAAACTTTAAGCTTACCGAAGTTAACCAGACCTTATTCGGTGTGAAATGGGCTTATTTGAAGCGTCACGTCATGTTTTTCCTTCATGTCATACGAATCAATAAGTTAATTCGCTGCTGTTCAAGTAAAAGTTTACCTAAAATGGGCCTTTGCTGTTTCCTGTGACCTGTTGACTCTGAATTCACGCCAACTCTTTGACTTTTCTAGCGTATTATTTTGAGGCGAGAACTCGAGCTTGTCGGGCGTAACCTCGCGACGGGGTTTAAGATATCGCCTTCAAATTTTCGGGATCCTAGAGATAATTATGCCATGTCATAAACTGTGTGAGGGATTTTCGATTTTCGACTGAAGATCGCTTTTATACCACTTTTCGTGTCCAAATTTCGCCAGAAATGAGAGTTCCAACTTTGATTCGTGATATCTTGTTGACAGTGTCGAATAATAAAAAGTCCTCACACACTTTGGTAGATCATCTATCTGTCATTGAGATGCAATTACGTGCAAGTGCATGCGCAATAACGCGAAGGTTCATTACGCTCTATAGTAAACTCCGTACTTTTGAGTTTAAGGCCTCAAAACTTGAACACGGAATTAGCTATTGCAAAAATAGAACTTGCAGGAGATAATTCAATCTTTTATCTTTTATTTGATGTATAGTTTGTACATGTATTTTTTTTTTCCGCGGACACGCCGTTTACCTTTACCGAGAACTTAAAAGGGGTAATTTGGATAACGAAGTATTGACTAAATATCCATTAAGCGCGTCTCATTAGCACAGAGCATTAACTAGACATTATCGCACCCTAAAACCTCTTTTTGGGAGGACCCAAACAAGAAAATCTAGATTCAGAATGACGACACGCGCTAGTCATTTTCTGAATAGCTTCTCACATACGTAATAAATGCCTTATTGAAGTCTCGTCCCTATTTTGAGAGGATCCAAACAAGAAAATCCAGATTCAGAATGATAGCACGCGCTAGTCACTTTCTGGATAGCTTCTCACATACGTAATAAAGGTATTATTGAAGTCTCGTTCCTATTTTGTGAGGATCCAAACAAGAACTCTAGATTAAAAATTATTAGGACACCACGCCATTAATATTAACAATCTTACCAGAGAGGGAGCTATCATTAGATTCCTCCATTCTTAAACAAATTAAAGTACCACACAAAACCATGTGGTAATTGCCGCTAAGTATTAACTTTTTATCTGCTACTACATTATTTAGTGGTAATACAAATACAATTTTTAAATGTTTGCACTCTCCATACATTGAGTCGTCTTTGGTAAAATATCTAGAGCAATCGCATTAACATTGACTGCTCTGTGCTAAGTTTAAAATTGATAACGCCCCCTGTTTGTGATCTGTTGATTAACGCGCGAGCGACCTTAAATTCTACTCTATATTAAGAATAATAACCGAATAAATTATGAGGAAGACAGTATTACCACAAAGTTGGTCAATAATTCTAAGGTTGTTACTATAAACACAATTTGGTTTTGCACTTTAGAACACATCATCAGACTACCAAAACAATATTTTTCTGCTAGCTGAGCCTCGCATATTCTTAGCCTGCTTGCAGGCGGTACTCGGTGTTATTATCGCGGAAAACCCTCTCCGTTCGGTGATTGGGCGCCATCGACAGTGCCGAATAACGTATGCGCGTGTTCTGGCGAAAACAAACAAAATCTCAGTGTTGAATCGTTCGAGTAAAGGTACGAAAGGCTGACTTTGGTCGCTGTTTTGACTTACTGTACAGCATTAAAACCATACTGTACAAAAGATGACAGATTTGTTTGATAATGAGGGAGTCATAACGTAAATTTTAGCCTTAGGTTTGATCTAGTTTTCTTAGCATTCGCCAAAATGTGACAGTTCGCCGGTAATACGCCACCATTTCAAAACAAAAAGGCTGGTTTAGCCGCGCGGTACTGGAACTAGTCTTGCGTTTTTCAGCACTGTCGGCGCCATCTTGTATTATAAGCCGCGTGGTTCCTGGGGGCGAGGGCAAAAACGGACGCAGGGCAGGGGGGAAAGGAGAGAGAGATTTTTCCCTCTTCTTTCGGGTGAGGGACGTTTGCGAATAAATTCTATAAATAGTCCTCATTACACAAAGCCCATCAACAAATCAATAATTCACCTTGTTTTGAGCTCTGAGATCTACTGCTGGGGACGAGCGCAGGGCAGGGAGGAAAGGAGAGAGAGGTTTTCCGCGCTAATACCACCAAGTACAGCCTGCATGTTCTTAGCAAGTCTTGGTTGGACGTTTGTATAAAATAGATTCTTAAAAAAGTGTATTTTTAAAATGGACAAAAATTGCTAAAACAGATGAGGGCGCCAATGTTTCCTGGTTACTTACAACGCCTCTTATCAGTAGCGACTATTTTTTCTTTCAATATAAATAAAAATATCATAGAACAATTATTCAAATATTTAAAACTCAACCCACCTCGATTAGCTAGGGTTATTTAGGGTTGAGTAACCACTAATGTAAAATTGAAAAAAATATATATTGAATTGAACTGAATTGAAAAAGGACACGAGTTTAATGACCGTGTGGCTACTATGTAATGGACTGTTGGTAATGGTATGGTCATTATATTCAGTTTGCTTTTTCTTTTAAATTAATAAGTTTTGGGTTGTGATGCACAGGCAACTTCAAACGATAACTGATGAGACTAGCTTAAAGCGCTTTTTATAACAAATAATCAGCTTGAATTCATCAAACACAACAAGCCCGTCACAGCGTAAAAACTATTACTATTACTAACCATTAATTTTCTAGTTGCATGTGCTTTAGTCATTTTTAATGAACCAATTTCCGCCTCGCATCATTGCCGCCCACTAATTTTTAACAGTTTTCTATGAGATAATAATCAAGAAAGAGAACCTAATTGTTAGTAGATTTGACCTGAAGGTATAAAGACAAGCTGTGGAAAAACTAGTTGGTACGCATGGCGAAATCAGGAAAACAATATCGAATTCCAGTTTTTGGTGTATTGTATGTATAGAAAAACAATATCTGTGTATAGAACAAAGACCACTGTATAAATATTGGACGGTAGAGAGTAACTACGAAAGGTGATCTCGCGATCACAACATCAACTAGCATTGTTTTGTTTACAAGAACAAACTCACAAATATGGATGACGTTACTATGAAGTTTTTTCTTATCCTGGTAATTTTGGGTGCCCTTATACCTAATACAGAAACATTGGCAGGGATTCTGAGTGTACGAAGCAGGAAATGTGCAGAGTACCACCGGAGAAAACCAGCAAAATCGGGAAACGACTACAGGATCCCTAGCTGTCGAGTTGAGCGTCGATGGAGAGCAAATCGATTTGGATAATCAAAAACTCTGGACAATGTCTAAACCGGCAACCATGGACAACATCAAAGGATAGATGATTTTGGTAGAGAAGCATACAAACTGGTTTTCGTACTTTTATGTTTGGTAACATGGCAGGTAAAAACGAGAAAAGACAATTAACCTACAAGAGCGCGGGCTCTTACATAGGGACTTATTTCAACGGACAAGTGCACTTGGTTCTTAACACTGCCTGGTACAAGTATCAATGAAATGTCTGTTTTTAAGTAGCCTTTGAGTTATGTTTATTAGTTTAGTTTTAGTACAATAAATGATTTTCAAGCACGGGAGACGGAAAGTTCACATTTTAGATTTATTTTGTTGAGATCTGCTCTAATTCAATTGAAATAAGCTTGTAGCAAGACCGGCGTAAAGAGGGCTTTCTATCTATGATTTGTGAGACGCTCGGCACCGTAATGTTTGGTGCTATTTCCATAATAATTTGTTTGCACTATCGATTAATAAGAAAGTATAAAACGACAACCACCTCCACCCCTCCCCCAAACCCTCATCCCCATTCTAGTACCGATCGCTACTTTTGCGTTCTTAATAAACTGACAGGTTAGGTTTTGTCAGCAGTTAAAACACGAAACGTGCTATAAAAATGTTCCGCTAGACTTTATTAGAAACACAGCGAGTAAACCCCAATAATCTATGGAGGAAGTGTTTTATTTAAACTTTCTTTTTGGGTTACTCGCACATTACTTTAGAAGCAGTGCTGATATCAGACTCTCTGTCATGTCGGCTATGTCGTTGCTTTACAATGTCTTACGGCCTAGTGCACACTAGCAACATAACGACATGGGCGCGCGCGCTATGTTTAGCCCGACATAACGACATGAACATAATGACATAAAAGAAAAAAAAACATGACTGGGCTGCCAAATGCCTAAAAATGATTGACGGGCAGTTAGGGCACGGGTCGGTGCACCTCCCATGGGGGTGATTAAACGCGCACCAATCACAGCGCTTGAACTCGGAGCGCGGGAATTACAAACGTGTTAATTCGATCCGTTGAGCTTAACGAGAAAATGTCCAGAGAACAATAGGCATTCTTGGCTATGGATTATATGGAAACCAGCCTTTAAAGTCCTAATCTTGGTGGCACGGCAACGGCCTTTGGACTTTATGTCCCAACAGCAAAGGAATGTACGCTGGACAAAAGTAGCCTGCGTAGCGGCTCAAGGGAGAGGGGACGAGAGAAGAACAAGCGAGCGCGCGGCCCCCTACCCTCCCCTTGAGCCGCTAAGCAGGCTGGGCAAAAGCTAAGGACTCATTAAAAGGCAAACACATATTTTTAAACGCCTCCATTTTATGCTCCCACACAACCGAGTCATTCAAAAAATGCATTTCTATCGGCTAATTGAAGCAAGTAAATGAGAAATGTTCAATCAAAAATCGATTGAAAAATATCATGGATGGTTATTTTGAAGCTTTCTTGCAAATGAACCGTTGTTCTTTCAATAGTAAACAATAACAAAGGTTGGGTTGAGCGACATTCTTTGAGGGAAAACACATATCAAAATAAACACAGACAGCGCTGCGGTCAGATAAAAGTGTTTTTTTTTTTCATTCAATGAAAAAAAGCCATTTCTGATTACGTCGTAAACATGTTTTCGGCTGAATGAAAGCTAGAAAATGGCAAGTTTTGGTAAATCTGCTGCTGGAATATCCTCGTTAGTTAGATTCACAACACCAACATTCGCATCGTTCGACGCCATGTTGGATTGCGTCCCCTATAATTCTCCCGCTTTGCTTATTAACTCGATCCAATCCTCGCAATTCTCGCATCGAAGGTGTGGCTAACAGAAATTCTTTGAATGTTTTTATGCAGCGGGCGCTATTTTAAAAATTTTGGTAGTTTCTTGGTGTTACGGAGCACCAGCACCAAAAACACAATGGAACAAAAGCCAAAAACAAAGACCTTAGAACGAGACAATGAAATAGAGTACACAGGCCTTGAGCACCAAAACCAAAGCTCCCCGTAACACCAAGGAATACCAAAACTTTGAATTCATACTCTCGTCCCAGAACCACGCTCCTCGCGGGCTGAGCTTTGCTTGATGTGCTTGATAAGAGGCGCTTCAGGCTTTGACCTGTGGATTGGATAATTGCTGGTACAATTCTAATGTGCTTTCAAAAGCAAATGAAGTGACCTGAAAAGACCTGTATGTAAAGAAATGTTTCCGCATCTCAGTTCGCAATTCAAAGTCCCATGTGTAATACCCTGGGTTCCAGAGGCTGAATATCCGCTTTTTCCAGCATGCTAGGGGGCGGGGGTTCAAATGTGCTCTCGCTTCGCTCGAAAAACTAATTTTGTGGAGTTCAATGCGAAAAAGAAAATTAATTTGGACGATTAAAACTGGAATAAAACGTGCTTCACGTTAAACACGCAGTAGAAGTCACCATGACAACAAGCTGAACAGTGCATCCCTATTGGACGATTTAATAAACTTGCCGCTTATTACGGGTGCGTTCGAATGTATCGTAATTTATCCCAACGTTTTGCCTACACTAATTCTCCAAGCCACTTTAACCTACCGGCGAAGCAATGAAGAATAGCAAGCTCTTATTCGGGTTCTGCGCTGCAGTTTTAATCACTTTCCTTGTTGGCTACATGCTTGACATTAATCGCAAACAGTCGGCCGGCAAACAAATAGTAGTAACGCAGTTCGTCTTTGAGAATGATGCAAAATTGAGCACGGGTTCCACAGAAACACCCGAATCAATTTCGGCTCCGACCCCAAAGCTAGGAAAAGACGGGAAACCCAAAGTAGATCTGTTCATGGCGTTGATAACTGCTCCCGTCCGTCTAGATCGACGAATGGCGAACAGAGAAACATGGTTGACAACTTTGAAGAATTACCCAAATGTAGCGATGAGGTTTTTCACGGACGCTAAGGGATGGGATGAAAGTATTAAAGCTAATATTACCGAAGAACGCAAGAAATACGGCGATTTGGAGTTTATTCCCACGTCTAACGGTTATTGGTATGGGCACCGATATATGTGGATGTTGTTTTGGGCGTTTGAGCACTACGACTTCAACTTTTTTCTCAAGACCGATGACGACTATTTCGTGTGCTTGAATAACCTCGCCAACGACTTGCAATACAGGAAAAACGAGAAGTACCTCTACTGGGGCTGGCTAGGATGCGATCCTAGTATGGTGGCGATGGATTCTGGACTTTTAATTCTCGGGAAGGACCTAGCGAGTGAGTTTGTCAAGCGAAATGACACGCTACTTTGTCATCCCATGGCCGGGCAGATGATTGCAATGTTCATAAATAAACTAGAAGCCGAAAAATACGATGTCACATACTTTGCGGATAACTCCCGCTTAGTCCACTACAGGAGTCATCTGAAAGACAGACTAAACAACAAATTGTGCTCTAATTTAATAGGCATTCACCAGGCCTATCCCAAGCACATGAGAGAGTACTGGAGTTTCGCTAAGGACTCTTGGTACAATGAAACGTTTCCTAAAGTCGAGCGAAAACCGTACTCGGAATACTGTTCTAGGCCAAAGGGCTGGGACTGGAGAGTGCTTGGGTCATTTTGGAAACATGAGCCTAAACCATGTTGGGCGCCGGATACAGACTGGCCCGAACTTCAC
Organism: Nematostella vectensis; assembly: GCF_932526225.1. Lineage (NCBI taxonomy): Eukaryota > Metazoa > Cnidaria > Anthozoa > Actiniaria > Edwardsiidae > Nematostella > Nematostella vectensis. Next base: position 12,798,116 of record NC_064044.1, read on the forward strand.
AAATACAAGATGCATAAAGGCAGAGAGGATGAGTGAACTCAAGACCGAATTACCATAGCAACAAGTTGAAGAAACCCTTAGAAAAGTACTCAGGGAGAGAAGGCGAGTTAGCACTCGAGGTAATACAAATGGAGGGTAAAATACTTAGCAAGAAACGCGGCAGACAATTTTGGGCGTCTGGGTAAACACAGAAAGTCGATATGACAATACCTTGACACATACAGAATTCCTGAAAGGCTTTTCTGCAAATGCAAATATTCAAATACCAAAACGTTAACGATGAATTATCAATTATCCTCATAATACATGAAAAAAAAATTGATTTTAAAGTTCATTCATTTTTTCAATTATTTAAGTATCGTAACTCAAACGCCAAAAGAAAAACAGCGGTAAAATATCGTACCATTATGAAGAATAAAAGGATTTTCAGCAAATACAATTATGCAAATATGACCACTTGGAGTATGGACAATTCTGTCAAAACCTTGTAAAACTTTTCTGACTCGAGCTCAAAATATCAAGTAGACAATAGTGTAAACGATTCTGGGAGCAACTCTTCAGAATACACTGTCACAGTTGTTCTACAAAAGAGCTTCTACCTTAATAACTAAAGAAAAAGACAAACACAATGGAGAAAATAATGTGACTTGGTATTCCGATGTTTAACTAGATTTCGTTATAAGGGCGCTCACGATTGATATGGTAATGAGTTCGATACGCTCAATTAGAGTGTTTTCAATTATAGCCGAATTCGTTGTTGCCCGACCTCGAAGAATCCAAAATCCATGTCTTGTTTGGGAATAGCGCGTAGTCAGACGCAAGCTTTGGGGGCAGTTTGTCTGGTTTTAATTGTTTGGTTTGATTGACCACGCGCTATTCCCAAACGAAGAAAGGAATTTTCGATTCTGGGAGGTCGCACAACAACGAATTTGGCCATAATCTGTGAAACACCAACTGTTAGTTGGTGTTTAACAGTGCGTGATACACAAAACAAAACAATAGATAACAAAATATTTTACTAGTATTACTATATGTAAACGTGTAGTGTGCCGCTGATTGATTGAAACCACTCTAATTAAGCGTATCAAACTCGTTACCATATCAATCGTAAGCGTTTAACCTTTACCGTTTACTCAGCGACCTTTCGATAAACTAGTAAACAATAAACACAATTTTAAATAAAATTGAAATGGTCTGTTTTCGAAATTACTTTCTCCTACAAAAAAGAATACTTTCCATTTAGGATCACACAAAATCTGGATTACAAGTATACCCAGATAGTATCCTTTTAAGAAGGGATAATTTTCTGAAAGACCCCCAAAGGAGTTTTTTTTTGTTAATATTGACGACGTGGCAGAGGGCAAACTGGGATACAGAAACTCGGGGACACAAAAATGTTTTTCTATCAGCATACAGGATTTAAGAGTCTTTTCTATCGGGATACGGGATTCAAGTGTCTTTTCTATCGGGATACGGGATTCAAGGGTCTTTTCAATCGGGATACGGGATTCAAGTGTCTTTTCTATCGGGATACGGGATTCAAGGGTCTTTTCTATCGGTATACGGAATTCAAGTGTCTTTTCTATCGGCATACGGGATTTAAGAAGTGTCTTTTATCATGATACGGGAGTTAATAAGTTTGTTGTTGCTTATGTTAATAGCACTAATGAATTTTCTTTATTAATATCGATGACGTGGCAGAGGGCCAAAACTGGGATACAGAAACTTTGGGGCACAAAAATGTTTTTCTATCGGCATACAGGATTTAAGTGTCTTTTCTATCGGGATACGGGATTCAAGTGTCTTTTCTATCGGGATACGGGATTCAAGGGTCTTTTCTATCGATATACGGGATTCAAGTTTCTTTCCTATCGGCATACGGGATTTAAGAAGTGTCTTTTATCGTGATACGGGAACTAATAAGTTTGTCGTTGCTTATGTTAATAGCACTCATGAATTTTCTTTATTGGATAACGAATTGTCAATAAACGCTACTTATTGTTTGACTGTGTTACTAAATGCCCGGACAGGAATATTAATTCCTGTTCCAAGGGCGTTGGGAACAGATATTGTTTGGTAAATTGATTTAGAGATGACAAACAACGAAACTCCCCTCTGATTTGTTCGAATTTTGCCTTGTTTTGCGACGCGCTCTCCGTGTTTACGTAGATACCCGGTCAAGTTTCGTTGCGTAATCCGAGAAACTACCTCGCGGCGCGCGAACAGTCCCCGACGCGATATACGAAACGGGCCCGACCTAAGAAATTTTTCTTGAAGGTCCAGGTCAGGCTAATGATGCTTGGTGTAAAGTTATGGAAGTAAAATACACTTTATCCATACAACTTTTGGCGCAAATTAATGCCCCTTTCCCTAAAATAACAACAAAAGTAAAAGGTGTACTTCTTCGGTTAACGTTTTTTTTCACCGTTTGCAATTCTGAAAGTGCAACAAAAAGTTTTCGCGATACATTGTGTCGTGGAAAGTTTTTGACCATGTAACATGTCGCGCAACACAGCTTTCCACGCATCATTTCAATCGGCAACATAAAAAAACAACGCTTAAAAAATGTGCAACACAGAATGACGAATATCTGGAAAGTTATTCCGTGTAACATTCGATTGGCAGCATGTCAGAATGGATACGACACAATGTATCGCGAAAAGTTTTTGTTGCAAGTTATCCCGTGTAACACCAACCTAAAGCACTGGCGATTTACACGAAATTCAGACACCTTTTCAGATTCTGATAAGTAATCGGGGAAAAAAGCCTGCTATGAGGAAATCTCAGCAATTTTCTATACATAAATCATACTTGTTTCTTGTTGTCCTTATTGTATTGTATTGTTGAACTATTCTATGTTTATCGTGACGATACCCGGATTGCGTTACTGCAGTAGCCTGTCACGCTGCTCTTGGGCGCTGAGTACGCGTGTGTCACGTGATTGTGTATCCGTTACCAAGGTTACCTGGAACAGAGACCATCATATCAAATGAATGTATCATATTAAACACGAGATTCCGCTATAAAACGGAAAGCTCCTCCCACCCCCGGGCTCGAATTTGCAAATTATAATCAGAACACTGCAACGCTAGCAGTCACTAATTATAAGCCTTCTGTAAAATTGCTTATCTCTGAGCCTCAGTCGGCTGGAATAAAACTATTTTTGCACAGGTAACAAGACAGTTGTGTTAAGAGATTGCTAAATTAGTTATTTGCTGTCCACTCACGTTTTCAGTGCAAAATTTAAAATTTTGTGCTATTCATAATCTAGCGCACCTGTATAAATTATTCTCGCTCTGTGATGATAATGCTCGTATTTTAGAGCGCACATAGCTTCGTATCGCATTATTTTACTATAAATAGAAACATTTTAGGTGGACAACTCTAGGAATGATAATTACTTTGGTTTAGGATATGAAATTTGAATTTAGCGCTCAGAGCAATTGTCCTGACATGTTGACTCATTGACGGCTGATTGATAACTGATTGTTCTTGAGCCCGGGGGTGGGAGGAGCTTTTCCTTTTATAGCGGAAGCTCGTGTTTTAGGCCAGATTCGCTCCCTCCCACCCTCCCACCGTCGATTCCATGCGACGCCATTTTCTGCCATTTGTCATGACAACAGCAGCCCACGCTTTGACGAAGGCGATGTTTTGCGAAGTTTTATTGCATTTATAACATAAGATAGTATGCTCGCCTGTTATACTTTTTAAACAAAAAAATATCATGACATTAAAGTATAAGGGTCAACTTATCTCATGTTAGCAAATCAACTTCCTAAGAAGTTCTAAAGAAATCAGATTTTAGCGATATCTTGAAGAGAATGAATCACATGGGAAAGTTCTAACTCACTAAATTTCACATTTTTGGTACATCCAGTCATACGCAAAGTTAAAAGCCGAGACTCACAGCATAGCTAAAACTGTTATTTAACTAAATCTGAGTGATCTCTGAGCACATATTTCCACCTGGTTTTGAAATTATTAAACGATTACGAGCTTGCATGGCTTTACTGTCTCAAAGCCGCAAAGACTTTTGGGACACATGCTCATAGGCTCGTTTTATGAAAATCATGTACCATATATGAATCTCCAAATAATAAACTGTCGGTGTGTGAAAAATTGCTCCAGATCCTAATGCGTTAAAAAATAGGAGGATAAATTCAAAATTGTGTCATTTACTCAGTCTCGACTAAATCTTTGTTCTAGCCGTAGAAGCGCGCGTAAATAGCAAAAGAATGAAATGGACGAGTGACCGTGCATTCCAGCATGGCAACTATCTCAAAATAAACTTCTTTTTTTTCCAAAATTTTGTTTATTTGGACTTAATAAAGATTTGTTATTATGCGTGAGCATTACTTCTTATGATGAGGCACACTTTAGTAAATGAAAACGAATAAAACGCTCAAAATAATTTTACTCACGTCCTAGAGATTTTATGCTAATGACTAATGCTACACCGCAGACCTCTCTCTGTCCCTTCTCCATCACTCTTTTAGATCGACAGGTAGCAAACGTCGACAGTCCGTATGTACTCCCCATAGCTGTACAAGTTACGTTTCACACATCAACTCACAATTTAGAAGTTAGTGAGGAAACTATGACAAAGACAAATAGGGTCTAGGGTGGTGTGGGGCTAAGCTGTCTATGCAAATTACATTCCAAGGATGCCATTTGACCAGCTGCTATGTCCCGATCATCGACGGAAAGCTAAAATTGACGTTCAAAAAATTATTTTCCCGCAGGTTTTTGTGCGGATTGCTTAAAAACTCGATTCGGGGATAGTTCCATCCCTCTCTCGATCCTGTGCCGGTGTCAGTGATTTCGTACTGCTTAAAATTCGCCCTGAGCCTTGTCTCATTAACATACTTAATATCGACTCAAAATCCGAGACAAACTTATATCGCTCTAAACTCGTAAAATTGAACTTCTTGGGAAGAAAACAAACATCACAAAGGATACATTTACATCCCAACTAAGTTTATTTCATGAATTAGCGCAAGAACATATAACTAATAGATGTTTATTTGCGTGAATTCGTATGTCCTTAGAAATCGTTCACTGGAGGGTAGAAAAGCAGCCAAAGATACCTCTTTAGCCTGTTTGAAGCTAGAAACATCACTTTTGGTACTCCGCATGAAGAAGGAAAGCGCCATGATAGTGTAGGCTGTTTCATTTGTGAAAGTTGTTTTACCAGCCTTTAAGCAATCGAATTTTAAATACAAGCCTTAAAAGACCAGAAAGGCGTAATGCGCCATTAAAATTGTTGTGCGTGTTGTGAACAATATGCCATAAATTTAAGTGAAGGAAAGAACCAAATACGTCCGATCTTCAAAATTTCTAAGAAATGATCATGTCATGTTAATGTGAATGATTTACGAAGTTTGGCGATCAGCTTAGAAACTTCGTAAAACAGCCTTCTAATTCAAACCCCGAAATGCACTGTTCGGTCGCATTTCTCCTCAGAAGCTCTTTTCCACCATATCAATATTTTTAGTGCGTTTCCTGAAAAAAATGTGAAGGAATTCGGCTAGAAAAGTAACTAACGCTAAACTTTGAAATGTTTCAAAGTTGTGCTCAAGTACAGGTTTGGGTTTATTATCACTGAGCTAGGTAGAAAGCTTGATAAGTTATCTCATCCCTTTGGAACGATGACTTAAAACGGCGTCGCATGTAATCGAGGACGCCGGACTGTAACTCGACCGGCAACGACGTATTTTTAAGGCTTTATTCAACACCTACAAGACATTAGACATCTTTTGGAGAAAAATCATCCTATAGCCCGTGTACTACCTTGTTAAAAACTCCTCGCCCGAAATAATCAGCAACCACCGAAAAGCCGTCAGTAGCTCGCTCAAGCTGTGGGGTAAACGATTGGAGAGGTTATTGTAAGGGCTATGGGGGTAAAGTATTGGAGAGGTTATTGTAAGAGCTGTGGGGTAAATGATTGGAGAGGTTATTGGAAGAGCTGTAGGGTAAATGATTGGAGAGGTTATTGAAGGAGCTGTGGGTAAATAGTTGGAGAGATTATTGTAAGAGTTGTGGGTAAATGGTTTGAGAGGTTATTGGAAGAGCTGTGGGGTAAATGATTGGAGAGGATATTGTAAGAGCTGTGGGTAAATGATTCGAGAGGTTATTGGAAGAGCTGTGGTTTAAATGATTGGAGAGGTTATTGGAAGAGCTGTGGGTAAATTATTGGAGAGGTTATTGGAAGAGCTGTGGGGTAAATGATTGGAGAGGTTATTGTAAGCGTTGTGGGGTAAATGATTGGAGAGGTTATAGGAAGAGCTGTGGGGTAAATGATTGGAGACGTTATTGGAAGAGCTGTGGGGTAAATGATTGGAGAGGTTATTGGAAGAGCTGTGGGGTAAATGATTAGAGAGGTTATTGTAAGAGCTGTGGGGTTAATGATTGGAGAGGTTATTGGAAGAGCTGTGGGGTTAATGATTGGAGAGGTTATTGGAAGAGCTGTGGGGTAAATGATTGGAGAGGTTATTGGAAGAGCTGTGGGGTAAATGATTGGAGAGGTTTATTGTAAGAGCTGTATGGTAAATGGTTGGAGAGGTTATTGGAAGAGCTGTAGGGTAAATGATTGGAGAGGTAATTGGAAGAGCTGTAGGGTAAATGATTGGAGAGGTTATTGCAAGAGCTGTGGGGTAAATGATTGGAGAGGTTATTGTAAGAGCTGTGGGGTAAATGATTGAAGAGGTTATTGCAAAAGCTGTAGGGTAAATGATTGGAGAGGTTATTGGAAGAGCTGTGGGGTAAATGATTGGAGGATTTATTGGGAGAGCTGTGGGGTAAATGATTGGAGAGGTTATTGGAAGAGCTGTAGGGTAAATGATTGGAGAGGTTATTGTAAGACGATTGGAGAGATTATTGTAAGAGCTGTGGGGTAAATGATTGGAGAGGTTATTGTAAGAGCTGTGGGGTAAATGATTGGAGAGGTTATTGCAAGAGCTGTGGGGTAAATGATTGGAGAGGTTATTGTAAGAGCTGTGGGGTAAATGATTGAAGAGGTTATTGCAAAAGCTGTAGGGTAAATGATTGGAGAGGTTATTGGAAGAGCTGTGGGGTAAATGATTGGAGAATTTATTGGGAGAGCTGTGGGGTAAATGATTGGAGAGGTTATTGGAAGAGCTGTAGGGTAAATGATTGGAGAGGTTATTGTAAGACGATTGGAGAGATTATTGTAAGAGCTGTGGGGTAAATGATTGGAGAGGTTATTGTAAGAGCTGTAGGGTAAATGGTTGGAGAGGTTATTGGAAGAGCTGTGGGTAAATGATTGGAGAGGTAATTGGAAGAGCTGTAGGGTAAATGATTGGAGAGGTTATTGCAAGAGCTGTGGGGTAAATGATTGGAGAGGTTATTGCAAGAGCTGTGGGGTAAATGATTGGAGAGGTTATTGGAAGAGCTGTGGGTAAATGATTGGAGAGGTTATTGCAAGAGCTGTGGGGTAAATGATTGGAGAGGTTATTGGAAGAGCTGTGGGTAAATGATTGGAGAGGTTATTGGAAGAGCTGTGGGTAAATGATTGGAGAGGTTATTGGAAGAGCTGTGGGTAAATGATTGGAGAGGTTATTGAAAGAGCTGTGGGGTAAATGATAGGAGAGGTTTATTGTAAGAGCTGTATGGTAAATGATTGGAGAGGTTATTGGAAGAGCTGTAGGGTAAATGATTGGAGAGGTTATTGGAAGAGCTGTAGGGTAAATGATTGGAGAGGTTATTGCAAGAGCTGTGGGGTAAATGATTGGAGATGTTATTGCATGAGCTGTGGGGTAAATGATTGGAGAGGTTATTGTAAGAGCTGTGGGGTAAATGATTGGAGAGGTTATTGCAAGAGCTGTAGGGTAAATGATTGGAGAGGTTATTGGAAGAGCTGTAGGGTAAATTATTGGAGAGGTTATTGTAAGACGATTGGAGAGATTATTGTAAGAGCTGTGGGGTAAATGATTGGAGAGGTTATTGCAAGAGCTGTGGGTAAATGATTGGAGAGGTTATTGCAAGAGCTGTGGGGTAAATGATTGGAGAGGTTATTGTAAGAGCTGTGGGTAAATGATTGGAGAGGTTATTAGAAGAAAAGGAGAGGGCAAGATGCACAGCGGCAGCAGTATCAACAACAACAACAAGAAATACAAATGGGAAGAACAACAACAACAATCGTTAATATATATGGGAGTTACAACAACAATAGTAAAACGTCTCCGGATGACAGCAACAACAACAATAGTAAAAACATACGAGTTTAACAACAACAACATATGGTTATAAGTACAACAACAACAATCATTATTATTAGTAAAAACATATGGAAATATCAACAAGAACAATAGTAAAAACATATGGGAATGAACAACAACAGTAGTAAAACAGTTGGAAGTAACAACAACAACAACAACAACACTATTAAAATTACCTGGTGATGGAATTGTTCATGAAGGTCCTTCGCTTGCTCTTGAGAACGAATGATGTCAAGCACTTTTCTACGCAAAAAAAAGATGGACCGAAATTCTTAGACTCATATCACAAATACTCTAGGAAACTTTTTCTCCGACGTGGCCGACAATCGGGGAAAAATATTTAATGCCCGACAGTTCAATTTATTCAAATAAACCACTAAACCAGTAATAAAACAGTATTCTATATTTGTTTAGGTAGGGCAAGCAAATCTGCATTGAGATTTGTTATTGGTATTAAACGTTTTCTATTAACTATGTACACTATATATCGTAATTTTAGTGGCACTTTGGAATTTTCTACAATATACTGCTAAATGACGGCAGTTCTCAATTTGCTAAAATATCACGTTAAATTGTCAACTTGTGAGCTCAATTCGATTGGGCTGACATACTTGTTTTCCGGCGTGCATATTGGACACTCGTTATCATTTTCCGCGTATCCTTCGAAGCACCTAAGAAAAGAAAATGATATTAAATTATATAGCTCGCAAAATAAGCTAGCCTTGAAAATAACAAACTGCCCCTCAACTACCGCCCCCCCACCACCACCACCACAACGTATCGTCAATTTCGCCTTCTCCCAACATCACAGTCAAAAACTGTATTCTATATCTGTTCTATAAATCTTGTTTTTTTTTCTGCTTTACAGAGGTAAAGCGGATACTCCCCCACTAATGACGGAAATATTGTTCAACCACTGTTTCCTTTCTCTGTTACTTGGACATACACAACAAAATGACCGAAATATTGATGATTGCTTAAACACTGTTTTCTGTACCTCTGTCAAAAGACACTTCACTCTCAAATGTGGGCTATTCAATCACTGTATTTGTTTACGTCTATTCCGCGGCCATTCACAACCTCCTGCCCTCATGTGCTGTACTTACGGCTGGTGGAAGGAGTGAAGGCAGAGGAAGTGAACGGCGGGCAGGTCGAGCGGCCTTGAGCAAAGGTTACATTTGGAGCCATTGAATACTTTAGCACTGGTATAGGAAAGAGGTACAAGGGGTTACATTTGGAGAAATTAAGCACTTTATAGCACTAGGATAAAAAGGACGTTACATTTGGAGCCATTAAATACTTTAGCACTGGTATAGGAAAGAGGTGCAAGGGGTTACATTTGGAGAAATAAAGCACCAGGATAAGAAAAATTAATACTTACTAACCGAGAGTAAGGTCATGCCGAGAAATATCAAAATAAGGCTTTATAGCGTATCGACTGAGGCTTTGCGAGATCAAAAATGGCAAATCGAAAAGGTAAATTAGTGAAAAGATTTAACAACAAGTATAAATTTGACGATTTTTCGGGCTATTTTCTTTCTATTTGCAACTTTTGGCTAAAGGTTTTATTATCGGTGAAATTGACCCAAACTATAACAAAGAAAGCTCAGATGTCAGTCTTCACGGTATGAATGGACTGTTTAGTTCGAAAACTCCACGGTATGTAGAGAACAAACTTATGATTTGATGGAAAAATTTCACACAAATAACAATTAGTCCTTTAATCTTAAAGACACTTTTCTGGGTCTTTACACCCCTTGTTATTTATTCATTAGCACTTGTATAGGAACGAGGTACGGGGGGTTACTCTTGGAGAAATTAAACACTTTATAGCACTAGGATAAGAAAGACTTTACTTTTGGAGACCTTGAAAACTTTAGCACTTTTATTTTTTGCGCCTGCAATGCTGGACTTTTATGAAACAAAATGTTGGTAGATACAGTGAAACAGATGGTTGTTTTGACGTTTCCTTGCAAATAAACCGTTGCATATTCAATAATAAACAATAACAAAGTAGAAGTTGATTGACATTCTTTAATGACTTTTGGGTGAGGGACATTGGCGAATAACTTCTATAAATAGTCTTCATTGCACAAAGCCCACTAACAATTCAATAATTCACCTTGTTTTGAGCTCTGAGATCTGCTGCCTCATCTTCTCGGTCTCCTCGCTGTACTGACGAATAAGTCTTTCATCCTGAGGCGAACATGTCATATCAGGGTGCAAGGCCGATCTAGGTTTTTGCTTTAGGATCGGTGCTACCCGATGAGAACGATAGATACCCCCCCCCCCTTTTTGTTGCCAATTCCCTGTGCATATTCATGCATTTTACTTGGTGACCCAAAGGGGGAGGGGGGGGGCGTGTTGGCTTCAACTGTGGATCACCATTTTTTTTCTCGCAAATAGGTTGTTGTATGGTAATGTAAATAATAACAAAGCACTGGCTTGGCGTTTAAAGGAGTGCCTAATTTATAGAGGTTCCCACCCATTAGAGGTTTATGAAATAGAGATTCGTGTTAGAACTAGGCAACCTAACGGCATATGCACGCTTGTATCCCAAAAAATGCCGTTGTTAATATTCGATTATTGATTGGTGAACACACAAAATTACAACATAAGTTACACTTAAAGCTAAATTCCGCTGAACGTTTTTGGATATTGGAGTTTAAGGATGTGTAATATGGCTTATTAGACAAATCTAATGTGGGGAACCTTGCAAAAATTATGTCAAGCCAAAACTATTGTTTTTTTCTTCTTTTGATTGGTTCACATAAGAAAATCTCCAATAAGATATATTAGGGAGCACATTTTCCATGTAATTCCTCAGAATCTCACTATATTCTATATTTTGCGCCTGTATCTTCAGTACAAAAAAAATCCTGTGAGGAAAGCTTTTTGTCACATGTCAATGGGGCATGCCTAGTCCTTACATGGATGATTACTTAATAAATTCGAGAATTATGTACCTTAGCAATCAGTTCATCCTCCAGCTGTAGCCGCCGTACGATGTAGTCCTACAGAAAGAAATTAAAGAATCTCCATTAGCCGCTATTTTGCCAACCTAGCAAAATACCATCTTCATCGGCGGATTCGGGGAAGCTAATGCGATATTTTTCATTGAAGTTGGTAAATAACTTATAAAACTTTGTTTATAGAAACTTCGCCATATAACTTGTCTTAAAACATTGAATAGAAACAAAAATAAAAATATATGGCTAGCTTCGGCTCTTAAATTAAGCTGTAGCATGACAGTCAATGCGCTTTGCCTCTCATGGGTCCCGGGTATTCGTTTGTTTTCGTTTTGCTCCGAAGGTTCCCCCATCCCCCAGGTTTTTATTTCTAAGATATCCTCCCTTCACAAAAACCAACAATTTCTATCTAGGCTGTATATGCCTAGTGCACACTAGCGACATATCGACATAACGACATGGGCGCGCGCACTCTTATCTTCGACATAACGACATGGACATAACGACATAAGAGAAAAAACATATTTTTTCTTTTATGTCATTATGTCCATGTCGTTATGTCGGGCTAAACATAGTGCGCGCGCGCTCATGTCGCTATGTTGTTGTGTTGATAGTGTGCACTAGGCCATACTGTGGTCAATCAGAGCTGCCTGAGGCGCCTTCTATGCGTTGGACTCGAGCATGTTGTATCTACTGCCCCTCGTGATTCAACACCCAGCTTTATTCATTTAGCACATAGCCTCGGGTAGCAGTTGTTAGTGATTGGCAAATTTTCAGGTCGCTTAGCATCAAATTAGGCACACAAAAAATCCTTAGACCCCTCCCTAACAATATGTTGCCTCATTTTGCGGTAAATTTCATGCTTCTATTACTGTTACAATTAAATAGCTCAGGCCCGATTCATACGTCGCACTTCTGCCGTGCCGAATCTACTTGTTTAGATGGGCACATGGAGAGTCTGAAATCAATTTAAGTTTGGCACGGCACCAATCATGTGGTACGGCAGAGGCACGACACCGATTTAAACGTTTACGCTGATGTGCCTAATCAAAGGCAATATTTTTTGGATTTTGTGCAACAAAACTCAACTCGATTTTTGCTACTCACAGCCTATGCGTCGTCGGAATCAACCTTGAACCCAACATATTTGTGTCGAAACAAACAGGCAATGAGATTCGGTACGGCAGGAGCACGGCGTATGAATCGGGCCTGACTAAATTAAACCTGACTAAAAGCAGGTCAAGTATTAGCCCTTGGTCAAGTATTAGCCCTTGGTCAAGTATTAGCCCTTGGTCAAGTATTAGCCCTCGGTACGGCAGGAGCACGGCGTATGAACCGGGCCTGACTAAATTAAACCTGACTAAAAGCACGAGCGCAAAACGTGCATCGTGGTGGTGCGTAAGCAATAAAAGACATGATTACTATGTGACGATGATGGGTGGCTTTGCTTTGATGGCACCATATCAATAGCATGGCCTTGAGAATAAATATAGCGCCGTTACCTTGACAACTGCAAGTGTTGCTGTTGACTTGTGGGCTAGTGTCTGAAGGACTAGAAGAGGTGACATCAGATTGCCCCGGTTGATGTCTTGCAATGGTCAAGAATCTAATAAATGAATAACTGTACAGGCGACAGATGTTCCCAGTAAATCATACGAATTTGGGGATTAGCTAGACATAAAGATCGGGAATGAAGAGTCACACAATCTTGGGGAGGTTGCTATAGTATTGATAGCAATCTTAGGAAAGAATAAGAATATAAGAAAACAAAGGGAATTAGAAAGAGAAAGTAGATAGTACGAGGAAGTCTCTCATAATGTACTCTATAAATACTCTATCACCATTGAACATATGGTCCTATGTTGATAGGATTTTGTAGTCTATAAAATTACACATTTGGAGCCACGCTGTTGTTTATGCCAAGAGCGCATAGAAGTTAAGCCTATTCACACTAGCTTGTATTTGGCAGTTACAACAGATCGCCAGTGGAAGAGAAACGGAAGTTTAGTACCTCATGTAAGAACTAAGAAACTTCCTAACTTTAACTCTACATGTGGCACTGACCATGGGGTGTTACATGAAGTACTGACGGAAGATAGCCTGACGTATCCCACATGAATTTGGTTTCAAGTCATTGAGTGACCCACCCAGATGGAACTCCGATAAAGTAGTCACCAAAATTGTGTCATTTAATTCTAATTTTCCGAGGAAGCAGAAAACCCTGTATGTTATTATAGCGAGCATCGTTATGTACGGCACAGTGTCAGCAGAGCTCAATAATACAACTATATCCACTAGAGGAAAATATAAACACAAGCATAGTTGGTGTGGTATGTTAAACGTCTCCCTGAAAACAGAATAGCCGCACTGATGATTTAAAGCCGCATTGTCACCAGTTTACTTCCGGAGGGCCGACGGAAACCGACAAGAGACAAAAGAATCTATTAGAATCCGCGCTATTAAACAGGCCATCCGCTCTATATTATCAGTCAGATCCTCGAAGAAACTTCCAATAGACAAACTGCTTAAATAATTTAGATTTTTTTTTCGCGTTTTCCGTTAAAAATCATCGGAGATGTTACGTTATCGACAGGAAGTAATCAGGTGACTATGCGGCTTCAAGTATCAGCCCTTGGTCAAGCATTAGCCCTTGGTCAAGTATTCGCCCTTGGTCAAGTATTAGCCCTTGGTCAAGTACTAGCCCTTAGTCAAGTATTAGCCCTTAGTCAAGTATTAGCCCTTAGTCAAGTATCAGCCCTTGGTCAAGTACTAGCCCTTAGTCAAGCATTAGCCCTTGGTCAAGCACTAGCCCTTGGTCAAGCATTAGCCCTTGGTCAAGTATTAGCCCTTGGTCAAGTACTAGCCCTTAGTCAAGTATTAGCCCTTAGTCAAGTATTAGCCCTTAGTCAAGTATCAGCCCTTGGTCAAGTACTAGCCCTTAGTCAAGCATTAGCCCTTGGTCAAGCACTAGCCCTTGGTCAAGTATTAGCCCTTAGTCAAGTATTAGCCCTTGGTCAAGTATTAGCCCTTGGTCAAGTATTAGCCCTTAGTCAAGTATTAGCCCTTGGTCAAGTATTAGCCCTTGGTCAAGTATTAGCCCTTGGTCAAGTATTAGCCCTTGGTCAAGTATTCATTAGCCCTTGGTCAAGTATTAATTAGCCCTTGGTCAAGTATTAATTAGCCCTTGGTCAAGTACTAATTAGCCCTTGGTCAAGTATTAATTAGCCCTTGGTCAAGTATTAATTAGCCCTTGGTCAAGTATTAATTAGCCCTTAGTCAAGTATTAATTAGCCCTTAGTCAAGTATTAGCCCTTGGTCAAGTATTAGCCCTTAGTCAAGTATTAGCCCTTGGTCAAGTATTAGCCCTTGGTCAAGTATTAGCCCTTGGTCAAGTATTCATTAGCCCTTGGTCAAGTATTAATTAGCCCTTGGTCAAGTATTAATTAGCCCTTGGTCAAGTATTAATTAGCCCTTTGTCAAGTATTAGCCCTTGGTCAAGTATCAGCCCTTGGTCAAGTATTAGCCCTTGGTCAAGTATCAGCCCTTGGTCAAGTATTAGCCCTTGGTCAAGTACTAGCCCTTGGTCAAGTATTCGCCCTTGGTCAAGTATTAGCCATTGGTCAAGTATTAGCCCTTGGTCAAGTATTAGCCCTTGGTCAAGTATTAACCCTTGGTCAAGTATTAACCCTTGGTCAAGTATTAACCCTTGGTCAAGTATTAGCCCTTGGTCAAGTATTAGCCCTTGGTCAAGCACTAGCCCTTGGTCAAGTATTAGACCTTAGTCAAGTATTAGCCCTTGGTCAAGTATTAGCCCTTGGTCAAGTATTAACCCTTGGTCAAGTATTAACCCTTGGTCAAGTATTAGCCCTTGGTCAAGTATTAGCCCTTGGTCAAGCACTAGCCCTTGGTCAAGTATTAGCCCTTGGTCAAGTATTAGCCCTTGGTCAAGTATTAGCCCTTGGTCAAGTATTAACCCTTGGTCAAGTATTAACCCTTGGTCAAGTATTAGCCCTTGGTCAAGTATTAGCCCTTGGTCAAGCACTAGCCCTTGGTCAAGTATTAGCCCTTGGTCAAGTATTAATTAGCCCTTGGTCAAGTATTAATTAGCCCTTGGTCAATATTAGCCCTTGGTCAAGTATCAGCCCTTGGTCAAGCATTAGCCCTTGGTCAAGTATCAGCCCTTGGTCAAGCATTAGCCCTTGGTCAAGTATTAGCCCTTAGTTAAGCATTAGCCCTTGGTCAAGTATTAGCTCTTCGTCAAAGCAAAAGGATACGGGACAAGACTTCGATAATCTGATCCTTGCAGTTGGATTCTTTACGTGCGAAGTAAGAAAGCGCTTGCACCCAGAGGCTGGGGTCCTGGGCACTAGTGTAGAAACAAGACTTCAATAAGAATACGCCCATGGACATCACACGGTAGGTAAGACTACTTGATCAGGTGGTTTTCTCGTGTTAATCACGTGCATTTAAAGTGCTTACGAGCCTCTTGTGCACATGGTGTTCACATGCATGTACGGTATTTACCCTTGCCCCTTGCATGCGATTACCACATGCATGTGAGAACTTACCGGGACGTTTTGCATCTGCAGAACACTTATTTCATGTTTTTAGTACGTGCTGATCACATGAATTTGAGAGCTCATCCATTCTTTTTCCACGTGCTAACCATGTGAGTCTAGAGGCACTTACCCGTGTTTCTTGCACGTGTCTATCACGTTTGTGTAGTCATTTTGCTCCATGTGATAGTGTAGAATCTGCTGATAAAGCTTCGCCTTCTCGTACAAGAATAAAATACCGGCTTTGAAGTGATGCATCTGCGCCAGCACCATCGCGTGGTCCAGGTCATACCTTGCCTGAAGGACAAGAGGAAAAAGGATCAGACAATACCAGGCGCCAGTTTCTCCAAACACCCGAGAATTCACGGGCTCGAAAACCTAAATTAGCATTTTTGCTCAAAATTTTGCATGTTTTCCTTTTAACAACCGCTTTCATGTTTTAGAACAGTTTGAACTCCCTCTTGGTTCATATTCCAAAAAGTGAAATAAAATGGTGCAGCATCGTTCAAATTTGTGGAACATTTTTTAAATTTGACACAGTGAAAAAGAATCTCGCACTGAGCAATTCTGGATATGGACCCACCCCTAAAAATGTATACTTACAGTTTTAAAGAGGTGGAATTAATTTCCATAAAAACCTGAATAAAACCAGTACTTTTCATGTTACGGTCACAAAACTTAACTCAGTGATGAATATTAACATAAACTACAGTTTAACGAAAAAAAAACACGCCCCCTTGATACTTACAGTTTTAGGGGTGGAATAATCTTTTTTTCCTTTAATCAGCACTAAAACCAATATTATTTATTGTACAACTTTCAAACTCCAAATAATTGTAGTACTCTTTACAAAACTTCATAAGAGATATGGACCCACGCCCAGATGTGAGTACTTACAGTTATACTAGAGATACGAAGGCTTAGAAAGCCTTTCAATACAAACCTAGAGCTTAGAATCCATATACTAACTTATAATGGTATATTGCAAGTTATTCCTAACCGTACAGCCACGCCCCTATTGTACTTACAATTATACTAGAGATGGCACGAAGGAGGTAATCGCATATATAGTTTGCCTTTAATACGAGCTATGAGCTACAAATCCACATGCTTACTTATATTGGTATATTACCGGATATAATCAATTGCATTACCACGCCCCTATGGTATTTACAATTATACTAGAGATGACAGGAATGGAGGTATATTGTCGCTTTTACGCTTTTACCGCAACACCAATAATAAAAGAAAAATTGGCAATATACTGAACAATACTTTACTGGGGTGGGGTCCCATAAGCATGTGGGTTGTTCAACCCATAGCCAGCCTGGTATGCAGCTCATTTGCAGTGCTGTAGAAGGGCGGCGAATGTAGGCGGGTTTTCCTCCCGCGAGATAGGCGGGATATCTCCTCGCAACCATCTCCTTCCTGGCGTCGTTCACAGAGGAGAGCTGGCTCATCTTGGAGTAGAGGAGGACAACAAAGCGTTCAAGGGTGCCGATGCTTGCCAGAACTGTTTTCTTGTTCGGAGGGTCCGAAAAGGCACTCAAAGTCGATGAGACCTCTGGGAACGCCTCCCAGACATTCCATGCACTCGCTTTATCTTTTCCACGAAAGAACGAGGTCTGGTCACATGAATAAAAGTTTGAGTGAAGACATAATCAAAGGCAGTTCTGAATTAATTGATCATGAAACAAGTCAAATTAATCAATGATGCACGTTCCTACTCAATAGTCTTGAAACAAATACGTCCAAGGCCCTAGAGCTTCATAATAGCTAGTACTTTGCGAAAATACTAAAAAGTGATATAAACATGTTTGATAATGAAAAAAAAAATACGTTTTTGATTTTTAAAAAGGTCTGTGTCTTTTTACAACTATCACATACAGTATGCATGCTTGGTATTTCAACTTTTTACAATGAAGTTATGCCTTTTTTCTGCATATTTTGATTTGTACTGGGAGTGGCTCTTCCTACCGTTATGACTGGCAGGTTGATAGTGCTCCATTTTGAATATGCAGTGCTCCGATTACTCTCTCAACACCTCCCTCGCCATTTCTTCCACGTCGCAGACCCAGAGAAGTCCAATTCATAGCTTATGATAACAATTATCTCATGACCGATAGCACTGTAAGTACACTTGTCACCTCGTGGTATTATATACGCAACAAGATCACTCCTGTCGAAAACAATTGTGCTTTTATTGATCATTATTAGCGTGCTGTATGTATGGCATATATTACGCTTATGCTGTCTCTAGTATAATTGCAAGTTCTATATGGGCGTGGTTATATGCTCGACTATATCCTGCAATATACCAATATAATTAAATATGTGGATTTGTAGCTCGCAGTTCGTATTGAAAGGCACTCTATATAAGCGATATACCTCCGTGCAATCTCTAGTATAAATGTAAGTACAATAGGGGCGTGGCTATACGGTTGGGAATATCTTGCAATATGCCATTATGAGTTAGTATATGGAATCTTAGCTCTCAGTTTGTATTGAAAAGGCACTCTATATAAGAAATTTGCCTCTCATCTCTAGTATAACTGTAAGTACTCACATCTGGGCGTGTGTCCATATCTCGAATATAGTTTTGTAAAGAGTATAACAATTATGTGGAGTTTGAAAGTTGTACAATAAATTGTATTGGGTTTAATGCTGATTAAAGGAAATAACTTGTTCCACCCCTAAAACCGTAAGTATCAAGGGGGCGTGGTTTATTTTTTCGTTAACTGTAGGTTATGTTAATATCTATCACTGTTTAAGTTTTGTGACCGTAACATGAAAAGTATTGGTTTTATTCAGGTTTTAAGGTAAATTAATTCCGCCTCTATAAAACTGTGAGTATACATTTTTGGGGGTGGGTCCATATCCAGAATTGCTCAGTGCGAGATTCTCTTTCACTGTGCCAAATTCATAAATGTTCCATAAATTTGAACGATCCGCCACTTTTTATGCACCATTTACTTGCACTAAAATAATTACGCTCTAAAGGGCTATTTTCGAAGTTTTGCTGGAGCCAAAAAGTTACCCAAAAAGTCTCGGGTGACTGCAAGTTCCCGAGAACCTTCTTAATATTTAAGCCATGTGAAAGATTAAAATTTATAAATCAATAAAGAGAATTATCCTTCACACAAAGGATGTGGAAAAATACGATGTTTCCTCTGACTTCTAGAATAGTTATCTTTGAAATCAACTGAACACACTTCTCTTACAATCGAAAAACTTTTAATCATGTCATTGATAAGTAATTGGGATTGTCCGAATACGAGATAAACAAAACTAAGGAAAATTCAACTACCAAGATTTCAAGAAAAAAAAACATTTCGTAGGCGTCAACACCCGCTTACGCAGGAAAGAGAACACAGAACTTGACTGGATGGCCAAACAAGGGTTTGAAATCTGTCTTTTAGTAGAGCTGTCTACTTGCAAGTGTCCGTTGGGGCGTAGACTTGAATATATAAGCTTACCTCGACGTTCATGAGCAAATCGAGGGCTTTCTTCTCGTGAATGACTTGCCCCTATGAAAACATGGCACCAATTAACGGAGTTCCGTTAAAGAAGCACAATTTGTTTTAGTTGTATTGTGTTTCTGTTTGAGGTATTCCTATGGTATTCCCATAAATGACAAAGCATAACAAGAGCTTCGAAATACAATTCCAAGTCTACCAAAAAACTTTAAATTTATCTAGCATAACATTGACATATTGGTCTCGAACGCATATATTAAAATGCCATATGTCGTTTTCATAATGACACATCCCGTTATCTATGCTTGAACTCGTAAAAAAAATCCATGAATGACTAAAAATTGAAAGCATAATAAGGGCTTCAGCATATCCACGTTTAAAATGGAAAAATCCACGGTTATTTTTTTCCATAATGACTTCTTATTGTAAGCGGTTCAACGTATGATTCTGAAAACCGACTTACTTCCTTACAGACCACTCCCTGATCTCAAGAGGGAACGGCCCTACGATGCAGGCCTCGGGAAAAGGGAACCCGGTGGAATCGTAGGAAAGGTAGGATAATGAAAAGTGGAATATGTGAGCAGTAGTCACCTTAACGTCAGTCTCGTGGGCGGCATTGTTTAGGTACAGCTCCAGCAGTGTGTTGTACAACAAACTGGAAGACTTGGGGAACATCTAGATGATAAAAAAGGTCAGTTACAACTGTTTGTCTGTCCGCCTGTTTGTTGACGGCCTTACTTCAGGATCATTTTAGGGCACTCAACAATGGTTTCTATGATGGCTAAGGAAAATTTACGGGAAACACGAGCGCTTGATATTTCTTTAACAATGTCTCCTTGTTTCCCAGGGGAATTTATTACGATCCTTTAGAACATGTGGGATTCACTGCCACTTCTCTCCTGCCCTCATTCCCCATCCTGTATTGTGTGTTTCAGGAAATCAATCAGCTTCGCCTTCGAAACGCACAAATATGTGGAGAAAATTCTCACACCAGGACATCATCCCCCTCCCCCAGTTCCCCCCTCCTAGTGTATAATGTGTTCCAGGAATACTATCAGTTTCGCTTTCTAATGCAGGACCTGTACGTTTTCTCATCAAAACCTTGAACACACCTTCCCCTTACCTTCCCTCGCCCAATCCCCCCCCCCCCCCCCCGACCTCTACTTTACCTGTGTCATGTGTTCCAGGAACTCGATCAGTTTCGCTTTCTGGTGTACAAATATGTGGATGAACTCCTCAGGGCGAGACCTGTGCGTCTTCTTATCTGTCTCCATAGGGTCTATAAACAACATATCGTCACTTGATGCGTTCAGAGCAATTGTACTGACAATATCATTTATTGATGGCACTTAGAGCAGTAGGGAAATAGCGATAAGAGATCACCAGGGTGGCAAATTCAAAATAAAATAATCAAACAAAATCAGAAAGGACTGCACCCGTCACACCAGACAACGACGAAAAAATAAAATCGTTAAATTAAACTAAATCCTTCCTGTAAAAAAATGATTCTGGCTTTTTTTCGTAAGCGATGAATAAGATGCTTTTTGTTGCTGTTATTTTTGCCTTTAAAAGCCTGAGCGTGCGCTAGATTGCCACCTAAATAGTCAGGTGATCTCTTAGCGCTAGTCCACTATTGCCCTGACATGTTAACTCGGTTGATTGTTGACGGTTGATTGATAACTGAATGTTCTTGAGCCCTAACGTGTGAGGAGCTTTCCCTTTAATAGCGGAACTTCGTTTAATTTCTGATTGGGTTCTCGGTGTTAATGGCTGTTCTGTAGTTGCCAATGGGCCGACAATGTATAATTAAGGCAGGAAACCCAAATATAGGAAAAGCGATTTACTTTAATTTCTTGAGCCAATTCGTTTGACACCGTGATTTATTGAAATATTATATCATTCTGGAACACACCAAAAACTGGTGGTCGACTCTTTTCGTCTTTAATAGGACTTCTTCGACTAGAAATATGTTATTTTATTTCCATGGCAGCTCAACAGTACTCATAACAGCAATTCTCCCATGCTGATCACATGACTATGCTCTCACCCAGCATTCCTGGCAAGGTGCTTATCAGCCCTGACGTCACAGGGCTTGAAATTTCCTTATTAGGAACTGTAGGATAAATAACATCAGATTAGAAACAATATATAGCTATTTCAAGAAACGTTGTCCATATGAGAGCGCGTAAGCGTACGCGCCAAGACCGCGAGGCAGTCTGGGAAGATTTGTTTACCTGCCAATATTCTACAAACAACATGATTTCGCATGCATTTAAAACATTTATCTGCCTGTTTAAAGACAGAGCAACATGTTTAGACTTAACCTGTATCATGGCGAAGCCGCGTTATGGTCTAAACGATTCGTTTTGCGCATGCTGCGTTGTGGTAAGGGCGCGTGTCGCTCTGGACAAGGTTTTTTGAAATAGCTATATATAAAAAGTAACACTTATCTTATACTATTCCCCATTTTCCATTTGTTTTCTCGAGCATAGAGAATACAGTTATACCTACACCCAGCCCATGGTGTTCTTATTCGTTTTTTTTTTCAAACTCTTCTATTTTTCTATCATCTCTTGCACTCTGTCCAATTTTCAAACATATATATTGAAGATCTAGACTGCTCTTAGTGTCACAGGCAGGCAAGCGATACTTAGCAGACAACTTAAGATCCGGCTTTCAGAATATCTCCCCAGTTCCCTGTTAACAGGATTACCTGTGATCTTGTAACCATCACTTGGATGGGTTTTAACATGAACTTTCTCCCCCGTGCCCTAAAAGCACCGCTTACGTGTGACTCTCACTTGGTTCAGTTACATGGCTTACCTGTGACTTCCACTCAGATGGATTACACGGTTTACCTGTGACTTCACCTCGGTTGGGTTACATGGCTTACCTGTGACTTCCACTCGGTTTGGTTCCATGGCTTACCTGTGACTTACACTCGGTTTGGCTCCATGGCTTACCTGTGACTTACACGCGCTCGGGTTACATGACTTACCTGTGACTTCCACTCGGTTGGGTTCAATGGCTTACCTGTAACTTCCACTAGGTTGGGTTACATGACTTATCTGTGACTTACACTCGGTTGGGTTACATGACTTACCTGTGACTTCCACTCGGTTTGGTTCCATGGCTTACATGTAACTTTCACTCGGTTTGGTTCCATGGCTTACCTGTGACTTCCACTCGGTTAGGTTACATGACTTACCTGTGACTTCCACTCGGTTTGGTTCCATGGCTTACCTGTGACTTCCACTTGGTTAGGTTCCATGGCTTACCTGTGACTTCCACTAGGTTGGTTTACATGGCTTACCTGTGACTGTCACTCGGTTGGGTTACATGGCTTACCTGTGACTTCCACTCGCTTGGGTTCCATGGCTCACCAGTGACTTCCACTTGGTTAGGTTCCATGGCTTACCTGTGACTTCCACTCGGTTATGTTACATTGCTTACCTGTGACTGTCACTCGGTTGGGTTACATGGCTTACCTGTGACTTCCACTCGCTTGGGTTACATGGCTTACCAGTGACTTCCACTTGGTTAGGTTCCATGGCTTACCTGTGACTTCCACTCGGTTATGTTACATTGCTTACCTGTGACTTCCACTCGGTTAGGTTACATGGCTTACCTGTGACTTCCACTCCGTTAGGTTACATGGCTTACCTGTGACTTCCACTCGGTTGGGTTACATGGCTCACCTGTGACTTCCACTCGGTTGGGTTTATAACTTGTACAGAGCTTCTTCAACAAGTTGGTAGCCTCAATAGGGACGTTGTTCAAGAGACATTTCCCATAAGCCTTCATGTTACTCTCAGCCTAGAGGCGATGTTGAATAAAATCATGGTAGGAATGAGAATCTGAGCAATGAGTATGCATACGAAACCAAACAATGGCAAACGGAAGGAGACAAGAATAACAAAAATCCAAGCAATTCTCCTCTTAAGTCCCTTGCAATCAGCGAGAGTAAAGCTTGAGGCATTAATAGGCAGCATTACTGGTAAAAACAGACAGCATTGAGGGTCAGGCAACGCTGGCGCTCTTTGTACTTAATATTGAAGTCAATGCAAAAAAGTTTGGCAATATTTTTGTTATCTAATGGCCAGTCGACCGAGACAGTGCCATCACTAATGGCGCTGTTTACTACGTGAAATCGTCTATCCTTTATAGTTAAGGAAGTAAAAGGTAGTTAAGGAAGTATAAATACTAGTCCTTTTAAAGAAAACAGTCAAGATTAAAGCACTGCGAGGAAAGTGTTTTTACTTGTCACGTTTTCCTAGCTGTCAGAAGCTCTGGCAAAGCGTAACGCTGGCATGATTTCGACTGTGATGTCATATCACCTATTTGTTCTAGTATTTCTTACCTCATAAAAGTCGAGTTGTGCAATGTATTCCAGTGCTTTCTGGTAATCGTGGAGATCTTCAAGTTGAATTTTAAGGTACCTTAAAAAAGGAAATATGATAGAATAGGGTCAAGCAAGGATCATAGAGACACTACCATGGCCACCAAGACAACCAACAAAGAGCCAACCAGGATCAGAGTTTTACAATTCTAATTGGCACGAACTTCATAACGAGGTTTCTGTCATGGTACTGTTTAATGTATTTTTGGTAACGCCGATTGCTCTCTAACGTTCATAAGTTTTTAGCATCCTTTTTAGCTTTCTTGCACTGTCAAGGTGGCCACGGTAGCGCGCGTTGCATTGCAATACTCAGCTCACCAGTCATGTTGCTCAAATTTGTTTGCGAGGTTAACAGCATGCTTGAAGTAACCAGCCTGTCTGCACACCTGAGAGAGGGGGAAGTTAAGTATAACTTGCTGAGGCTGTAGTCACGATACGCGGTCAGATAGAAGGAAGTAGAGTGAACATAAATGAATATTGGAAGTGAAACCATAACTTTACTGTTTACAACAAGTCAAAGTGGAAAAAGTCAGTTACAATACCTTTATAGCGGTTTCAACGTCAAAATTGAGCTCTTTTTCAGACTGGAAGAAAGAAGTAATTCCTAAGTATTAATCTTTTCAAACTTAACCCTTTATAACGAAAGACAGCACAGAAATCCCTACAGAGCTCTATCACATGATAGTCTTACCATGATAAATTCGTCTAGCTTGGAGACATCCTTCAACTTGGTGTAGCAGTTAAGTAAAAGGGTTGTGTGGTCCGTGTTTGCTAGACCATGTTCGTGAAGAGCCTGCAATTGAAGAGGCCTTGTACAGAAGAGACCGCAGTGCAGTACCGCCCATAAGGTAAGGGGGGCCTTGACCCTGAAGTTTCTTTTTCTAAATTTATAAGGAAATGACCGGCAGGGACGTGGTTGCCCCCCACCCCACCCTCCACAGTATTTTTAATGCCTCTTTATTGTGCACCCCCCCCCCCCCCCTCAGCATTCAGAGGTTATTCATTATTGCAAGTTACATACCTGTAGGTAAGCGGTGAGGTTGTGGATACGCTGTGCATCTAAAAACTGGTGAGATAAAAAGTAATGAAGATCAATCACAGGTTTGGCAGCCTCTCCTTAAAAGACTTAACAGACGTCTTTTAGACTTCTTAAAAGACGTCTTAAAAGAATTAAAAGACGTCTTAAAAGACTTAAAAGACGTGATTTTCGCGGCAAAAGAAGGAAAGCATTGTATCCTCAAGCACAATATTTTATGTTCATGAACAATAGCAAGTCTCACAAGAAGTTATCACCAGCTTATTCTGTAGTCAGGATCTAAGAAATTTAAAACCAAATATTTGTAAAGAATGTTGATCAGCCAATCAATTGTTCAAGTCAAACTTCACATTTGATATCTGATATTTGACTAACAATGTGATTGAAAGTTTCTCAGGTATTTTCTTGTATTATTCAGCGGTAATGCATAATTCGTGTGAGTTTGCATTTTGTGGAAACACAAAATTGTCTATAAGTGATCAGCCTAAACTTAAATCTATCTAATGGTTAGTTATTTGGCAAGCTGATTATTGCATTCTGAAATTCCAAAAAATAACAAAGAATTGGCTGGTCTGCAGGAGTATTTTAAATGATTCCCCTTTCAAATGACATAATAGCCAAGCAATAAATGGCTCACCTTTCGTATGAGATAACAGGGCTCAAAATGGCTCAACTTTCATATGACATAAGAAAGATCCAAATGACTAACCTTTCGTATGACATAAGAAAGATCCAAATGACTAACCTTTCGTATGACATAAGAGGGCTCCAAATGGCCAATAGTTTTGATGTACTCCTGTATAGCACCATCATGGTCTCCTTTGCTGCAAAAAGAGACACCAAACACACACACATAGTAGACAGGATAGGATAAGATACAGTAGATCCAGTAAAAGATGGCTGCCAGACAAGAAGTGACTAAAGGAACAACTGACTGACAACAGAATGGCTGGCCAGCCAATTGTCTTGTAAATCAGTGTCCAAATGACAGAAAGACAGACATACAGATTAAGGGATGGACGGACTTACTAAGTTAACAACGCAAAGAACAACATATGGATAGAACAGATAAAAAGATGGAAGATTATTTAACTTGTTGATTGGAAAGATGATATTTGTCTGACTTGAATCTTGGATAAGAATTCTATAGTTTGTAGCTTGTCGTGTATTTTGTATTGAATTTTGTTGAATTTGTATTGAATTTTGTTTTCATCTAGGTGGGAACGAAGCATAAATGAGACACGTACCTGTATAGGTGGTCGCCATATTGTGTGAAAATGTCAATTAGTCCCTCTGAATAATGCTGGCTTCGTGCAAGGCTACAGCACAAGAGCGAACATATACATGAGCCAAACAATAGAATGAAATCAGCTGAATTAAAACTGGGAGAAGAATAGGACAATTTTTCCCTTAAGAACATTTCAAATTTTCAAAAGTAAACATACTGTACATTGAAATTCTTGATGTGATTATTCGATTAATTATAACTGTTTTCTACCATTACCTTATGGCCAATGCATAAAGATTTTTCTTGAACAGGATCTCAAGTTTAGTTTGTGTTGGTTTTTCCTCAAGTTGAAATATCTGTGGAGCAAATAAACAGAACAGAGACACCAGCTTAAAACAAATTAACACAACCAGACATCATACTATAAATGGTATGGCTGGAAAAACTACAGACAAGCTGTAGAAAATCAATAATGGTCAACACAAAGCTGAAAAGGTATGTTTTAGGCCTCTGCAAAAACACAGTAGTCACTGATGTTTTGAGAGTTAGCTCTTCCCTGGAGTAAAATGACATTGGTCTACGTAGATGTGGTGGAATAAGGGAAATTAATCAATAAGAGATTGAAATTGTGTGTTTTACACCTCTGTAAATACAGGGTAGTGTCCCCGATGTTTGGTTAAAGCAGCTGTGCCAAGGGGTAAATAATGAACCACTTGCTTTGTTTAAATACAACACCTTCTTATCCATTGTAAGGACATAAAGATTTCCCCATTCACTCAAGACTTCGATCACTCCAGGAAAAGTTCCAGTGAATGCTGAGACAAAAAAAGCATTAATATAAGTGACTTTAACACAGCTACATAACATTTTTTTTAAATCATCTTACCGATGAATTTGTTTTGAATGTCATAAACTGTAACAACATTTGCTACCCTTGGAGGGGCTGTGGATCTGTTGAAATAGAATACCACCATCATAACCATCACCATTGTCATCACCACCATCACCACAATTATCATCATTGCCATCATCATCACCATTATCATAACCAACACCGTCACTGTCACCCATCATCATCATCACTATCATCATTACCATCCTCTGTACTGAATACCTTGATACAACCAGCAACAGCACCCTTATTCACAAGACCATATATGTACAATATTTACCCAGGCGCAGTGATTTGTAACTTAGTGTCTCTGCTAACGACGACAAGATATCCACGGAACCAACTGATCATCTGCTTGTCACCTATTAGCAAAAAAGTGGTTCATTTATAGACCAATTTCAATCATTGTTTTGATAGCGACTGTACTACTGTGTCTCCAATACTTACTGCAACATTCAATACTTTGTGAAGTTTTATTTACATTTTCCAACTGGTAAACCACTCTCTGGCTTCCACCGTTCTTACTATCAGAATTACATTTGGTGTACCTTGCGAAGAGCTGGCATGATTTGAAACAATTTCTTTGTTGGCCAATGAATCTACTTCAAGGATTTAGAATGATGGAAGCCAGAAGGGGATTTAATTGTTGGAGAGAATTTGTAGAATATTATGAAAAACTGCAGCACACTACTGATGGAGAGTGATGCAAACCAAATTGGCCGAAATTCGAAGAATAACAGCTTTTTGTTCTCAATCTGAAAGTTGTTTTCACTGAAGTTGGGTTACAGTATGTCCGGCAGTTTAAGCCAGCGGAAATTGCACCATTCCGGATTTTCGCGAAGTTTTAGGGCCTTGGTTTCCTTCTGATTTTTATTTTAAGATCTGTACAATAATATATTATACTTTCTTCAGGCCGAGACCAAGAATGTTTAGGAGAACAGACACATGTGATCATCAAACAACACATGATTTACTCTAAAAGGCAGGTAATTTAAACATCCAGCTACGGAATACCTACCCATCAATGTAAAAAATAGTTTCTACATTACCTTCAAATGCTAAGCAAGGTCCCCTACCATCTGGCTGATAAAAATACAGAGCCTGGAAAGAGAATAATCAATATGAATAAGGCATCAAAGTTCTAAATGATACTAATCCACATTAGTACGCAAATATCATGATTGTTCAGAATAGTATATGCCATTTCAAATATGGATGCACTGGAGAATTCATGTGATGTAAACCTTGTTGCCTTAAGAGTATCATATTAATGAGAAGATTAATGCTTTTAATCCATGACAGTAAAGAGCTGTAGGAGGACTAAATTTGGAAGAGGGCACAATACAAAGACATTAAGAATTCAAGGCACAGCCACACACCTGCCTAGTAAGGGGGAATGTGCTTCCTTGCCCCATCCCTTGTTATAGCCCTGCAGTGGTTCTACCCTCCCCCCCTTCTATAAAGCAGTCATATCGCCTGATTATCTTGGGTGCATGCTAAATACGTGACTGTGCTTATTTGCATGCTAAGGATGCTCAATGAGAAATCATTTTTTTAATTGCTCGTCATTACTGCGAGCTCTCCTCACCTCATTTCTGGCAACAACAAACTGCTGCTCTTGCGAAATGTCACTGACAACAGCACAGTTCAAAGAGCAGCCATGCGTGTCTAGCAGCTCCTGAAAACAATTCACATTGCCTAAGACTTAAAGGTATGCATGGGTTAAAGACTTAGGAAAATGCAAGCAAGCTAGCATGAAATTAGGGTAAGCTACTGATGTGTGTATAGCAGCTCCTGAAAACAATTCACATTGCCTAAGACTTGAAGGTATGCATGGGTTAAAGACTTAGGAAAATGCAAGCATGCTAACATGAACATTAGGGTAAGCTACTGATGTGTGTATAGCAGGTCCTGAAAACAATTCACATTGCCTAAGACTTAAAGGTATGCATGGGCTAAAGACTTAGGAAAATGCGAGCATGCTAACATGAACATTAGGGTAAGCTACTGATGTGTGTATAGCAGCTCCTGAAAACAATTCACATTGCCTAAGACTTAAAGTTATGCATGGGTTAAAGACTTAGGAAAATGCAAGCATGCTAACATGAACATTAGGGTAAGCTACTGATGTGTGTATAGCAGCTCCTGAAAACAATTCACATTGCCTAAGACTTAAAGTTATGCATGGGTTAAAGACTTAGGAAAATGCAAGCATGCTAACATGAACATTAGGGTAAGCTACTGATGTGTGTATAGCAGCTCCTGAAAACAATTCACATTGCCTAACACTTATGAAGGTATGCATGGGTTAAAGACTTAGGAAAATGTAAGCATGCGAACATGAACATTAGGGTTTAAGCTACTGATGGACATTATCACTCCCATGCAAGCAGGAAATAAAACTTTCAGAAAATTGCTACAAAATCAAATATGGCATCGAATTACAGTACAAGGGATGAGAGAAACACAGTCCCTGATTAAGATTATGATAGATAGTCAAGGAAAAAGATGATACATTTGTCCCATTCAAAGGACAAAATTTACGTTATATGTTATTGGAAACCTTACTTGTTCATTTTTAGGTTCGCTGAAATATTTTATTTTCAGATTAGATTTGACACCCTGGTTTTGAGCCAATTTATTACCTTAAAACTGCAAATGTCTAGGCTAGGTATTCATTAGCTGTGGTAAGCTTTTAGGAATAATATACCCTGTGATCCTTGGAGGACAGGTTATAGGAGAGGAGAGTCTCTTGAGTAACAACAAAAAGAATTGTGCTGGCTCCAGTCTGACGATAGCCCAGGCCTACAAACAGAGAATTCAAGGTAATTACATTTTAAGGTGCACTTAACCAGACAATGGCCTAGCCCTACTACGTGAAACTCAAAGTAAATGTTGTATCCAATTTCCTTCGGCCATCACAAATTATATAATGTCCCTCACTTTTTGCACTTCAAGAGAAGCAAATACTAAGATGTACAATATTTTCAAAGAAAAAACAAGGAAACAAAATAAAATCAAAGTTTAATTATTTCCTTAATATTCAAGTTAGAATATTTCTTAGACAAGTTAAACCTGCTGGTTTCAATCCATAGAGTTGTTTTAGTAATAAAATACTGATACAGATAACTCAAAGGGGATCATACCAGTGATTGGATGCTTGTCTTGGTGGATTAGTCTTTGCTTGCTATGCCTGTTATTGAGAACAGAACCAAAAAATTTGATAAATTAAATTTTTGTGACATTTTGACAATGCCAATTCAGCATTGGGTTGTTAGAGTTTCATATAGGCTATGAAAAGTGACTTGTGTACATTGCATGTAACAGGCTTGGATTTACCAACTTTAAGAGCGAATAGGATGATGCTGTTGACATTTTGCTTTATTGCTACACGTGACGTGACAAGTGCTTGTCATTGCTTTAGAACGAATATATGTGTACCAATTTGCAAAATTCATGAAGATTTGGTTTTTACTTAATATACGCTTCTCCAAATCACAATGTAACGCAAAAGGATTACTCCAAATGCCAGTAATCAGGATATAGCCAGGGGGTGCAAGATACAGTAAATCTATGAAAACTTTTTCAAAATTCAGGAGAAAATGTCTTATCAGGGCCTTTTGGGCCTGCCTATGCCCTTGGTAATCCCCCTTGCCTGTGCCCCGCCCTTCAGTTACGTCCCTACACCAATACCTGTCCCTGGTGATGTCTCCTTTATAAACAACAACACTGCCATCTGCAAAGCCAACTGCCATCTGTGTCAGATTCTCCAGGACTGCAAGGCATGACACCTAAACCACAAGCAAGAAAAAATAAAATAAGAGTAATATGCAGGCTTTCAAATGTTTTTTTTGTACCACAATCAAGCAAAATTTTAGGACCTTTATGCACAAGACTTCAATACATTTTAAGATGAGACAAACTTCCACTAAAAACTGGCTAGACCAAGGCAAAAGCAACATTACTTAAGGGGGAACTAAAGGCAAACAAGTCAAATCAAATTACATTTATAAGGCAGCTTTTACATAAAATAGACAAAACTTTCACAACGAACAGATAGATTATCAAACTTCATGGCAAAATTGTCATTTAAGTCGTGATGAAAAATAAATCGATGGTGCACTCTGAAAAATTAAGTAAATATAGGGGGGGCACAGCCACGCTACTACTGGTCATTTCCTTATAATTTTAAAAATTGTCACCAGTGCTCCCCCCCTTGCAATGGCTCCGCAAAGGCCCTGAGATTATGTCTTGATTAGCCTCAAAAGAATTGCTAGGGCCCTGAGCAGACATGCGTCAAGCAGTCTCATAATTGCTTAAACAAGAACCTGTGGTATAAAAGGAGCATGTCTGGCCCAAGTCATCATAGCTCCTACGTAGACTTTGTCAATTGCAGATCTTCATAACATGAAGCAAAAAAGATAGGATCAAGTTTGAAATAATTTAAACATCAACATCACAAAAACAACTGTATTTTCAATGTTCTCTGAGCACTAACAAGATAAGAAATAGAGATTGGAAAGGTTCTGAAGCAAAAAAGTATTCAGGTTTTGTTATTTTTATGCATACGCTCTAGAAAAGCATCATTTCAAGCAAGCATGTGCTGGTTTTGAATTTATTTGAAATCACATTTTTTTGTCAAGGTTGCTGTAGAAAACAAATTGCAACCAATTTGCTTTTGTTCCCTTGTGTTTACAAAACATTTTAATTTAAGAAATGATCAAAGTCAATCTGCGGCTTTGCTTTTTTATGATATTTACAGAGCTCTGCACTTGACGTTGTCTTGCGGGAATGACAACCTGGACAAGGCCCATGCCTTTTATACTGTGGGTCCTTGTTTAAGCCCTAATGTGGAGAAAGAAAGTTATTTACCGCTACAGGCTTGTTACCAGGTATTGCCCTCAGCATTTGACAGCACACAGGGTTCCCAAGTTTGTCAGGCTATAAAAAAATAATAGTAAATATCAGTAAATATGCAGGGAGCATGGTGGATAACATTTAAGCAGACCTTCCAGTCAAGAAGTGTGGTTCTTGTAGACCCACTTCCCCCCCCCCCCCCCACACGTGATATGTGATTGTTCATGAATAAAATAGTAATCTCTTTGTTATACTATGACAAGCAGTGGTTATTGCATGTTTGAGTTGAGCCATATTGCTTATTACTGACAAGGAAGAGTTCCATGCTCCTTTTAGGGCAGTACCCTGGGTACCAGAGGCTCTTGCTCAAAACGTTTTCGCAGCAAAGCTTGAGCCCATGGTACCCAGGATAAGGGCAGGCACACTAGTGTGGGAAATATTGTTTTGAAGCTTAAAATAGCTGCCATTCCTTGTTATTGTTAAGCTTACAAGGAAAGACTATTCAAACGTTACCTTATCTAAGTTCCAAACCCTGACAAGGGGGTTGATACCAGCCTCATCCTCCTGAAATAATAAAAATAAGGTTTAGGAACAGATTTACTTTTAGGATGATTTAAACAGCATGATTTACATGTATGCGTCTTGCCGGCAACACCATAACTCAAGTCCCAGAGTGTAAATTAGCCTACAACTCGACTACGATGTTCGACTACGAAAGTCGTTGTGTGTAATTCGGCTCTATAACTAAATTGTGCTGTCTAACAGAGGGTCTGTCAGCCAACATGCTGTCATCCTAGCAAGTGTGAGAAAGTATCCATCCCCATCAGCTGATTTGGTAAAGCAAATGCGATATTTTCGATTGAATTTGGTAAATGAAGCATGAGACTTTCAGGTGACTATTGATATTTCTTTTCATACATTGCCTTCAAATGTTCAAAACAACAAAAAAGATGATGGCTTTTTTAAATTTCATAACAAACCGTATTTAGTACTTAATTCAAATTGTTTTGCCAATTAACCTGAATTCAAATAGAAATGACAAAAAAGAAGAGACATAATGAGTCTTTCACAAGGTTTCCTTGACTAGGTCGGTAATTACTAAAATGAGTACTGAAATATGGAAGCACACCCCTAGGAATTCAACCCAGTTTTACTCCAATCCTTCTGAAAATTAGGTTTTGTAAACAATAAAAAAGGTACATACTTACCCCAATAGAGACAAGGATGTTATGCTGCTTGAGTTGGTATAAATGAGAGACTCGGATCTCAAATGCTTTGAAAGATGTCAAATTTAGCTCACTGTCAACAAAATGGATGCTTCCATTGGTATCTGTGAAAAATAAAGAGAGAACAATTAATGCAAAAGGTTTTGGAAATAGAAACTCCCAGCCATCTAGTTTTATGCTGCATTTCACATACAACCAAATTCTACCCTCCAGAGCATTCCTGCCAAGGTTTTTGGTTAAAAGCGGGTATTCGTACCATGGCACCTGGGGAGAAGGGGGACATAAAAGGGGAATAATGGTTGTGATACGGGTAGAGGTAGGTGGCAGGGGTGAGGGCGGGAGGGTCATTGTGGGGATAATGCTACGTTGAGTGGAGATGGACTATAAGGAGTGTACGGGATAGTGATGCAATTGTTCTTACCATGGCGTATAGGGTGAATGGGAAGATTAAGGAGGAGGTAGTGGGTAGGGAGGTATAGACCGGAAAACAAAAAGGCAGAGCAGTCCTGCCAAGGTTTAGAAACAAAATGTAGTCTTCTCAAGATTTTCCCTCTATTCCTCACACCTTGATTCCCATTATATTATTTCTTTAACAGAGCTGGAATTGCAAGAATCATTGATTTTGTACAAATTGTTACATCCTCTGCATGATTGTGTAAAAAATGAATTTTTTAGGGGTGATTCCTCTTTTTTTAAGTATGTGGACCCTCCAGTACAGTTGGATGGTTGTTCTGTAACTTCCAAGCCCTTCCCTTCTGGCTACGGGCCTGCTCTTCCACTTTATTCAAAGTACAAAGAAATACCTCATGCAGATAGCAGCAGCATTTTGCCTAGTGAACACTAGTAACATAACATAACAGCATAATAACACAGGCATGTGCGCTCTTACGTTCATATGTTAAGCCAGACATAGCAACATGGACATAATGACATAAAAGAAAAAATGTTGTTTCTCTTATGCATTATATCAGGCTTTTATTATTATGTTGAACCATTCTTGAAGATACGAATCAACTTGAACATACGAACATAAGAGTGCAATTGCCATTGTCACAGGGCCGCATTAAAATGTTCCCAAAAATCTCACAGCGGAAAATTAGATTTTCTTATAAAAAAAAAGAGTGTTTTATGCCAAGCTCATGGCTTGGCTCATTGTGCTTTAATTGCTCCGTATAAGCAAGCAGGACTGTATCGGTTTGACAACGCTGCACTTAAGTGCATAGTATGCGCATGCGAACCCCTTAGTTGACCAAAAAGTAGTGGGTCATTTCTTATTAAGGAATCTTGAAACACTATGCCTTTTCCATAGTATACTGACAGGATTGACTGCACAGACAATCCTGTGTCTGCACCTGGGAAGATCCTTAAAAGACTGTGTCATAATGCCTATAGTGGCCACCTTTCCAATTTTTTTAGTATAAGGAATTAACAAGTCAGGGCACCCCCCCCCCCCCCCCCCCCCCCCCACCCACCCAAGGTCCATTATGGCCCTGTAAGTTGAAAGCTTTTTTGAATGTATACAAGGAGTGATTCTCGTATAAAAAGTACCTCCAAACACCATTTGTCCACGCCCACTTGAACATGCCGCAATATCTATGTCCTGTAAAATAAACAAAAACACAAACATCGATATCTCAAAAGCAGAGTGCGACACAAACATCAATAAAAAACATGTAAATAGAAGTGTGACACAAAAATAACCACAATCACGAATAACCACGTGAATATTGATCGCTCTTGTGCAATAGATTGCATACAAGAAGAGTAGAGTCTCCATTACCTGTAGTCGCGAATACGTTTGATTTGTCTGGGGGTCTTTTAGAACTTCCTTGTCAAAAAAGTTCAACCTCCTCCACTGAAATTAGAATCACGACGAATTTTTAATACAGACCCAGACAAATTGCTAAACACATGGTAAACTAATAGTTATCTGATACTTACCTGTAAAAGCGCCATTGTAAGAAGACTAAAGGTGGAGTTATGGGCTAAAAATTGAGTGCCATTCTGTCCGCTCCGCTGTTGACCTCCATCTTGGATTCCAATAATCAAGCCCCAACGGCTATATACTACACAGGCTACCCAAGTATGAAAAAGGTTGGAGTGTTTATATATTTACTGATTTTTTTTGCCTGTTTCTATTGTTTTTGGCAAATAAAATGCCATGTATTTTTAACATAAAATATTATTAACTAGAGGTATAAGTCGTCTTTACGTTTTGGTTCTTTTGAATACACAGACAAGAAATTTGAAGAGTGTGTTTCAACCTTTCGCCTCTCTTTATTTTTGTATGTGCAAAATCTGGTGACTACCGTGAAAATTGCAAATGTACATTCGAGACTTTTTATCTCGAAAGCTGAAGACGTGACCCACTTTCTGTCGGCACGCCTTTTACAACAAGCCTCGCTTTAATGAAGCCCGCCAGACTGAAATCGTGCATCTGATTGGTTAATGCGCCAACCCATATTTGGAAATTTGATTGACAAATTGCGTAATGGCGCCGACCACCAGTCACGCAAAGGAACGCGCGCACCTACGACTGGAGACTGATCCGCCATTTTCTTTTGTTCCCTACGCTTTCGCTCAGAAAGACTCGAAAAACCAATATATTTTGCGCGCAGAAGTATAGTAGTCGACATAGTTGTGTTGCAATTTACTTGTGATGTCCACAACTATCGACCAGGTATGTAATTTAGGAGTGTTTTTGCCGCTATTAAGTCAGTAATGTCTGGTTAAAATCGAGGTGCGAGGATTGATTCTAATGCGTGCTCGCTGTTTTTTCTTGTATAATTTTCTTCGTTTCGCCTTGGATCACGGAAAAGCATCGGCCCAAAGATAATAACACTAAAGGTAGTTATCTAATTATGATATAAAGAGTGTGATTATTTGGAATTTGCCAGTTTTGTTCGCTTTTCGTTGGTTTACGCCGTAGCTCGCGGTTTTATAATCACTAAATTAGAAACTTTATTCGTTTTCGCAGGCTACGTTGGCAAGAACGGCGAAATTTCCAGTGGAGACATAGAAAAATATCTAAACGCGCATTCCAATCAGGTAGGCAAACACAAATCCCTTTTTTTTGCTAGTTCTTCGTTGTATTTTTGCTAGTTCTTCGTTGTATTTTTTTTTTCGATTAAACTCCGCGGCCTGTGTGAGCAGCGAATAGGTGTTGAATTCCATTAATGGTTGCCATCGTTTATCCACATGTGCTGAAAATGGCGTCTGCCCGGCAGAATCAGGAAAAACATCACCGCGAACTCCAAATGCCTAGTTCACTCGGCGATACGTATTTACCGCCATTTTACCCGTCAACAACTTCAACTACGGGTCTACCACCGATGCCTTTCCAGTATTTGAACACTGGTATTAGTGACGGGACTTGGTCATCACCAGGACTTCCAAATACTTTGTTTCCGTCCAGTGGCTTCAGTGCAGTTGGAAATGGTGAACAGTTGATTGATCAGGGTGTATTTAGTCACAACAATGGTGGAGTTGCTGTTTCGTCAACTCCGTATTTGGGACAAAATACCTCAACCAACAACATGTTTTTAAACCAGGGAGGTGCATTGTATTTTCCAGGAAGTTCGACTGATATTTCTTGGGGAGAGGCTACTCAACAGGCTTCAGGGGGGGCACCCCTCTTGACAAACTTTTACCAGCCACCTCCACCACCTGTTTCTGAACCTCTCGCTGCAATTGGAGCCGGGATGAATTCCTTGAATGGAAATGAGTATACAAGTGATGGAATGGAGAAAGCTTTGTCAAATTTTAGCTTGACTGTTGATCATGATAGTGGAAATGATAAGGGAAGCCAAGGAATGCCCCAAGGACCGATTAAAGGACAACCTGTACCGGATAATAAGCCTAAATCATGGGCTGCAATTGCAAGCCAACCTGCCAAACCAAAACCTAAGCCTCCTCCACAAAAGCCCAAACTTCCAGGCCAAGTTCCGACAAATGGTGGACCCAACAAGGACTCTACCTCTTGGGGCAATGTTGCCAAGGCTGGTGCAAATAAACCAGCTGTTGGGCGTGGACAAAGGCCCCGCACTGGCGGAAATGCTGGTGCGTCTGGAAATACTGGACTGTCTTCAAACCCAGGTGAAAGTGTTCCTGTTCTGGACAAACTAAGATCCAAAAGTAACTACAACCCTAAGGATTGCCCTTTGTTGAACAAACCTGGTGCTCGCTTTTTTATCATCAAGAGCTATAGCGAGGATGATATACACCGTTCAATCAAGTATTGTGTTTGGACCAGCACAGAGCATGGGAATCGTCGCCTTAACGAGGCATTCCGTGAGCAGAGGCATGGCCCCATCTATCTGTTTTTTAGCGTAAATGGAAGTGGACACTTTTGCGGAATTGCTCAAATGATGTCTGAGGTGAACCTTGACATTGAAACTGGTATTTGGTCACAAGATAAATGGAAAGGAAAGTTTGAAGTAAAGTGGTACTATGTGAAAGATGTGCCCAACAATGCCTTGCGTCATATTCGTCTTGAGAATAATGACAATAAGCCAGTCACTAACTCACGTGACACTCAGGAAGTGCCTCCAGAGAAGGCACGTCAAGTTGTGAAGATCATTCACTCCTATAAGCACCAAACCTCCATTTTTGATGACTTTGCACACTATGAGAAGCGCCAAGACGAGGAATTCAAAAAGGTAGGAGAATCTTATCGTTGATCTATGGTAGAAAAAAATGTGTAACATGGTAGAATAATATCTGCTGCAAGAAAAGGCAGGAGTGATAACAGTGAAGATGAATTAGGTAAAAATAGTTTGTAAAGAAAACCTGCTTTTTGCTCTTGCAGAAAAAATAGAGTAGAACCCTGCTAAAATGATGGAGAGAGAGAGCGAAATTAGTTAATTGAAAAATATGTTTTAGCTGCTTATACAGATATGAACAAAGCATTGTTATTCATATATGCATGATGAGAAAAAAAAAAACAGCTAAAACAAGAGTCAAAACACTATTTTTAAGTGTAACAACCAGACAGTTAAGTGTGTTCAAGGGAATGAAAAAAGGCTTGTGTTATTTTTATGCAAGCTGGTAGTAGTGGTATTCTACTGTGTATATGCTGTTAAAATGCTTTATTCTACTGTGTACATGCTGTTAAAATGCTTTATTCTACTTTGTATATGCTGTTAAAATGCTTTATTCTACTGTGTATATGCTGTTAAAATGCTTTATTCTACTGTGTATATGCTGTTAAAATACTTTATTCTACTGTGTATATGCTGTTAAAATGCTTTATTCTACTGTGTTTATGCTGTTAAAATGCTTTATTCTACTGTGTATATTTTGTTAAAATGCTTTATTCTACTGTGTATATGCTGTGGAAAAGCTTTTTTAAGCTCCTACAGACACCCTCAGGAATATTACCTTGGAGCAGTTAGCAGGAAACTACTGCTTGATCAGTTAAATGATTTATTGTGGACAGCCCTGCTGTTAACATCTAACTTATGAATGACTTATTCTCAAGAGGTTGTTATATATTACCCTTGTCCAGTTTTTGACACCTAATTGATTGCCAAGTTATTCCATGTTT
This sequence comes from Nematostella vectensis, assembly GCF_932526225.1. Lineage (NCBI taxonomy): Eukaryota > Metazoa > Cnidaria > Anthozoa > Actiniaria > Edwardsiidae > Nematostella > Nematostella vectensis. Next base: position 12,836,537 of record NC_064044.1, read on the forward strand.
ATGATGTCTAGTCTGAAGCCCGTTATTCAAGGACATTTACCATCTCATTATTGTCTAAAACCCATTCTAAATTGCAACAATTTTTGGGATGTTACAAAAATTAAGGACATTTAGACCTTAAGATTTTCATACTGGTTTCTATTTTTATGTATTGTTTCAGTTCATAAAAGAATATTGTGCAGATGAACTACTGTTAATACTTTCCATCTGGTTTTTCTTAGTTTACTTTGTATATAGTTTATAGTAACCACCCTTCACATAATGCAATCATTATAAAAATTCTTTTGTTGTGACTTAACACATTTTGACCCACTGAATTTTGTATTTTGTTTTCCTTTTTTACTTAAATTGGCCCATTTTTAGAAAAGATTAAAATGAATTTTAATTGTCAATCATTTTCATTTTTTTTTTTTTTTTTTTAAAAATGAGCCTTGAAATTCCAGTTACATCTTCTACATGATAATGTCTGAAACATGTGGACGTGCGTAGATCCAGTTCTTTAATTCTGTATACTTTTATTTTTCAGGGAAACAAGAAGGTGACTGGTGTGCGTGAGCCCTGAATTTTCCAACTCTTGCTGAGCTTGTTTCCTTTCAATGGACAACACAACCGGACCTATGTAACATGGCCATGATTTTACAGGATAATTTCGTCATTATAGACTCCTACTATGCCCAGTGGAGAACTCGCCACTGTGGTACATACTAGAATTTCTCGATTATATGTTAGTGGATTTGATTTTACAGACTGAATTTGATGCATTGTGGCTGTTTTTGCAGTCTGCCAGAGAACCGTTTATTGTATGGTTGAAGAATATGAATAAATGTAGCATCCTTTCTCTGTCAATCTAACTGCAATGAAATTGAATTATTGATAAATAATGCTGTAAAGTACAGCAACCTCAATAATATGAAAACATTATATTGAGAAATTCATCTCCAATTAGTGATTCCAAGGGATATTTCATTTGAAAATATAGTAACAAGTACAATATTATATTTTCAAGTGGAATTCACAAATTGGTGATGTTTTGATTTTTTAATCCTCTAGTTGAATTATTACCGATTATTACGAATGGTCCTGTATTTCTTCATGTCTGTGTATCATTGAATCTCACAGAAATACTGTTTTTAACCAATCAGAGTGGGAATAAAAATCCACCTTAGAATTCTAAAATAAAAGTATCTTGGTTGAAGGTCATGGGCTTTTCTCATGAAGCCAATACAACCAGTCCTTCCATAGCTTTTTAGTGCACCCTGTACTCTGCCATTCTTACCGGGTTCCCTGTGCTGTTTTGGGTTCCCTGTGGTTGATGATGTGAAGTCAACCGAGCCTCCAAACCAGCCACAGGAGACCCAGGAACGGGGTCTTGTTTAACTATAATAATGAAATTTTTCCAAGTATCTTGGCCGGCTCCCCAAAACGTTACATCTTTAATTTATGGTCAATCATTTCAAGAAAGTAGCATACAAAATATACCGAAAATGTTTAAAAAAACAAATTTAAGGCCTTAATCTGCAGATCCTGAGTCAGAGGTCTCGCTCACAAATGTTTCACCCAGCCTTTCCTCGTCCATTCCCATACACCAGGAGCGGTTACGCAGGAAATCTTTTCTATATTTGCGGGATGGCTGTGTTGCCCCTTCGCGTTTCGGCTTCTTGAACATTTTGTATAGGGTAGGAAGGGTAGTGGGCTTGTAGCCTGCGCTGGTTGTCGCCTACAAGATGCGGTGATACATTAGTTTGTTGCAAATAGAAGACGTAACTAGGAACAAGCTGCCATAGAGTAATAAAGGGGACACAAACATATCTTGAGAGAAAGAAAATTGCTGTCCGAAGGTTTTTACCTTTCTGGGGAGGCTTCCCCAATTCAGGTGGTTGACCTAGCGAGTCGGTAGCTTACGGCCGTACCTGGTGTTAGGGTATAGTTCGCTGACTTTAATAAATAGGGACTTTAATATACGAGTACGGTTACGAGCATCCTCTGGGACCCAGGGCGTCGCGGAGATCGGGCACACAGGAAGCGCGCGAGAAAGAAAGAGCACTGCTCTTTCTATCTCGCTTTCCCTGTGTGCCCGATCTCCGCGACGCCCTGGGTCCCCGAGGATGGATTACGGGTAGGGCGTGTTAAAAACGTTAAAAAGAGAACACTGAATTTTACTGTCTGGCGCGTACGTGGTCGTTTGGAGTATAAATTCACCTTTCTCTATTTTCTATTCTAAAAATGAAGTTTACTGTTCTTAGTTTGTTCCTGAAGGTGATTTCATCGAAACTATTGTGGAATTTGCCGCCAAGCGTTAAAGTGTTATCTCAGTCACTCCGTAGCCGTTGCCGTTGTCGCATCTTAAGGTCGCTAATCAACATATTCAATACATCTGTTGCGCGCGGCATGTTGAGTATGACTTGCTTTCTTAAGCCCCGTGCAAACTGCGCCAGCACCTGAGCACCGGCCAGAACATTGCTGGCGAATTCATGCTCGACTGACCACAAGACAAAGGAAATATCAAAAAGTCCATTTTTCATTTTGACATTTCCTTTGTCCTATAGTCAGTCAAGCGAAAATTTGCCAGCAATGCTGGCAGGTGCTGGCGGTTAATGTTTCTTGTTTAGCCAAACCCAAAAGCTTGAAGCCACAGGAAGCCTGGTCATCTAGGTCAGCACATATCAAGAAAATTCAGCCAAAAATTGTAGTTTTTGCCAAACGCGGTCACTTCCATATAAGGAAACTAATATATTCCTTATTTGGAAAAACTGCATGATTCTTGTCATTTTAAAGGTTGCCGTACCGCAGGTGCTTCATATAAACTTCATTACTTGTTATCAGAAGAGAAAAACAGTGACTGTGACCATCTTTGGTCTATGGAGAAACAATCTGAAAAGAAACATAGACTCCTCGGTACCAGTCCCTCAAAACGACAACGTTTTCTTCATATGTAAACGAGGCGCGAGAACGAGGCGGAACAACACCCCCTCCGCAGCCTTGTCCCGCCATGGGTTTCCGAGAATAATGAAGCCTGCACAAATTCTTAGATTACGACACGAAATATGTCCTTAACTATTAAAGAATCCTTAGCGGCTACCAGCTCCTTCGGCACATGTTTCTGGTGTTGGCTAAACTTGGAACGTCTCTTAATAATGATGCTAGCTCTAGAGTTCCCATGGTTGCCTTGGTAACTCTTACTATAATCATCATCAGGGCCATCGATTATCGCTAACCACACACCTCAACGAGAACTCACCTGCTCAGCTCCCTGTGGTACTTCTCTCCCTTCAGCCTTTTCGACGCCCTCCTCCTCAGGCCTCCTCCGTCGTCGTCTTCGCCTCTCCCCAGACTTCTCCGGTTCATCCCTAGGCCTTCTTTTTTTTTTCTTCCTCTCGCCGCCGTGTTCGCTCTGTACCTGACGGATTTCATCTAAACGGCTCCTCCGTCGACGCCGTCGGCCACCTTGAGTCCGCTTGGAGCGGGATTTGGACTGTGGGGGAAGGGGTGGAGGAGGTGGTGGTTCCCCTGAGAAGCCAAGTCTGCTAGAAAGTTCGCTAAAATAGAAAGCTAATGAATGAGTCTACCGCGAAGGGTAAATAGTAAGTAGTGGCCATTGTGAGTATGGTAAATAGTGACCGACACAGGGGTGGTTCCGTGATGTACGCGCACTTTTCAAGGGGAAGGTGTGTACTTATACCTGCATACCTATTTATTTATATAAATATAGGCTTTATATGGTGTATTCCACGTCATATGTTAAACGGCTGTTTTATTTAAAGGTAATAATGGGGTGCTTATTAATAGTATGAATAAATATGATTAATAAACTTCATTTATGCCAGAATCGTGCATTGTTGACCTTTTTAAAATTAAAATTAAAATAAATTAAATTAAAATAGATTTACACATTTTTCTAAGTGTATACACCTATTTCAAATAAGGTTGCACTCGGAGAATCTGTGAATCTGTGTATGTTGACTTTCAGATGACAGCCAATTATACGGTACCCATAAACCACCGCGGGTTCCGCAAATGGATTCTCGGGTAAAACCTTTTTTGAAATAGGTGTATGATCAAACCCAATTGACTGATTGAAGGAGGGTCGCAAAGTCTGCGCATTCTTACATCTGCTCTGTTCACAGAAAATTCACTGAAGTTCACTTTATTAAACATAGACGATTATGCGGACAGGGTCCTAAATGGGTAAAAAAATGAGAACAAGCACTCGTTCTTTTTAGTGGACTTTAACAGCACACTAGCATACACACATTGGCACCAGTCGGGACAAGACGGCACGCTAGCACAGTCTATTATGGGCTATTACCCGTCTTGGCCCGACTAGTCCGCTCATTTTATGCAGGAAATTGTGTTCTGGTTACCGGGAACGGCGTTTTAGTTACCAAACGTAGACGGAAAACAGACTTGACGTAAACTACGACCGGGAAGAATGGATTTGTAAACAATAAAGGACGGGAAAAAAGAGATCGAGACCCATTTCAATACCTCTTTACGGACATTATCATTTACAAACTCTTACCTAAGGGCGATTCGTAAGCTATTCCCCATCTGCGCTTGCATGCCACGCAGGCAAGCTAGTCCATATTAGTCGTAACATGCATGATGGCGCGCGCATGCACGATGCGCCCTTTTAACCACATAATTTCATAATGCATTAATGACGTCATGGCATCCGGGGATTTTGTAGGTCCCGTCACAAGAGCACGCACTTTGGAATCGCCACTGATTTCTCGTACATTCTTTATGCTCATATTTTGACTTTTTTCCACCGAGTTTTAAGAACAGGATCGTAAATAGAAGCAAAATATTTTTAATAGAGTGATATGCGTCCCGAAATTAAATTGTGTACATTGGTGCCCTGTTGAATTTAATTTTACAATCCTGTTATTATTAATTTATTGCAGGTATTATATCCTCACTAAATGGTGATAGAATCAAAAAGCCCAAACTGTCGCGATCTCGTACCAGAACAATGAATACAATACACCAAAAACTGGAAATTGACTCTGCAGACTCACTAAATGGTGTGTATTTTTGCATTGATTCGTAGTACTCTGCCTATACAATAAATTAAATAATCTTAGAACATCCATATGAACATTTTAGCCCAGCCTCTACTAGAATTTGCACCCACCGACCGGAGTTTTCAGACTTTCCAGACAGGGCGCTGGCTTCCCTGGTATAATTTAATTCTGACCTGTTGAGAAATATCCCCCCCCCTCCCCCGCACGAAGATATACACATTGAAAAGAATTCATAGACTGTCTAGTCTTGCTACTCTCGTGTCCCGGCATTTTAAACTTGCACTAAGACCTGTCGAAAAATCTGCCTTACGGAAAACCTGCCGGGTAATTGTTACTATCCAGGTCTGTTACAGAGGAGCACTTAAGTACTTGCAGTCATATGAGGTTTTGCTTTAAATTTAGTGAGGTTTTTCGCGGATATAGTAAGTTTTCTTTGTGCGAATTGGCATTGTCTTTTTTTGCGGTTTCAGGATTTGCACTTTTTCGCAAAAATCTGATTCTTTCAATTGTGCTATTTTATGTGCGCGGTTGCGCATTTCGTGGCCCCTTTTACCTTCCTCGTTACAAAGGGATGTAAAATTATACGTTCTTATAAAGCGAGCGTAGTTGCTTTTAGTGACGATCACTATGCTAAAGCTGTGCGCAGACATCGTTAGTCAGTTGTTAATCAACTGGGCCATTGACGATTGAGTCATCGAGTCTACATTGGCTCAGGAGGACTAGGTTAGGATAGACTATCCATACAATGATGGGATGCCGGGGGGGACTCCATAAAAGTAGATGGGGGTGACCACCCTATCTTTTAGGGTATATAATTCTTCTGCTATCCCGTAGGGGGTCTCACGCTAGTGGATCATCACATCCTAATAACAAAAGGACACGACTGTAGTCAGAAAAGAGACATGTCCCATGGTGGTGTCTTTTAAGAACGCAATTCAATAAAATTGAAAATGTGTCTGTTTTTAATGCTTACAGCCAGAAATTGCCTGGAAACGATACTTACCCAATTATAAGAACCTGCAATTTAAAAACCTCCTAGCCTAAAAAGATAAATTCAAACCCATTTACATAAGAACCTGTTTAGCCTAAAATTTCAAATAGGTTCTTATAGAAATTAAACGAAAAATCCATGATGCAAAAAAAGACATAAGAACCTGCGTAGCCTAAAATTCCACTAAGCACCATTTACATAACATAGGTTTAGGCTAAATTAAAAAAAAAGGTTCTTATAAGTGGGTAATATTGTATTTAATATAGAGTCACTGAAAAGTCATGTCAGACATGCTTTTATTATTTTTTTAACAAAACAGTGGTGTCTGATACTTTACATAAATTCCAACAAAACATCCTGCAATTTATATGAATGGGTATCAAAATCTTATACTAGGACATTTTAAAGTCTGCAGCAATAGGTTGGTATCATTAAAAAGGTAAATATGTCAGTAATTATGTGAGGAGTTTCCTTTGAAATATCTTTACTGGAATCTGTTAAAATTGATATGAATACTCCAAAAGGCCCTGTATACAGTAAATCATAAAGTCATAGATTTTTTGTGTGTGTGCATGTTATTTTGAAGGTTGACACAAGGACAGCAAAAAGCTTTAATAGCTGTGGAACAAGGACACAATGTGTTTATCACAGGACAGGCCGGGACAGGAAAATCACATCTGGTCAAGGCCATTTTTGGAAAACTCAAAGAACTTGGTAAAACAACAAAAATTATGTGTTTAAGTGGAATAGCAGGAAATGTTTATCAAGATCAATATTACTTACTTAGTGATATCCTACAGCGATTTTGAGACTCACATTGCGCTTTCCATTTGTGAAGAAAGTCTTCAAAAGATTCGAGTGTGCTACCTACAAACAATATTCGAAGGATTGCAATCTGAGTCCGTCTCTTCCCCTTCTCTGTTGTTCGTCTTGGCCGAGTTTATACTTCAGATTTAAAAATAAAAAATGCTGTCACCTTAAAACTTACCTGTTTATGTTGAATTCCGGACAATCTCGCTCCGCAAACTGATAATACTGAATTTGAGATCGTGAAAAAGTGTGAAATCCGTATCTACTACAGTTAGTAATGCGCCGTTGACAGCATCGCGGGTTTTCCACTGGAGGGTCTTGGTCAACTCGCGTTCGGATTGGATGGCCTAACAATAGCAGAGCGCGAAGTTTGCTCTCTTGGGTAGGGAGGGTAACATAGTTTGCCCAAGTTCCCAGACCGGCCGAGCGCGACATTTTCCCACCTGGCGGGGAGGGTAATATAGTTTGCTCTCCTTCCCAGCGCGGTCAAGCGTAACTAATTGTCCAACGGCATCGGTCAAGGATAATTGTGGCTACTTTCTCGTTTTAAAATATGGCTAGCGGCCAGGGAAAATAGTTTAGCTTGGATGTTTTGCCACATATCGAATGTAAGTGTACCCTGGCATAGGTCTGCGATATAAAAATATTTAGTTTGTTGTTTTTTCCTCTCGAATCTCGACGGTATTTGAGTGCTACCGAAAATGGCGCCTCCAACCTTGTATCTTTCTTTAGTAGGGAGAGAGAAGTCATAAATTCCGTTGAGAACCCCCCCCCCCCCCAAATCGTTTATTACACGTGAATTTGGCAACAACAAGGCATGTTCTAAGTTATAAGGCAATTTTATTGACAACATTTCACACAAAAAAAACGCTTTACTCGACCGATCTCAGAACAGCCGAATTCCCAGCTACGACAAGCAACCATTGCTTGTCGTTACCTGTGGTTTGGACGCCATTATCGAAGCATCTAGTGAGGCATTGATTGACACAAACAAAAACAAAGTGTACCCAACGATAAAACAAACATTCTCAATCAGCGCTAGGAAAAACCGACAGATTCTGCCAAGAAAATCTTCAAAAGTTGGTCCAAAAAACGCCAAATTTGTAAAAGCTGCTCCCAAATTGTAAAAAGTTGCAAACAAAAAAATCATTTTTCACTCTTGTTGCCCGATATATTGAAAAAACTTTTAATGCCATTATAAGTAGCCAAACATAACTATGGCCGGTACTGTCAAAAGCCCCCAAAAATTTTGTTTTTTCTGACCTTATTTTCGAACAAAACAATGCTAAATCAGTGGCAAACTGAGGCTGTTGTCCCCTAAAAAATACAGAATATTGGAATAACAGAAAAATATTACTGTTATGATTTCAATAAGCGCTCTCCTGGGCCCTCTCCCAAATAAGGACCCCTTCGACCTGAAAGCGAACCCTGACCCCCTCACCACCCCCCCCCCCCCAAAAAAAAGGACCTTAACGCGTTAATGGTGCAAATCTTCATTATATTTAGCTTGTATTGACATTCCCACATTACAACAGAGGTCTACTTATCTGCTTATTAACATAAAATATAAGCAATTTTGGTTCCCGAACGATTCTGCTGACTTTAAATGATTCGCCGAATAAAATAAGCGCCCCCTCTTACAATAAGGAAATTAGAAAATCAAAAATGAAGGACATGCCCGTGCCTTTTCACATTGATTTCGAGTTATTTGCCGACTGTTTGCGTTGCTTTTTTACACCTGATGTCGCATTGTAGTTCTGTTTGCTTTTATTAAAGACGTTGCATTCCTTAGAAACTAAAAGTTTCTTTCGAAACTATAGAAATAGAACCATTCAACCATAATGTCAATCAAAATGCTACATTTGAGCGTGAGTTATGTGTCCATTATTACACTACATGTCTCAAGATTTCCCAAAAATCCAGCGTTAGGAAAGGACAAAAAGGAAAGTCTCGTTTTGCTCAAATAATTGTTTTGCTTTTGAGCAGCATTAACCATGATCCACTGAGAGAGTGCGTGATTCAACTTTTAACTCCGTAGATACCATGCGAAAAAAGTCAGTGTTTTTGCTATCATATTTCTTTAACTTATAAAAGAGCTGCACACATAATTCTCTGTCCATTGAAAATATTTTTCTGATTCAACTTTAGGTTTTCGTAAACTAGAGAAAACGTCAGTGTTCTTCTATTTATGAGGTCCTTCAGAATGTCAAAGCAGCACACAAGGTTTGTTCACTCCTCTGAACGGGTTTCCATCTTTGTCATTAATCACTAACTGGTCCTGTGATTCATGTTCTTTACAAAAGTCTACGATGTCACCAGCACATTGCGAAACCTTGAGACGTTTAATATTCACTTCTCTTCGTAGTTGTTCCACCACAACTCTCTGGCGCTGTAAATCACGACTCGAACACTTGCTCATTTTGGTTTGGTATGAGTTCCGGGTCTTGTGCTTCGCCTTGTATTTTAGTATAGATGGTAGGTTTGTAGGTAAATCGTAAGAGGTGACAACAAAGGAACGAATTTAAAAAAATTCTAACGCTTTTCGCAATGATGCTTGCCCCTAGCTAACACGGCGGGGTATAAAACAAGTTTGTTCGTTAGCGACTCAGGATCGTGCGTTTGTAAATGTTGACACAGAAAAAACGGGTTATTATGACTACAGATTAATTATTCATGATATGCTTCATTGCATTCTATAGCGAAAGAAAACTTTCACGACTGGATCTTCGAGCATTCCTTCTGTAACGGTATCCCTGTGGTACGCGCGCTATGAATGTAGGGACACGAGGTTGAAAGCATGGCTGAAGTAAATCAGTTGTTGTTGAACTACTGGCGTGTTTGCTTAGCCTAAATTACCCCCACAACGATACACCTTCATGCACTAGGACTCGGCGCTTTCTCTTATCGCGAACAAAAATCACGGCGGAACGCTCTTCTGCGACTTCTGCGATAGAGACCGACCTAGCCTTCTCCATAAACTACCCCTTTTTTCCTCTTTGGGATTCCTGTGGGAACGAGAGCAGACCGTACCCAGGGGGGGGGGGGGGGGGTTGTAGGGGGTTCGCACCCCCACAACGGTCGAAAGTCCACATTTTGCCTACATTTCATAACACTTTACAACAAACACAGTTCAGGAGAACTCCTGTTTATTTTGGTTATGTAGCCGGCGCCCAGCTAGCAGTAATCACTGCTGAATGACATAGAGTTAACAAAGTTCGGGCTAGACTGGCGCGGAAGATGGAGACGGTGAAACACTTATTCTACCCATAAGCCTTCATTGGGATATTTGAAAAGCAGGAAAAAACAAAAAGCTGAGAGGATTACATGAGCAAAGCAAATTTATTATAATTATAAATGCAACTATTATTATTATTATTATTATTATTATTATTATTATTATTATTATTATTATTATTATTATTATTATTATTATTATTATTTTAGTGTACAATAATATCTGTTAAACAACTTATGATTAATATTGATGGAACAAGTGTGCAATAGACTGCAATAGACTCTCGGTATATAAGTACCAAAGAATCGATTCAATTAGAGTACAATAGACTCTTAACGGTATTACACGATGTACATATGCAGTCAGTCTAAATCATTGGTGTTAAACTCACTAATACTATAGTGATTATAATAGCGGAGCCAGCGCGGTATAACTAAGCGACTTGCTTTTGTGGTCATTGCGCGGGTACCCTGTGGTGTCACTCGCCTGTCAGTCAGCCGCGCAACTCCCAGGCCCCACTCGGCCCCGAAATGGCGGCTAAATACAAGCACGTGTAGCGTTGCAGAATGGTCCTCGTTGCAGAAGTGTCTAACCAATCAGATTGTCTCTTGTATCTCCCATACCGTCCATCCAATCAAAGTGCCTTGTGATCGTGTCTTGTACCTGGTGGAGATCGTGCAAAGGGGAGATCGTTCATAGGGTCGTGTTGGAATTGTTAACTTGGTGAATCACTTTTTCAGCATTTACCCTTTATTCAAGGTAAGGATCTCCATTAATTATAATAATTTTTGGGTAGATGAAGTTCTGCTGAATATGTTCCTCTTGAAAATCTCTAAGCAAAACAGCGAAGACTATTGTAATACTTTTAAGTATTAGCTCAACTGATGAAAAAAGCAAACTCCAACCAACCTTAAGTTATTAGCCCAACAAAGTCATGGAATAATGCATGTTTAATTATGTTACTTAAGACGATTTGTTAAGTTCAATCAGGCCCTGTTTTTAAAATTAGGTAAGGTTTTTACGCCGTTCCAAGGAATCCGACATCAAGCATCCAGTGACACTTTCAAAGTATTGCTTTTGTTTCTCTGTTAAAATACATCCCTTTGTTAATATATTATCTGCAAGCATACCAATCTTATCAAGTGAGACTTTATGTTCTCTTAAGGGATAATGATATTTGGTTATCCTTACAGCTTTTCCCGATTAAAGTGGATTCAGATTTGTGTTATTTTTCCCTTGTAATCCACGTGTCGGTAGCCGTTTGTGGTGTCCGGAACTCATAGTGAACGAATAATAAGGAAAAAATATAGGAAGCGCCCTATATTACCATTGTTTAGAATCTAAGTGTTAGTGATTTTTTTTAATTTTCAAACGCATTTATTCCTAGCTCTAGTGAAGCGGGATTTGAATGATGTTGAGCCATACTTGTGTTTAACGATCTCAAATAATCATTTTTGTATTATCTATAAGCTTATAAAGCGTTGAAATAGAGTTCTGTATTTGTATTCACTTTTATTGGACTAAAATATTTCTTCGCTGACCCTATTTCTGAACAAAAGCCTTATTATGTATTGCTTTGTGTGCATAATATTTATGCACACGCTTTATGAGTTATGGATGGTTCATGTGCAAAATTACTTAAACAAAAGCCTTTAAACATAAGGGTCTGTTGTAATCATCTTTATCCATTACCAACAGTTTTCCCTGCCATGCTAATTTTTTATATGCTTCCTTGGAACTTTACTAGCTTTCTAAAGGTTTACCACCTAATAACAAAAACAGGATCTGGTGAATGTTGGAATTTTGGAAATTCCAAATCAAGCATGAAAGCAAAATAGAATAATGTTAAAGAGTTTGTAAGATGCAAAAAACGATTTGTAAAAGGTGGTAAACAGTTTCAGAACATGTATATACAGTAACTTGTGTTTGAAGTCGTAATACAACATAAAGTAATTGAAAAAAGATTTGTCACTTATTGCAATCATAAACATACAGAAATAATATCACATACATTTTTCAATATTATGCTGGAAAAAGCTTATATTTAGTCACAGATGTGAGTCATGTGTCACACTCTGGTTCCAATACTGTATATGCATATAGCTGTGTAGGCTAAATGTCACTGTGACTTGGTTTGCACTTTATTTGGAAAGTATGTGTGTGTATAAAGCCCCATGTGCCAAGCAAAAAGCAAACATTTGAACTTAACCCATATGACTCCTAGACAACTTGGTAGAGGTTTTCAAGCAATGGATAAGATTATAGAAAGGGTTCTAATGGGTTTTTGGAGAAGTAGGACAGCAACATAGTTTTGAAACTTGAAAAAGTGACCCAGTTTTTAATTTTCTCACACAAGCTCAAAATACACTAAAATGTGACTTCATGTGTATATGGGACTAAATTAATAGGTCCCAGTTAGTCCCTTTTTGTGAGTTCAACTGTATGTTGGTCTGCACAACCCACATTGAGGTACTATGACGGTATTACACCACAAGCAAAAGTTGTTTAAAAAAAACTAAACATGTTCTGTTTGACAGGCTGGAATGGCAGAAGAACCAGGAAACATACAAGGTAAAAGTCCACCCAAACATGCAAACATGTTGTTAACCACTGATGTATATGTAAAGGTAATACCGGGGCTTACTTTTGGTCGCCATGTCAAAGATTGTACTAAAGCATTTGTTGTCACCGGTTTTCAAGAATTTTGTTATCCTAAATAAAAAGAATCTCTTTTTTCACGCAAATTCATGAAATGTGAGCTTCAAAACATTGAGCAAAGTACAACACTGATTGGAAGAAAAACCTACTGTAATTCACACTTTTGTTGTTTCCAGCAAACATCAAACTACTTTGACTGACAATTAAAAAAGTCTCAACATATGTAAATTTTTTGCCATTCACATCATCACCCAAGTTTCACTAGGATGTTTTTTGCTCTTTGGGTTTCTTCAGTGTCTTTCACAACTAATGTATAACCTCTCCCAGGTCTTTATGGTGGCAGCAACCAATTATGTGCCCTAGCAAGATTCAAACAATGACAACATGCAAGTGAGCACCATCGCCTGATCCAAGTGCCAACTGTGCCAGAATGTGAACTTTTATCGGATCTGTATCGTACAGTGAAAAAACGTTGTTTGAGAAGCTAATCATCCACCTTTCAACTGTGATGGCGAGTATTGAGATTGCAGATGTAACACATCATTTGATTGAGACCTCGACACAGCTTGAGATCGAATCAGTACAAATAGGGCGCAAGTGCATATAGTACAAGTAAAATCCCCCAGCTTTCTGGTCTGTCTGAAGTTGATCGGCCAAACTGTGACTCGCTTAAGCTGGCAACAATGAATCAGGTGGTTCCTGATGATACCCCCTGGTGAACCAGGTTAATATCCCTACCATTTTCTGTTATTAAAAATGTAGAAAATGGATATGGAGGGGACCAGTAACCTTGCGTTGTCTCTTTTTATGTTTTATTTTAAGACTCCACAACTATACGTAGTAAACTGTATGTCCAATCGGGTCTTATGGAGGTAAATGACAGAGGGTCGTATGACAGCAGTGCCGGAGATATGCTTTAAATATGAATAGAGTCTAGTGGCAAAGTTTAACTAGCGCAGACTCCACAACCATACGTAGTAAACTGTATGTCCGATCGAGTCTTATGGAGGTAAATGACGGAGGATCGTATGACGGCAGTGCCGGAGATATGCTTTAAATATGAATAGAGTCGAGTGGCAAAGTTTAACTAGCGCAGATTTGTGTAGTAAATAAATACAGCATATTGCAGTAGGGGAATGTTGATTTGGTTAGTGAACAGCTGATTTAGGAATATGTTTCATTGCCATTCAGAGACAATGGAGTCATCAAGGAAACATGTGATTTATTGAAAGATTATGCAAATAAATAGTTACATAACTACAACAGAACATTAAAAGCTATGATGTGACAAAGGTTGCTTCAGTAATCAAATTTGGAAATCCATCATGCCTGCTGAATAGATGGACAAAGGTAGTAAAAGTCAAGTGTAACATACAAGTGAAAATCTCCTAGAGCTTGAAATAAAACAATGTAAAACATGTGAATTGTTCACGATCTCGATGTTATTTGTGAACCAATAATCTGAAACTTAGGCTCACACTGTCATTATATGTGTCCTTAATTCCAATGGCACAGTTGATTTCAAAACTGGACTATTTGCTTGGTGCGGCCTTAGAGCTAAAAATGACAAAATCTCTGGTTCAATTTTGTTAACCTTGGCACCTTTGACATTGAATAACAAAATTTGACACTGCCTGAAATAAATAAAAAGGGAATTCCTCTGCAGTATTTGTCAAGGGCAATAACCAACTGTGATGTGTGGACAACTGCAGTGCAATGACTTGGTCAGGATGAGATTATCAAGGTGGTGAAGCCCCTGTGACAAAGAAAAATCATTGTAACCTTGTATTACATATTACAATTGAGTCAAGAGAACATGTTGAAGATGTTAGAAATTCTTCTTAAAAACACTATCTGGGCAAATGAGGAATAGCAATGTCAGATGAACGTATAAGAAAAACAGACCAAAAACAGAAACCTTCCCCCTATTTCAAGTCCCACACTATCAGTCAAGTTCAGCTACTGCTGATCAAGCAGTATGCCTTGAAGTTTCCAACAATGCACTGAGGTGTCTTTTCAGTCTGGGGATGGTGGCAGTCTGTTGCTGACAACAGTTTTGCTTACAACTTTTTTACATCAGGATTATAAAATTATAATTTATTTATATAAATAAAAAAATCAGTGAAATATAAAATACAAGTGCATAATGTCTTCAGAGTAACAAATCCCCCTGTTAACATAGTAGTAGATAGGTTGCTAAGCCAGCAATAAAAACATAAATACGCTCTATAGCAAGTTCTCTATAGCTAATTTGGCGTTTCAACAATAATCCAGGAAATTAATGAAAACAAAGTTGCAACTTAGGGAATACTAATCACTAAGTAGTAAGCACTTATTTCTAACTACACTCCCCACTAATTCTCTATTGCCTCATTCTCTATTGACTAATTCTCCCCACTCATTCTCTAATTCTCTATTGCCCCTTGAAACTTTAATTACTATGAGATTTAGGGGGTTCAAATAGAGGGTGCTGATTGGTCGAGGTGTCAGTGATCATTTTCTAATAGTTATTAGTATAAATATGAAATTTAATGGATTGTTTAAGCAAGGATTCGATATGGTGCAAAGGATTGGCAGGGACACAAACAGCATTTGCAGCATTTGGCAGTCATAGATAGCTATGGAAAAAGTCTAACATGACAACTGTTCAAAATCAAATACCAACTTTTTGGTGGTCAATGGTGATGACACACCTGATAGAGAAGCATTCTAACGACTGTTGATTTCTTTTTATCTCATTAAAAATTTCAACCCAGGCTGAGTTTTCAGCACAGTCGGGGGTCCAACCGGGTATTCCTAAAATGCTTGTAAAATTGCTTTTTTCTATTATATGAGTGAGATTTCCAGCCTGGGCTGCTCACCCGTGCTAGGATGTTCACCCCAAGCTCCAGTAGTGGATGGAATATCTCCATGTAATCACATAAATAAAGAACACTCTTTTTTTTATAAGGACCTTTTTTTATATGAACGACCAGCGTTTCACCAAATTTTAAGAACTGCTAAAAACATGCCGAGGTGCTGTGAATAGTTTTAACTGTTCAAAAACAGTTAAACAGTTAGTACAGGCTGAAGCTAGCTACTAATATGAAAAACATTTTCAGTCGCCTGGCCATACTAAAGCTTCAGCCAGGGTTGATATTCGTAATGTAAACAGACCCTTAGAAAAGGCAAATCTGAGGATATGCCAATTCACCGTATTGCTTTTTATGAGGCAGAGAAAGATCAAATCAGGTTACTTAGGGGACTGTGTGATAATTGTAAGCTTATAGCTGCAATCTTACTGTACAACTTAGCCTAACTTAGATAGTGGAACTGATTGATTATCAATTGGATGTTTTACTCGCATTGCGTTCACTTGTTTATCAGTAGTAGCCTTTAAATATATTTCCTGTGAACTACTTGACCTGCTTAATTGTGGATATCTCCCCTAGCGAAGGACCGTACGAAAGTAAAGACTCGGTTTTTCGAGAAGTGAGGGAGCGTGACTCACCTCTTAATGGCTTGTCCCCGTCTTAGGACGGACTCCAGTAAGGGAAGATAACATGGCTTTTGCTAAATCCTTTTCTCTTGGGTGTTTCTCTGCTTTTTGAGTGTTTCTCTGCTTTATCAATTCCTCAGAAATCAGTTATATTATCAACAAACGACCGTTCTGCCATACCAAACTCGATCCCAGGGAAGACTGTTCTGCCACTCGATCCCAGTGTCACACGTGTGGTATTCTAACAAGGTCTATGATTGGACACATGTAGTCCTATCTGATTGGTTAGACACTTTCACCACAAGGACAGTTCTGCAACGGTACAAGCACGGAGCTAAAGTTCTTGTCATGCCAGTGCTGAAAAACGCGAGACTAGTTCCAGTACCGCGCGGTTAAACCAGCCTTTTTTTGAAATGGCGGCTTTTTACCGGGGAACTGTCACATTTTGGCGAATGCTAAGAAAACTACACCAAACCTAAGGCTATAATTTTCTTTATGACTCCCTCATTATCACACAAATCTGTCATCTTTTGTACAGTATGGTTTAATGCTGTACAGTTAGTCAAATCAGCGACTGAAGTCAGCCTTTCGTACCTTTTCTCGAACGATTCAACACTACGATTGTGCTTGTTTTCGCCAGAGCACGCGCATGCGCATACGTTATTCAGCACTGTCGCACGGAGCAAGGGAAAAAGTTCTTGTCATGCGATGATTATTTCTTTTTGCCTCAAATTTTGTGACTTAAGTATTAAGTCAACTAGAGGAGATCTACTTACATTCATTCACGCCAAGATTTATGTAAGGATATGTCTGGTTTTAGCTTGGAAGACATGAGAATTGAAAATCATGTCTTGAAAAATAACAGTAGGGAGTTCTTATTCACTAGTCATTTGATACCCCCACACACATTGTCCCAGGAAAGGGTGGGGGATTAGACTTTAATAAATGCCTGTTACCAAGTTAAGAGTCAAAAACAGTCAATAGCACCACCCCTCTTGATGTATTCTGGTTAAAAAGTAATCTTAAACCCCACCTTAACCTCTGACTTCCCCAGGACCATAAGGGAGGGGGCTGAAATGACTAGGGCATTACTATGTGATTCGGCAGTACACACTCAATAGGTTTCTTTTTTAGAACAAGATACTTATATTATATAAAACTAAAAACAAACTTTTGCTTTTTAAATAATAAATCTGTAAAGAAAACAGTTTTCTATCAACCTAAAGATAATGGGAAAGGGGATATTTTAGGAAAGAACTGAATATAATTATCACATTATTTTTATTATATTTTCTTTTCAAACATTTTAAGAAGACTGTCATATTTCTTCCTTTTCCTTCTCCCTGTTGACTATTTTTATGCAATTGATGCTCTTTGCTATTTCCCCTCTACACCAAAAATAAATTAATGAACAGGTTTGATTTTTAAATTAGAAATTTTTATTTAGTACTTTCACTTATATCTTCTTTTAAGGATTTCCTTTCCAAGTCTCTTTCCCATTACATTTATTTTAGAGGTTTATATTTATTTCATTGGAATGGTTGGATCCAGGGTTTCTAAAACACCAAAATATAATGCATTACTGGATGTATATGTGTTGATATTAATTCCCATGGGGATGGAAAATCACCACTTAAAATGGTTCATTAAAACTTCAGTATTGCATCTTATCTAAAATTGTGTCTGACACTGTTTCATCCATTACTTGTTCTTCGCAAGGACAAAGCTTGTCTGAATGTAGCTTTACATACATTAATGGAATTTTTATTAAGGGGAAGGGTTTTTACGGCAAGATACTTAAACTTTATAACACTAGCAACAACCTTGTCCTTTTTCAATAATAGAATTCTATTCACATAGCTTGGATAGCATAGACAGGGGCTGTGGTGGTAAGGTTAAGTTAATGGGAAAGGGGAAATGTCAAGAAATGCTCAATCAAATTATTTTCATTACTGTTATATTTTTTTCACCAAACCTTTCAAGTTGAGTCAATTTTCCTTTATATCTCCTCTTCCTTCGACTATTTTTTAGTCAATTGTTGTCTTTTGCTTCCTCTCTACCCCAAATATAGATCAATGCATTCCATTGCATTCATTTTGGAGTAGGCCACCAACAACAAGGCCACTATATGGAGAAGGGTGGGTGCACCAATATGTAATGGGCTTATACGTGGAACAAAGTGATGTTCTTGAATATCTCGCAAGTATACATGGTTTAGCAATAAAGCTTGGTATAGTGGTAGATCGTGGTAACTTACAACAGTTGGAATTGTTGTTGCCATGGAAACACGCCCAATTGCATAAATTTGAATTTGAATTGGCTAGAATCATTCAAGTAAAAATGGGGAACATTTAGGCAAAACAATTTAGAAATCTTAAGGCATATATTTGCTAATTGGCATAACACATGTATGAAATAGCCTTTGCACCTGGTCCAGCTATTAATTTTAGCGAGATATAGATTTTTTATGTTACCACGGTAACCGTTGTCATGGTAGCGGGGTCGATGGACCAGATGCAAAGGCTATTTATTATGGGGCTTTTGACTATGAATAAATATATGTGCTTAGAACACCAATTTACACTGCATAAGTTTTCCCCATTTTCTTCTAAAGTTTTTAGCTAATTAATATGCAAATATATGCACATTTGCTGCTTCCATGGCAACAGACTGTGCAGATCATGTTTTTCTCCTATGGGTATCCACCATGACGAATTTGGTTGCTGTAGGTTATCGCAGTCTTGTATTTTTGAAAACTAGACCCTGCGCGCATGGTTGACTGGGATACCTGGAGGGGGGAATGTCGGGGTCCCTGTGTTGTGACGTGTACAGTGTTTGACGTATAAATGATACTGAAAAACTATGAGCATATTAGGAGAGATGATTTTTCTTGTTTGGCTTTGCCTGGATGAGAAAATAATTTTCTAATGAATCACCACAGCTCTCCTAAATGCTGTCTTTTCTGAAACCAAATTGATTCCAAAATTGTTTACACTGCTATTCTGGGTCTGTATGACCTGGAATGGATTTGTTTGGCTTCGGGGTGAAAAGACTTATAAAAAACCATCTGACTTTGCGGAGAGGAGTGTTGACTGGCCCTCCCCTCGTGAATTTTTACCTGGATCTCCCAGAATGCTTTGCAATACGTAAAGACATCTTCGTGGTTGTACAAGCCTTCAAGGATTGGACATTGTGTTTTGAGGCCATGGAAATGTACCTGGAGGATCAGAATAAAGGTATCTATTTGTGTCTCGAGCTGTGTTTGCTGATCTCTCTCCCTTGTGTGGTATTTTGAGCGTTTTATCGAGAGGGGTGATTCTGCTTTTCTCTCCTTGTTCGATTTGGCTTAAGAGTAGATGCCAACACCTTGGTTGGATGCATATCTGCAAGACCATTTATCCCTTAGACTGATGCCTGAGTATCTTCATCTTGTTGTGTTTATTTTGCATTTATGAATTTTTTGGGTTGTGGGTACTTCCCAAAGCCGGTACAGGCCGGTTGAGGGGTCAATGTGTTTACCAACACACCCTAAAAAATCATGCTTGCCTCACTGCCTGAGAACAATGCCTTTTTCGCAAGCTTAGGTGCATACAACAGTGTAAGCATATTCTGCTTGATAGACAAACAAGCCTCCATTAGTTATGGCTGATATTCTAACAGATAATTTTTTATGTTAAAACCATTGGGGGAACCACAGGGAGCCCAAATTCTATAAAGTATTTGTCTTTATAAATTCAAAGCAGCAGTGTCAACCCAGATGTCTCAGGACATCATAAAGTCTTTTGGGGCATAATTGAGTGCTTTGCTTATGGATATTTGCAAGCAAAGGTGGATTCATGATGATTTTTCTTGTTTGGCTTTGCCTGGATGAGAAAATAATTTCCTAATGAATCACCACAGCTCTCCTAAATGCTGTCTTTTCTGAAACCAAATTGATTCCAAAATTGTTTACACTGCTATTCTGGGTCTGTATGACCTGGAATGGATTTGTTTGGCTTCGGGGTGAAAAGACTTATAAAAAACCATCTGACTTTGGGGAGAGTAGTGTTGACTGGCCCTCCCCTCGTGAATTTTTCCCTGGATCTCCCAGAATGCTTTGCAATACGTAAAGACATCTTCGTGGTTGTACAAGCCTTCAAGGAGTAGACATTGTGTTTTGAGGCCATGGAAATGTACCTGGAGGATCAGAATAAAGGTATCTATTTGTGTCTCGAGCTGTGTTTGCTGATCTCTCTCCCTTGTGTGGTATTTTGAGCGTTTTATTGAGAGGGGTGATTCTGCTTTTCTCTCCTTGTTCGAATTGGCTTAAGAGTAGATGCCAATTCCTTGGTTGGATGCATATCTGCAAGACCATTTATCCCTTAGACGGATGCCTGAGTATCTTCATCTTGTTGTGTTTATTTTGCATTTATGAATTTTTTGGGTTGTGGGTACTTAACAAAGCCGGTACAGGCCGGTTGAGGGGTCAATGTGTTTACCAACACACCCTAAAAAATCATGCTTGCCTCGCTGCCTGAGAACAATGCCTTTTTCGCAAGCTTAGGTGCATACAACAGTGTAAGCAAATTCTGCTTGATAGACAAACAAGCCTCCATTTAGTTATGGCTGATATTCTAACAGATAATTGTTTATGTTAAAACCATTGGGGGAACCCCAGGGAGCCCAAATTCATAAAGTATTTGCCTTTATATAATTCAAAGCAGCAGTGTCAACCCACTTTTGATATTTTTCCTGTATATTCACCGTCAAAGTAATCTTATCACAAAACCTTGCCTGAATCTGATGTTTTCTTGGGCATTCTTTTCTAAAAAAAGCTATGCATATCATCCCTATCAATGAGTCCAGTCATTTACAAGTAAAAAAAAAAATTCTATTTTCTAGGTTAAAGATATTCACTTGCTAGAAATGGCATATATATGATCCAGTCCACTGGTGTATCTCACAGCACAAGTCTAAAAAGGCCTAGTTATTTTGATTAAAATCTAGGGATGGTGGATTAACCCATTGACTCCTGGCTTTTTTTGAGCTGAATTTACAAAAAACAGACTGAAAACAGATACCTCCCCCCCTATTCTGAGTTTTATACAGCCCGTCAAAGTCAAACACAGCTGCACCTAGTCAGCGGTATCCAAGCTTTCCAACAGTGCTTTGCGGTCCCCACTTTTAATCCCTCATCATTGTGCTGAAGCCAGCACAAGTTGATGGTTGCTTGTATTTTTCATCAAAAATACAGCTATGAGCATATTAGGAGAGTGTCTCAGGACATCATGAAGTCTTTTGGGGCATAATTGAGTGCTTTGCTTATGGATATTTGCAAGCAAAGGTGGATTCATGATGATTTTTTCTTGTTTGGCTTTGCCTGGATGAGAAAATAATTTTCTAATGAATCACCACAGCTCTCCTAAATGCTGTCTTTTCTGAAACCAAATTGATTCCAAAATTGTTTACACTGCTATTCTGGGTCTGTATGACCTGGAATGGATTTGTTTGGCTTCGGGGTGAAAAGACTTATAAAAAACCATCTGACTTTGGGGAGAGGAGTGTTGACTGGCCCTCCCCTCGTGAATTTTTCCCTGGATCTCCCAGAATGCTTTGCAATACGTAAAGACATCTTCGTGGTTGTACAAGCCTTCAAGGAGTGGACATTGTGTTTTGAGGCCATGGAAATGTACCTGGAGGATCCGAATAAAGGTATCTATTTGTGTCTCGAGCTGTGTTTGCTGATCTCTCTCCCTTGTGTGGTATTTTGAGCGTTTTATCGAGAGGGGTGATTCTGCTTTTCTCTCCTTGTTCGATTTGGCTTAAGAGTAGATGCCAACACCTTGGTTGGATGCATATCTGCAAGACCATTTATACCTTAGACGGATGCCTGAGTATCTTCATCTTGTTGTGTTTATTTTGCATTTATTAATTTTTTGGGTTGTGGGTACTTCCCAAAGCCGGTACAGGCCGGTTGAGGGGTCAATGTGTTTACCAACACACCCTAAAAAATCATGCTTGCCTCACTGCCTAAGAACAATGCCTTTTTCGCAAGCTTAGGTGCATACAACAGTGTAAGCATATTCTGCTTGATAGACAAACAAGCCTCCATTTAGTTATGGCTGATATTCTAACAGATAATTTTTATGTTAAAACCATTGGGGGAACCACAGGGAGCCCAAATTCTATAAAGTATTTGCCTTTATAAATTCAAAGCAGCAGTGTCAACCCAGATGTCTCAGGACATCATGAAGTCTTTTGGGGCATAATTGAGTGCTTTGCTTATGGATATTTGCAAGCAAAGGTGGATTCATGATGATTTTTTCTTGTTTGGCTTTGCCTGGATGAGAAAATAATTTTCTAATGAATCACCACAGCTCTCCTAAATGCTGTCTTTTCTGGAACCAAATTGATTCCAAAATTGTTTACACTGCTATTCTGGGTCTGTATGACCTGGAATGGATTTGTTTGGCTTCGGGGTGACAAGACTTATAAAAAACCATCTGACTTTGGGGAGAGGAGTGTTGGCTGGCCCTCCCCTCGTGAATTTTTCCCTGGATCTTCCAGAATGCTTTGCAATACGTAAAGACATCTTCGTGGTTGTACAAGCCTTCAAGGAGTGGACATTGTGTTTTGAGGCCATGGAAATGTACCTGGAGGATCAGAATAAAGGTATCTATTTGTGTCTTGAGCTGCGTTTGCTGATCTCTCTCCCTTGTGTGGTATTTTGAGCGTTTTATTGAGAGGGGTGATTCTGCTTTTCTCTCCTTGTTCGATTTGAGATTTGTCAAAGAACCTGTGCTATTATTTGGCTTAAGAGTAGATGCCAACACCTTGGTTGGATGCATATCTGCAAGACCATTTATCCCTTAGACTGATGCCTGAGTATCTTCATCTTGTTGTGTTTATTTTGCATTTATGAATTTTTTGGGTTGTGGATACTTCCCAAAGCCGGTACAGGCCGGTTGAGGGGTCAATGTGTTAACATTGATGGAACAAGAGTGCAAATAGACTCTCTCGGTATATAGAGTACCAAAGTCTCGAATAAATTAGAGTACAATAAACTTATAACATTACACGATGTACAGTCAAACCATTAGTGTTAAAACTCACTAGCACTATAGTGATTATAATATCTGAAACACAACGTATTATGATTGACATTGATGGAACAAGAGTGCAATAGACTCTCGTTATATAGAGTACCATAGTCTCAAATCAATTAGAGTACAATCGACTCATAACATTATAACACGATGTACAAATGCAGTCAGTGTAAATCATATCTGAAAAAAACAACGTATTATGATTGACATTGATGGAACAAGAGTGCAATTAGACTCTCGGCATATAGAGTACCATAGTCTCGAATCAATTAGTAGAGTACAATAAACTCATGACAGTATTACACGATATACAAATGCAGCCAGTGTTAATCATATCTGAAAAACAACGTATTATGATTGACATTGATGGAACAAGAGTGCAATTAGACTCTCGTTATATAGAGCACCATAGTCTCAAATCAATTAGACTACAACAGACTCATAACAGCATTACACGCTGTACAAATGCAGTCAGTGTAAATTATTGGTGTTAAAATCACTAATACTATATTGATTATAATATCTGAAAAACAACGTATTATAATTGATATTGATGGAACAAGAGACCAGCATAAAGTTGGTTCCTTATTCGCAGTTCCTTTTTTCGTCTGTTTCTTTATTCGCTCAGTTCCTTATTCAAATCTGGGGGGTACTTACATGATACCTTTTAATTCGAGTTGAAACAATATTTAGGCATAACAGTTTATTCAGAACAAGTCCAACAGCATTTTCGTCGGGTAATTCTGGTTGCTTTTACGTGCTCTGCTGCTAAACGGAGCTGTGAACATCTATCTCAATATACAAGTACATTTATTAGATGAGAGGTAGATTTCCTCTCTTTTGCTAGATTCATTTGTGAAAGCGATTGCACGCATTGCGTAATTTGACCTTTTGTAGCAGATAGATGGTGATGTGCAGACGAAATTAGACAAAAAGTAATCTTGGTTAATCAGATGTCAGTCCTACTATCCACTATCACACATTTTATCTTCTGCTTGTTAATACTCTTGTTAACAAGTCTAAGATCTATAATAAGGCGTTTCTTACCACTGGATTTGACTGAAACTGATAAAGGATTGATGATTTCTGGTTTATAACTAAATTTTTATACTCAATGATTAGAAATAAGTTCTTTGATAGCTTCGCTAACAAAGGATGTGTGTTTAAACGCTGAGGTGTTGTTTTTATTAACAAAAGGACCGAGTACTTTAAGACAAGGAATTATATATCCAATGACAACGGAGTCAAGGATAAAGCTTAATGCACCTATAGATTTCTAAAAATCTTTTAAATTGACTAATCTACCTATGACAATAGAATACTGGTTATGAAAAAACATTCAGAAACACAACACCAAAACTTTCGGAATAAGGGACAAAATTTATTTATCTTCTATCTAAATAACTTGTGAAGCCATTCGAGTGGGCGCACTCGCCGCATTCCACCGTGCACTGGTGGCTAAGCGAACGGGAACGCCGTCAGGTACTTTCTCCGGATCCCTTTCTCCTTTCTCTTAGCTATATCCGCTATAACAATTTCACACAAATTCGAAAGTCGTGAATCCGGACTTATACAAAAACGTGAAGAATTTCATAATCGTGAAGGATTTCCAAATCGTGAAGGACTTTCGAAAATCGTGAACGATTTCGAAATCGTGAAGGATTTTAAAAATCGTGAAGGATTTTAAAAATCGTGAAGGATTTTTTAATAGGAAAATTGATATCTAAATAGTTTTAAATGTGATCTTAAGGGATCATATAGGAGACCTGTTTTTGTTTTTTTATAATTAACATACTACCTGAATTACTTTACCATGATCCATTGTAATAGCAAGAGACTATTTATGAGGCTAAATAGCCGAAATGTCACTAACCACACATTATACATGAACCTGTCAGGCTAACTTGGAAAAAAACTAGGTTTTTCTACTTTTATAACTCTGGTTTATTTTTTTAGAACAATTTTGCCATTAAAATGTTATCTTACTTTTTGTTACTTTATATGTGTTTATATTTGGTGACCTACATTAAATACCAATGCCTTATATGTACATCCTGCCCTGGGTCATGCCTCTTAGCCAGCAGCTTGTGTCTCAGCTTGATTTCAGAATCTCTGGCTGAGATTAACCTGAAGAAGTTTGGAGAAAAGCATTAAAGAAAAAACTGGTAATTTCCTTACGATACAAATATTATACCACAAAAACCTAATTCATAAAACCTAAAACTAAAAATAGGATACAAATATTATACCACAAAAACCTAATTCATAAAACCTAAAACTAAAAATAGTCCCAACTAAAATTTTCTAAAATGATACCCATTACAGAAAATGAACATATGAACTTTGCTGTCTCATAAAGCTCTATGATCTGATGAGCCAGAGGTTGAAAGAACTTTTATAGGAGAAGCTGCAGAGGGAAAAAATCATTGCTTTTGAGCAAATTGCTCCTCTACAAAAAAGCTGTCTTGGCTTTCTATGAAACCTGAATTTACTATTGGACCACATTATATTATGACATGAGAAAAAAAATTAAGGTTTGTAAGAAAACATTGAGGTACCCAGGGTTATTGAAAATATTGTAGGTGGTATTAAAACAAGGCATATTTTTAGGTAATAACAGATCCTCAAGGTCCTTATATGTATGTGCACCTTTTTTTAAAATCAAAACAGAATTCCAGAATAGTCGATTTAAATTTCAAGTGTTTATCAAATATATGTTGTTTTTCACAAATTACTAATACTTAGGGTTTTAGGAGACCGGCTTTCCAATTTTTTTTAGGTTTTAGGAAACCAGTTCTCTATTTCTATCTCCAAAGAAAGCTGGAATTACCCAAGTAATTCATTTAAGCCTTGCTCATCCTTGTGAGAATTTGACCAATCATTCATTGAAATGAATTAAAAATCACCTTTGGTTTTATTTCTAGTATATCATAGCTGTCAACCCAACTTGGACAGAAATCTTGTGAAATCGAATGAAATACAGCAAATATGTTTATATCCGTTAGGAAGTACCTTGACAAGAATTCCACAGAAATACTTATACATGCCTTCATCAGTTCGAAACTAGACTATTGCAATTCCCTCCTTTATGGATTACCTGACTACCAAATTCATAAATTACAACTTATTCAAAACACAGCTGCTCGTATTATCAGCTTAACAAAAAAAGACTGAGCATGTAACACCTATCCTGCAAGATCTCCACTGGTTACCAGTAAAGTACCGGATAATTTTTAAAGTTTTACTCACCGTTTTTAAATCTCTCAATGAAATGGCTCCACCATATATTAAAGATCTATGCAAGTATAAAACTCATTCCCGATCACTACGGTCTGCTTCTTAACAATACCTTCAGGTCAAACGGGGCAATTTGAAGACCTATGGTGACCGCGCTTTTTCGATTGCGGCTCCTAAACTATGGAATGAGTTGCCATTTCACTTAAGGACAATACAAAATCTTTTAAGATTTTTAAAATACTTTCAAGCAATGCTTTAAGACTCACCTTTTTAAAGAAGCATTTAATTTATAATTAGTTTAAAATTCATTTTTTTAAAAATATCACTGTTAATTATACATTACATACATATATATACATATACATACATATATATACATATATATATTTTTTTAATTATAATATCGATTTTTATAAATGTAACATTTCCTATTAGACACAATGTATTGTCAGGGTGATTTTTAATTTTTAATTGTGTAATGTTTATTTAATTGATATATAATTGTAAAGTGCCTAGGGCAATTATGGATGAGGCGCTATATAAATGCTGATATTATTATTATTATTATTATTATTATTATTATTATTATTATTATTATTATTATTATTATTATTATTATTATTATTATTATTATTATTATTATTATTATTATTATTATTATTATTATTATTATTATTATTATTAGCATTCCCACGAATGATTTTTTTCAAGCGCTTCTTTTTCGACAATTCTTGGCTTTTCTGCAGTCAGTTTTCGTGTGTTTTTGAGAGGGGCAGAAATACTCATCCGCCATATTGTTTTGCGCGCTCTGGAGGCCTGTGCCGAGGCAGATCGTGGCTGGCTGGCTGGCTGGCAGCTTGTGACAATGACGTCATTGACCACAAAAACTGAGTCGCCTGGTTATAGACCATTTCTATACCTATGGGGCTCCGTGCGCGGGGCTCCGCTATTAGGTAAACTAGAATCCACTACACCTTGATCTTTGTCTCTGCCATACGGCGATACAGTCAGCTTGACTTCGGTGTTGAGGGTAAACTAGAATCCGCTACACCTTGATCTTTGTCGCTGCCATACTGCCATACAGTCAGCTTGACTTCGGTGTTGAGTTGGAGCACTCAGCCCTTCAGTGGCCAACTTTCCCAAAGATTTTTAGAAGTTAGTCGGCTTCTTGACGGCCTTTTTGCACTGAAAGCTGCTCCGAGATAAGGTCCGCGACGTTGTCCTTCTCCATACTCGACACGAAATTAGCAAAAGTCAATATGGCTTAAAACAGAGGAGCTGGCTAGAGTGACACAAGCACGCTATGTCTCCCCTTATATACTCATACCCATACTGCACTCTTCACATTCCCACGTGTTATTCACATGCCGTAAAAATAAACATTTCTGCCTCTATCATTACATTCCATCGGCAGAAATGTATTATTTCGGTTAGCCCAAAAAACTATAAAGCAAAAGCGAATTGGATAAAAAAAGGCATTCTAGACCACACTGGAGTCATAAAATTTGTAGCATAAAATTTGTAGCCAAATTCGATAACGTCCAGTAGAGATACTGCAATGGCAGAAACAAAAATCCCTTTTGTTCTTTCGGGGATGGATGGGGGGGCGTCAGATTTATACAAAAATCGCACGCCCTCCCCTAACCCCCCTCACCCCTAAAAAAATTAGGCCCGCTTTCTCGGATTCCCCCCCCCCCCCCCCCCCCCGTGGAGAGAGAGAACTGAGCGGAACTGAGAGAGAGACTGAGCGGTTCCCAGTCTTCTCTCCTGGACAAAGGAAGCCAGACATCTTAACATCTTAAGAGAAATTAATAAATAATAAACAAAGGCAAGAAGGATATGCACAACCTCGACCCCAGGGTTTTTTGGTTAATTTTCAATATGGCGCATTTGTGTCATCTAGACGCCATATTGAAAATTACCCAGAAGACCCTGGGGACGAGGTTACAAGAGACCACGTACCTTTGTGCCAACGGCAAGGGGCGCCCGCAATGACCACTGGGTCTCATTCATTTGCCTCTATCGAGTTTTGCAACATCTGGGGCCCCTGTGCTAAGACTAAGTTACGGAGAGAAGTCCACAAATTTTTTTCTCATCCAGTCTCTCCCATATCAACCAGAGCACAGGAGTCTCGAGCCTTTTTTTAACATTATATCATGCTTGTGTGAGAGACTAGGCACCTCGTCTCTATATAGAAAAACGAATTTATCAGATGGTAAAATCGAAACCATAGTTATCGGATGATGGACCTTGTTTCTTGTGGAAAATACGTACGTCCACGTTGGGGCTATAAAGCCATCATAAAAGGCATAATGTACAATTCTCAAACAAGATGAGAAACAAAAGCTGCGGCAGTGAGCTGGTATTCCATGGCATCCATTTATTAGAAGCTCTAAAATATCGGGCAAAATATAGAAATCTTCAATCACGATAAACATAATCACTCTTTGCGCACCGTGACTAATAAATGTAAGCCTTTGCGCCCCGTGACTAATGAGTGGAAGCCTTTGCGCATGGTGAGTGAATGTAAGCCTTTTTGCACCGTGTGTAATTGTAAGCCTTTGTGTACCGTGAGTAAAATGTGAACCTTTGCGCATCGTGGGTAAATGTAAGCCTTTGAGCACCGTGAGTAATCGAGGCTTTGCGCACTGTGAGTAAATGTAAGACTTTGCGCACCGTGAGTAATCGAGGCTTTGCGCACTGTGAGTAAATGTAAGATTTTGCGCACCGTGAGTAAATGTAAGCCTTTGCGCACCGTGAGTAAATGTAAGCCTTTGTGCACCGTGAGTAAATGTAAGCCTTTGCGCACCGTGAGTAAATGTAAGCCTTTGCGCACCGTGAGTAAATGTAAGCCTTTGAGCACCGTGAGTAAATGTAAGCCTTTTGCGCACCGTGAGTAAATGTAAGCCTTTGCGCACCGTGAGTAAATGTAAGCCTTTGAGCACCGTGAGTAAATGTAAGCGTTTGCGCACCGTGAGTAAATGTAAGCCTTTGCGTACCGTGAGTAAATGTAAGCCTTTGCGCACCGTGAGTAAACGCAAGCCTTTGCGCACCGTGAATAAAATGTAAACCTGTGCGCACCGTGAGTAAATGTAAGCCTTTGCGCACCGTGAGTAAATGTAAGACTTTGCGCACCGTGAGTAAATGTAAGCCTTTGCGCACCGTGAGTAAATGTAAGCCTTTGCGCACCGTGAGTAAATGTAAGACTTTACGCACCGTGAGTAAATGTAAACCTTTGCGCACCGTGAGTAAATGTAAGCCTTTGAGCACCGTGAGTAAATGTAAGCCTTTGTGCACCGTGATTAAATGTAAGCCTTTGCGCACCGTGAGTAAATGTAAGCCTTTGTGCACCGTGAGTAAATGTAAGCCTTTGCGCATCGTGAGTAAATGTAAGCCTTTGCGCACCGCGAGTAAATGTAAGCCTTTGAGCACCGTGAGTAAATGTAAGCCGTTGCGCACCGCGAGTAAATGTAAGCCTTTTGCGCACCGTGAGTAAATGTAAGCCTTTCTGCCCCGTGAGTAAATGTAAGCCTTTGCGCACCGCGAGTAAATGTAAGCCTTTGTGCATCGCCTTCAACGCCAAGCGAATACCTAGCAGAGCTTTCTTCCTGTTTATTTCTATCCGTTTACTTAACTGTGTTGCGTTTCTGTTCTTTTTGCGGTCTCGTTTGTTTGTCTCGGCAGGGAGAACGCTCTGCTAGCAGTCGTACCAAGCGAATCAACACACAGGAGTCCCGCAATCTATTTTGAGTTTTATCAGTATCAGCACTAAAGATCCTTTGCGTGACCTCATGTCAAGCGATCATCCATCTCACAAGTCTCGTGTTTACGAATTCAAATCAAGCAAGCTTAAAATCAATATGGAAAACTACCGAAAATGGAGGAGCAAGATTGAGACAAGGTAGGGCTCGTAATGAAGGGTTTATTCAGGGCCCGATTTAGAAACCCTATCAGTCAAGAAGGATTGTATGACGTCACGGTGTAACACGCGCTGCTTGTGTTGCACTTATACTTTCGTCTGTTCGCTCACTCGTGAAGGGGCCCTGTTCAAGTCAGCCGTGTTATTCCTTTTGTTACGTGAATATTAGATGAATAACCTTGTGCGAGCGGATCTCATTCGACGTGTGCTGTACAATCTCGGTCAGAATTCGCGAGTATTTGGCACC
This sequence comes from Nematostella vectensis, assembly GCF_932526225.1. Taxonomy (NCBI): domain Eukaryota; kingdom Metazoa; phylum Cnidaria; class Anthozoa; order Actiniaria; family Edwardsiidae; genus Nematostella; species Nematostella vectensis. The sequence goes on from NC_064044.1 coordinate 12,867,221, forward strand.
TAGGAGGTTTTAATCGATTAGGATCGAAGGCGGACGCAGATCGAGAAAGAACATAGCACTGTTCTTGCCCATTCAAGTCAAGTGAGAACTTCAAGGTTTGTTATTTCAGTACTATAGATCTAGGCTTTTATCAGTCTTCAATGAGATACCCAAGACTCGAAGGTAACAATGAATAATAGCTCGGAATTTTTGCACGATAAGCAATGATGGGATCCCTCACCCCCGCACCAAATCCTAATGAATGAAGTTATCAATTGATTGGCCTTTTATGAGGAAAACGCTTATACTTCTGCTCACGCATGTGAACAATTTTCGCGGATTTGATTTATCCTAGTCAAAGATACAATAACGCAAAGAGAGCCCTTTAAGCAAAAGAACGACAAAGGCAATGATCATTGAATAAGTTTCAGATTATAAAGGGTTTTTATCGCAAAATTCCCTTACATTATCAAGGATTTGGTTCATACTGATACTAATGTTTGAATGAATGAATTAATATCACTTTGTTAAAGCTCAACATTAAAAAAAATCCCAGCTTCAGCCTAAATTAATCCAAAGGAAACAGCACGGTATTTTGTGGAAGTTTTTACTTTGATAAAAATATATTGTCTGGATTTATGCCCAAAGTATCTTATCAGATGTTGGGTTAAAAGTTTCGATACAACAAATAATCACGCAATTTACAATTATATATACTTAAAAGAATTCCAAAATGTTTTGCCACTTAGTGATAGGAATAATTCCATTAACGTTTTACATAATTTACGCAACGGTAACTTCGTGTTGTGATCATGCCCTTATTTGTCCACCATAGTTTGTTGTTATTATTAATTACTTGTCAGGGGGTAGGTGTTTATAGTTATATGTCTCGGCTGCCCTTTCTATTTTAGAATCGGAGCATAACGTAAACAACGTCTTTTGGTCACATCTCGAGTCCTGGTGATAGAATAGCATTTCGTGATAAGACCCGAAGCGAAAGGGTAAATTACTTATTACTTCATGTTCTGTAAAGTGTTTAAAGTTTAGCGCCAAATAATTATTTTCTTTCTTCTGATATTCGTCCTTTTTTTCGGACTAGGCGACATAAAAGTCTAAGAATATTTCATGTATTTACACGTTTTTATTTAGGTAATCAAAATGTAACTTTCTCTGCGAATGTATCTTATTTGAATACCATACTTCTTTACTTTAATATTATTTTAGAAAAAACAAAAACAACACTGTTATTCAGAAAACTGCTCCTTTAATAAGCCCAAAAGGCGTCATTATAACAAGAGTGAACAACTCCTCACTTTAGCAATAATCGCAATCAATTATATCAAGCGAGGGTTAAAGTGGTGACTAATTTGCTAGGAATGTTAGAGATGGATTGCGCCAGGAGGTGTTTTGTGCGATCTACCGACCTCAATTAGCCAGGATTACTCACTGGCGGGGTCATTCAACACGAGTATTCCAAGTATCATTTCTCTCGGAAGGGCTTTTTCTTATTACTTCCGCTAATACGTATGCTGATCCGTTTATAAGGGGTAGGGGGGTAGGGGTATTTCAAGGGACTTTGAGCTTGAACTACTTTATTCAATCAAGTTGTTTTTAAACAACCGCGATTGATATTTGCATGGTGTGAAATTGTATTTAGGCTTCTCGCGGGTCATTGTTTTTGAAGATTCGTTCAAATTGAAACCCGTTTAGTAGACCCTTCGAAGCGTGCGATCGATCTGATCTTTCGCGAATATAATAATCACCAATGCTTCTAGTTTGCAAATTCTAAAAACTGCGATTTCATTTGCACGGTGCGTCACGCCTCGCCGAATATCAATATCTGATTTTTATTTCAGAATTTGCAAACTAAAAGCATTGGTGATTATCGCCAAAGATCAGATCTATCGCACGCTTTTAAGGGGCAACTAAACAAGTTTCAATTTGAACTAATTTTCGAAAACAATTACCCGCGAAAGGCCTAAAGTCGGCCGCAAATGGCCCCGTATAAATCGCGAGTGCTGTATGTCACGTCAACACGTGTGGATTCCTATCAGAGCAGTCCTTGAATGCTTGAATGTTTATAAAGTGTTAGAGAGGTAGTAAAGAGGGGTCGAAATGAGCCATGAAATACTGGGAGCGTGAGGTGCACATCCACCTCAACAACACAGAATTGCCGTCACAAAATTAAGACTAAGCAATCATAATTTGGCCATCGAAACAGGTAGACATGCCAAACCATATGTGCCCCCAAATGAGAGGAGGTGCACGATTTGCAAAAATTGAATAGAAAACGAAGAACACTTTCTTGTAAAATGCCCTACATACAACGCGATTAGAAAGGCATACTATAGTGTTATCAAAGACAAAACTAATATCAACTTAAATGCAATGACATCTGAAAGAGCTTTCCTTTTTATTATTACCATGGATCAAAGAAACGAGATCATTAACAGGGAAACTGCAAAATATATTTTTGACTGCACAAGAAAAAGATTTGAATGCCTAAAAGAATAAATGCACACCACGGATAATGACAACCTCCTTTTTATTTTAACTATTTGGAAAAACACCTGATATATAATCATGTATAAGGGTACCAAATAAAATATATTGATTGATTGATTGATTGATTGATTGATTGACCCCCCTCCCCCCCCCCCCCCCCCCCCCCCCCCCCCCCCCGCGGTACGGTACAGGTGAGGGTTCTACCGCATAGGGCGTGCAGAAAACGCTTGTCTTAGATGTTATCACAGAATCATTTATCAGTTTTTGAATTGAGAATCTTTTGTCAGTTTTTGGATTGAGAATCATTTTTTTTAGTTTTTGAATTGAGAAGTTTTAATTGAATAAAAATAAACATTGAGAAAGAAATTACGCTTTTCGAATGATATCTAACAATGTGAAAACGAATAATAGACTCTCTTAATTTATAAATGAGATTTTGGGCTGATAGGCAGCGAGTTTGAAGCAAGCGCAAATTATATACTACAACATTTAAAATAAAAAAACGTGATATTACCTTGGCGTCTCTTAATAAAACACGCAAAGAAATTTTAATTTCCATATTCAAATCTCGACTTCTCCGAGTTTGTTAGAGACCATATTTAGGACACCTGTTGAAACAGGTGATGAAGTGGTACATCCTCACATTCTGACAATAATTGTCTCTATTCTTTTATTCAAAACCTATAGAAGAATGCAACAATATAACATTAAGAGTGCTCTCAGCTAGCAAATCTAACACAGGCTATAGTTTTGCATTTAGCTTTTCCATTTTTCCTTTATAGGATGTATTTTAGATCTTAATTTCGTGCTCGTTTGTAGACCCTAGATGGTGGAAACGACGCCACGCGCTGAGATTTCCCGCGCGTTTGCCAATTTGACAAAAACTACCATCAAAGTGAAAGAAACAGCTCTTTAGACAGATATAAATCAGTAGCTCTGACCATTCGAAAAGCCTTACAATATTTTTTATTAATATTGTCATTGTACATTTCCATTGATTATTCTAATGATTTTTTTTTTTTTTTGCGTGGTGGAAATTGGTCGCTGCTTTTATAGACGCGATATGAGAACACTGATAGCACACGGATGTAAACAATGTCACATGATAACAATAATATGTCCAGCCAATGTCTTATTCATTCTCAAAACTCCACCAATTGGATTTAAATGGGAGGCCCTCTCAATATAACGCGTGACCTGATTGGCTGGAAAATATCTCACTCTATTTTCTTAGACGCAAAAGTAGCATTTTTATATTTATTTAAAATCACTAATTGATTCGGCTGGTGGTAAGAACTCTCCCGAGAAAAAAGGAAATGAATTGAAGTCGTGCGCGCGCTGCTCCAGAAAAGACGCCACTAGACCGACGCTATTGAACCAAGAAATATTCCCCAAAACTGCTAGCTTTCTCAGAGGAAATGCTTGATATTCTGCGTGCGGTGAAGTCATTTCTTCATCATGGATCTACACCGTATGTATTTTTCTATTTCACATGATGTTCATATATTTACACATCGATGACGATAGACATTTCTCTAAAACCTTATAATTTGTACTTACAACTCATATGATATTTCTAGAAATACCTTTCATTCACATATTTTATATTTCACCATTTATGGATTATGCTCATATATCCAAGGGTCTTAACGGGTAAAAATTATTTAGTTTTCTTTATGGTTGAAAGAAATTATGTATTTTAGCACGTCTAGCTGTGAATCAGCTGATATACTACATATTAGGCGTGCGCGCACCGGGTAAAAAAAATGACTTTGAGGGAAGACTCAGCTGACAATTTGGAATTCTCAATAAAATGTTCCACTTTAACCGATAACTGACAACAATACAGAAAAAACAGCATAAGACAGTGCCAAAATTTATTTTCTAAATACAATCCTTGAACTCCTCCACTTCTTCATTTCCATTTCTGGTTGCGATATTTGTGCCATTTTTCTAGATATATTTCGTTGTTTTTCGAACGTGACGACATGCTAATAGTCTGCATTGAGATTTATCATCTTAAACCTGAGATAAAATGTTTTACTTTAGGCGATATCAAAATTTTATATAAATAGCTAGTTCTTTTTATTCACCGTCTTTAGCATCGCCTCTGGTTCTAGAATTGTTGTAATACTTATATACCTTTCCTCATCATCACAACATATATTCACTCTCAGACACACAAAAGATTATTAGTTTTAAAAAGAATGGTTCCAATTAAGATAAGTTCAAATAGTAAGTTATATGTCACCTACATATTTTGTTAATTTATCTTGGAAATCCGTCACATTCTTACGTCTATAAAATTTTGAGCCATGTCTTTGGTGTAGGATCTATAGTTGCTTTTCAAACTCAAAATGCAGAAAGAAAGGATTTATAAGGCTGATAAGCATCTCATTAGAAACATAACAGTTTTTAGGAATATCAGCAACTCGCGAGAAGTGTTAGAATGTACAATAAATACAAAAACCTGTTCTGCTGATGTTTAACTTATATTAGCGCACTGTCATATTTTGAGTTGAAACATGAATTTTTTTATAAACTGAAAATGAGTAGGTTTTTTTTAGCTATAAATGAATTATGAACCGAAAAAGAGTTCTCATTTTTATCTAGCTGCGGTAATCAAAGAGTGATTTGTGTTTATTTTTCCCTTTTAAAATTGACTAACTTATTTTCATAATCGCTTTCCTTCCGATGGTGCCAGTTTTACGTTGATCTTATAATCCAAGCATTTGAATACGTCACTCACTTTACTTAAAAACTTTGGATCCGACTTGGTGAAAATATAACACTGTCGTTTTAATTTTTTCATTTTCAATATTGAAACATCTTATCATTTTCTTTCCATGCAGTACTTCATACTTTAGTGATTGAATGAATCTGCCGTTTATATTGTAGGAGAAAATGGGTCATTGAAATAGATTTACATTCGCTACCAAATGCACATCCATTTGTATTGTCTTTGCGAAAGTAAAAGACTCGCCACGTGAATCTACTCGGTTTCAAAGTTTTTTTTTAGTGTCAAATCACTCATCTACCTCAGTAAGCATCAGTGCTGTTTTCAATGGGGTGAATGTATCTTATGGCTAATTATCGATCGCCTCAAAACCACGGGTAGTTAACTACGGAGGGTTTAAATCATGATAAGCTTGGCAGATGTCTTTAGTCTAGACAAATCTCTCTTTACATATACTATTCTGTCTTCAGTACTGTACTTGTTAGCTAAGACACCAAGCCAAGTAAAGTACATCTATTTTCATTTCTGGCTTCTTGAATTCTGAGCGAGAAAGCAACGAGAAATAAAAAAAGGACGTACTCGTGTACTGCGGTTTACAATGTTCTGCGAACCCCGACAACAATTTCTAACTGCTAAACCGATATCTGGCTTCCGTCATTCAAACAAATGGCATTGGCGCTTTTTTATTGGTCAGCGCTTTGCGGAGAGGTGACGCGATTGGAAAACTTTCCAGTGCTAGCCAAAGACATTGCTGCAAGGATTTTTGAATGACGGAAACCAACTGTTAGCGATGGATAAGTATTAAAATCCGCAATAAAATACCTAACAGGCCCGGCACCCCCCCCCCCCCCCCCCCCTTTAGCAGCCAAAAATACAGTAAATGTATGAGACATTATCTAAAATGCAGGAGAAAATGCCTTTTGGGCACCCTCTTGTTAAAATCCTGGCTACTCCGCTGCCTAGTTCTATGCTGTGAAATCGTTCAAATAAAGTGTACAATGCTTTATGGGAGCGTCGAATGCCTGCAAATCGCCTAGATACACACATCCGCTCTCCTGCATTCTGATTGTTTGTCGGGCATCAGACAGTATACAGACAGTACAAATTGATAACTTCGAAAGAAAACCCGTGATGCACTGCGCAACTGCGCTTTTTTTTTCACGCCCAACCACGTCCCAGGGTCCCTTGGGTAATTTTCAATATGGCGCATTCGTGTCAGCCAGACGCCATATTGAATATTAGGACGATTAGGCGATGATATTAGGATTACGGACGAGGTTGGAAACCCCCAAGTAACTCTTTTTCGTTTGGGTTCGTCGTGCTTTCATCTGGGTGACTAGAGCGCGAATTGATGTTTCTAAAAGTTTATTTAGTTTTTTTTTGTTTTATACTTCATCAGCAGAATCGTACACAGGGGGGTGCGCAGGGTGCGCGCGCACCCCCCTTGGCGGCCATAAAGTGGGTCATTTCTTATTTAGAATCTTCAAATACTTTGCTTTTTCCATATGATAAGTATGACTGCACACCCCCCCCCCCCCACTCAGCCAATAGCGCTTGCTCTATTTGATGATTTTTTCTTTTTCTCTAATATATTATTCTGACGCGTGACGCGCCCGTTAAAAGTAAATTCGAATTAGTTATAGTTGAATATAGAATTAGTTATAGTTGAATCGACGAGGAAGGATTTTCTTAGGTAGACGTCATAGACGCAAGTTGCTGCTCAAATTTAAAACGATATCACCTGAGCCGATGGAGTAATGTGAATGTGATTTGCAATTGCTTCGACGTTGCTCCCAAAAGGGCAATTCTCGTTTTTGAACATTACATTTTCACTTGGTAGTCACAGAGAATGGGGTTTAAAACCCCTAAATCGAACCTCCCCCTGGCTCGACTACTGATTAAATTGTTTATGAAACCTGAAACTGTTTCCTGGCGTTTTGCGGCTAGTAACACATGTACCGCGAGATGACACTTGTAGTGTTACACAATAACTCATTTATAAGTAATAAGTAGAGATCTAGCTGCATAAAGTTTGACGACATGGAATCTCATCTCTTCCGCAGTAAAATGCCATCTATATACCACGAGCACTGTGGTAAACCTGGCCCCAAGAGTACTGAGTACATGCCTCCACCAGAAGCGAGAGGATTCAAGTCTCGCAGCGCACCGAATTCACCTTGCTTCGAGAGAAAACCTCTTTTTGCCCTGTCTCGCTCGCCTCGCCTACCTCGTTCGCCTCGCCTCGTACGGTCGTCGACTCTACAAGGGGAGAGACGTCAAGAGAAGGCGAAAGAGATACGTGCCAAGTCGGCCAAGGTCAACCGAAGCAAGTCGTTCCAGTCTAAATGTAAGAATTTTTTCTGTACAAAATTTCTATCACATTTGACCCCCTTTACTTTGCCCTTTTTTGGAATTTCGGTAATTTGAATGGAATTGCCCCTCTTTTGCAATTACTCTAATTCACTAGAACTGGGAGCTACATGAATACTGTAAACAGTACAATCATTATACAACGCGACTTTATTAAAATGGAACATCAATCCAACACACTCCATTCAAGGGACACCAAATTTCCAGTTCATCTTTCCGTCGTTCAAGATTATTTTCTTTCCATTCATTTTTCCGAAGCCATCTTATTGAAAGGAATGCGCATTTGTCCGGTGACTAAAATGGCCGCCCGAAAGGCTCAACTTCATCAATCAATTTCTTCTAATTATTATTGATTATTGGACATCAAAAATTATGTTCAAGCCAAAGCTATTATAATATGTGTTTCTTACCATGATATTGTTTCATCACAAAAAAAGAAAAAAAAACTTTTTTCATACCACTGTATAAAAGGAGAACGTCGTAAGAAAACAATACATTATCCCCGTTAATACCACCCCTAACAGGTTTTTTTTTCTTCTATAGTTTATTTTGAAATCGCAACGAAACAATCATTTCCATGAACCGTTTACAGCCGTATATTCTTTCCATATCATTCTTTAAATTTATTTTGTTATTCCCATACAAATAATGGTTATAGTTTTCTTTTTGCTTTCGCGACCACAAGAGCCACACCACCAATAATTTATTCTTTTGCATTGTTTATACCTGTATTTACGATTTAGGTCTTTCACGCATTTCAGAGAAGTGTTTCACAGCCCGTTCTGCAAACGTCAATTGACGTTTTTACGGGCATTTTAGCATACAATCTATCCTATCCTCCTTCAATTTGAAAATTCCACATGCTTCGTAATTCCCGCGTTAAAATCAATACTTAAAATGTAGTAAACATTTCACATATGATAAAATATCATATAGAAACCTACAGTGTGCAAGTCTTGACCCCTACCCCTCCCCACGCAGAACACCGTGACGTCATCAGCAGGTTTCACGATTAACATTTCAAGCCTTGTTATGACTCTAGAATCACATATGCAAAAAATTGATGTGTATATCGCTAACATTGGATCGCTAACGTCTAACACACTACAAGATCTTCTGTAGGAATGTCTGAGTGTCACAAATGTGGCAAACTAGTTTATTTTGGTGAGTTTGTTTTTGCGTGATTGCCCGCCATTCATACCAAGGTTCAAACGGAACCACAAAGTCGATCTCTTTGGCACGGCTCCGTAAAAACACGCAAGCATAACCAACTCAGATGATAGATTAGTCCTTCTGCAAAGAGGGAATTGAAATTGTATTCGTTTCTAAAAGCTTTGTGTTTTTCTGTAGCTGAGCAAAAGAACTCACTCGGTAAGGTTTGGCATCCAAGCTGTTTGCGCTGTGAAGAATGTGGTAAACGGCTGAACCCGGGCCAACATTCAGAGGTAAGTTATAGCGCAATCAACTGATATTTCCTTTTTATTCTCCACTTCAAGGGTGTATGCTATTATGAAATAGTGGTCGAAATGCTATTACACTTGAATGAGACTGACAAGTCATTTGAAAGGTTTGTGTTTACATTTTATCGGTGAGTTTCGAGACAGATCGTAGTGAACCGATCACAGATCTCATAATAGAACAAGCGATCGAATAATTGAAAGTGATTTCTCCTGATTACAGCTGCAACATTGTTTACAAAAGAAAGTGATTTGTTTTATGTATTAGCTCCACACAACAGAGAAAACAAGCTCATGTAGATAATAAACCCAGCAACACATTATATTTTCCGACAATCCATTTCATTGGGGTCTCATAAGATGAAACCCAAAATTAAATCGGTCCTTTATCTCACAGTAATTCTTCATCTTAGCTGTTTCGAAACCGCTTTTATCCCCGATTTTTTAGTTTTCATGTGAAATAGTATTGTCGTGACTGTACCCTTGAGCCCCCAAGGCGAAAAAAATACTCACTGTACTTATACACAAAATGTATAACTTTTATCATGATAGCATTGTTAATAACAACCGCATAACATGTTGGTTTTAATCCATTCGTCAATATAAGTACTGGGTGGAAAATGCCGATATTAGACCAATTCTGATCTGAGTTATTTACATGTTTTGCCTCTGATAAGCTCAGTATTACTGCAAATTTGACCATTTTATGCTTAATGTTTAGTTTGCATGTTTTATTATGTTCATCTACATTTCTAGATTAATTAAACTAAATGGATCAGTCCATTTTATTAAATAAATTATATTATTTTTGTTGAGTTTGTTCAATATAAATGCAAATTTGACACTCTATAATTAATCTTTAGTAATGCATGTTTTTTATGTTTATCTACAAAATGGATGAAACTTTTTATCAAAGAAACGATGATCATTCTTTTTTTTAGTTTTTATTTACTTAAATGCTTTAATTTTTTTCACTTTTAATACCAAATATTTAACGATGTTTTATTGAAAAAAAAATATTTCTAATTTTAAAGTGTAACTAAGGTTGTTTTAATGCATCTCTATTTTCATAACGTGGAGTATCATGTAAAAAGATTTGAATCACTTCACCAAAATAGCCAAACTTTTTGTCTCATTTCATTACCTGAGGATTGTTATAGATTGATTGACAGTAATATAATTTACAATTCATATTTTCTTCCAAACCACTAAACTAACCACTAATATTTTCTGATAAACTTATGTAATTATTTCCTCTATTTTTACAAAGAAAACGTTATTTATTTAAGTTTCACCATTTCATTGAGTTATAGGTAATGATAACTTTAATTTTATTGCTTTTATTTGTGTAAGAATTTGTTACATTGAGCTTAATCAGAGATGACATCACTATCTATTTTTAGCCTTTCTTCCCACTAAATGTATTTTACCATGTGGTCTATGGTCTTGTTCTTTTGACTGATATTTGAGAAATCTCCAGATATGGAAGCAGATTTGTTTGTCCTTCTACAGAAATCAGTTCCACATCTTTTATCAACATGGATGGTGTGTGAGGAAGTATAATTTGTTTTAGATGGCTTTTTCCAATAGCAGTTTGACATGATCCAGACTGAGGTTTTGTTAGTTATTTTAAATGAACAGTGCTTCAAAAGCACCAATTTGGGCTCGAATATACAATATTTATTTACAATTGAGCTGTTTTTATGGTGGTTATAAAATAATGTCAAGTGTTTGATAATATAACTTTGTTTTAAAATGTCTAGCCATGGTGGGGTAATTTATATTACCAAATAATGACATTAATAATGGCGCTTGCCTCTCAGGTTGAAAATGCCAAGGACAATATTGTGAATGTAAAATACATTCATAATTGTAATGTTTTTCGGGACTAAAACATCACGAAGAAATAGACAGCTCGTTGAACACAACAACTGAACTCCATTTATTTCTGAACAACCCCCGACATGCCCACGAGGCATTCCAAATATGGTGTACAACACAGGGAGCCCATCCGAATATATTACATCTCCCCGTTCCTGGAATGAACTAGCTACAAACATGTAAACAATGTCAATGACTAGAGAGCTAAATACATCTAATAGTCTCTTTACAAGTCCAGACGTACTACAGGTTTAGGGGTACGCCTTGTGTAACGCCTCACAGGTGTAGAGGCCACGTCAGGTGGTGACTCAGTTGTACATGTAGGAACAACAGTCTCTGAAGATTTAGGTGAGACTTCAGGTAGAGGGGTAACCTCAGGCTCAGGAAGAATGGGTTTAGAGGACACTACTGGAGTAGAGGGCAAAACAAAGCCACTCCCAGTCATAGCTGTAGCTGTAGTTGGTGGGGATGTGTGCTCCGCATCACCAGCTGCTAGAAGGTGATCAACATGTACATGACACATTCGTCCTCCAATACGTATCTGGTATGCTAGGGGACCGATTCTCAAGATCACTGTTCCTTTATCCCACTTGTGTTTTCCTCTGAAGTTACGAACTAAACAATGTCTCCTGGAAGAAACTCACGAGTTTTTGTTCGGCCACCATCATGCTGTTGCTTTTCCTTCATCTGACGCTCCTCAACATGCTGGGCCAGATTGGGCTGAAGCAATGCCAAACATGTGCGAGGCTTACGCTTCAAGAACAACTCAGCAGGTGTCTGCCCAGTAACCGTATGGGGCGTGTTCCTGTACGAAAACAGAAAACTTGACAGCCGTTGCTGTAGCGATTTCCCCTGATCAAACTTGCTGGTAAGTAACGCCTGCTTGAGAGTTTGAACATATCTCTCCGCCTCCCCGTTAGAAGCGGGATGATAGCGAGGGACCCGTGTATGCCGTATTCCATTACTTTTCATAAACATGTCCAGCTCACTAGAAATGAACGGTGGACCGTTATCGGAGACCATCTCCTCTGGTAATCCATGTGATGCAAATAGACCAGCCAGCATTTCAATGGTCTTGGGTGCAGTAGTGGAAGATGTAGCAATAATCTCAGGCCACTTTGAGTGTGCATCGACAACAACAAAAAAGTTCACTCCGTCTTTAACAGCATAATCCATGTGCACTCGTTGCCAAACTCTAACAGGCCATTTCCATGGGATCAAAGGTGCTGTGGCAGGCTGCTTACGAACAGACTGGCAGGCCTCACAATTGTGCACCATGTTCTCGATAGCCTGATCGAGCTTTGGCCACCACAGGTAGCTGCGTGCGAGAGACTTCATGCGACACATACCTGGGTGATCTGCGTGAAGATCATGCAGGATTTTCTCCTGAAATGCCTCTGGGATAATGACCCGCAGACCCCAGAGAACACAGTCTTGTTCCACAGACAGTTCCAATCGACGATTGAAATAAGGACGTAATTCCTCCTCCTGTGTCTGCTGTGGCCAGCCACTTTTCACATAATGAAGTACCTTGCTTAACACAGAATCCTTTCTTGTTTCCATAGCAATGTCCTTTGCCGTTACAGGTAGGTCATCCACATAACTGAAATGATAAATTTCAGTTTCCTCGGAAACTCTAGGCTTATCAACAGGAAGTCTGGACAGCCCATCCGCATTGCTGTGATCGACACCTTTACGGTAAACGACATCATACTGGTGGGATGCTAAAATTAAAGCCCACCTCTGAAGACGAGCCGCAGCTAGTGTGGGAATTGCCGACTTTGGCCCTAAGATTGTTAGGAGTGGTTTATGGTCGGTCTCCAGAATAAATCGTCGCCCATATAAAAACTGGTGGAACTTTTTAACTCCGTAAATAATGGACAGGGCTTCCTTCTCTAGCTGGGCATAATTCTTTTCACTACCAGTGAGGGTTCTTGAGGCAAAAGCAATGGGGCGCTCCTCGCCTCCTGGCATAACGTGTGAAATAACGGCTCCAATGCCATAGGGTGATGCATCACAAGCCAATTTAATTGGAAGATTGACGTCATAATGAGTTAGGACTTTCGCTGATTGCAGGAGCTCTTTTGCAGAGGTGAAGGCTTGCTCGCATTCTGGCAGCCATGACCACTCAACCCCGTCCCGCAGGAGGTTGTTTAACGGGTGCAGCAATGTTGACAAGTTCGGGAGAAATTTTCCGTAGTACTGTAACATACCCAGAAAAGATCTCAACTCGGTAACATTAGTTGGCGCAGGAGCATCCACAACAGCCCGAACTTTCTCTGGTGAAGGGTGGACACCCTCGGCATCAATGACATGACCGAGAAAACCGACCCTGTCCTCCAGGAAACTGCATTTCGACAACTTGAGAGAAATTCCGTATTTCTCAAGTCTTTCCAGCACCGCCTCTAATCTTGCTTTGTGTTCCTGGTCATTCCTTCCAGTGATCAAAATATCGTCGATATAGCAAACAACACCATCAATGCCCTTGAGAATGGTGTCAATAGTAGATTGAAATACAGCAGGTGCGCTTGCGACACCAAAAGGCAACCGATTATACTGATAGAGCCCTTTACAGGTGTTGACAGTGAGGAACTTCTTGGACTCCTCACCAAGAGGCAGTTGCTGATATGCATGCTTGAGGTCAAGTTTAGAAAACTTGGTACCACCTGCCAGAGCACTGAGCAAATCTTGAGGGTTAGGCAGAGGGTATTGGTCGACGTCCAAAACTGGATTCACCGTAACTTTGTAGTCTCCACACAAACGAACACCACCATCTGCCTTAGGGACGACCACTAACGGGGCAGCCCACTCACTATGGGACACTTTTGTCACGATCCCCTCCTTTTCCATGCGATCCAACTCTGCTTCAACTGCTGGCTTTAGGGCATACGGCACGGGGCGAGCCTTATGAAACCTAGGCGTGGCCTCAGGTTGCACATTGATTCTTGCTTGAAACTCCTTGATTTTGCCCAGGCCCGTACCGAAAACACCCTTGAACCGTGCAGTCAGTTCATGAACTAAATCAGAAGAAGAAACACTAAAAAGGTGCTCCCAGTTCAGCTTAACAACACTGAGCCAATTACGACCCAGAATAGCTGGTTTGCTCTCAACTTTTGCCACAATCAGAGGCAACTTGGCACTTTGACCCTCGTACTCAACTAGAACTTCGGTTTCACCAATTAAAGGTAACACTGTTCCAGAATAAGTCTTTAATGAGGTACTTGCATTCTTGAGTTTCAAATGTCCAAAATTCTCTTTGAACAACTTTTCAGGGATGACTGTGCGTGCAGCTCCCGTATCAACTTCCATTGGAATTTCCTTTCCGTTAACAGTGATAGTTACTGTCACTGCTTTGCTGCTGGGTTCACGAGTTGAAAAGAACCCCAATGACTCATCTTCTTGGTCATTGTCCACTGAAACTTCAACATACTTGGTTTCCTTGCACTCCTTGGACTGACAGACTCTCTTTAGGTGACCCACTTTGCCACAATTATCACACTTATACTTCTTGTATTTACAGGATTTACCATCATGTTCAGCACTGCCACAACGATGACATGCTGTTTTGGGCTTTCCTCCCTTGTTCTGTGTGAATTTCTTGTGTTTCTGTGGCTTTTTTCCAAGCTGATGAACTTCTTCACCGCAGCCCGATCCGGACGATCCAGAGCCCTTCAATTCCGACGACTTCGATTCTGCCATTTCCATCGACTGAGCGATCTCCAAAGCCTTCGCAAACGTCAAGGTTTTCTCGGTTAAAAGTTTCCGTTGAATCGCTTCCTGGCGTAGACCACATACAAAACGGTCTCTCAAAGCTTCATCTTGGAAAGTTCCGAACTCACAGTGAGTTGAAAGCTTCTTTAGTTGGGCGCCAAAGTCCGCAACTGTTTCGGAGTCGTGACGAAACCGGTTATGAAAATTGAATCGCTCGGCAATAACCAAGGGTTTCGGATGCAAATGGCCACTCAAAATATCCACAAGATCTTTATATGTCTTGGTGTCAGGTTTTTCCGGAGTCAAAAGATTCCTCAACAGTCCGTACGTTTCAGGACCTATTGCAGTGAGCAAGACAGCTACCTCGTTCTCCTTTCGCACGCCATTCGCCTTCATGAAGTTTTCAAGCCGCTCAATGTAAGCTTCAAACGACTCTTTTTGCCGGTCGAACTCTCTTAGTTGACCGATGACACTCATGGTGTTCCACAGATCCGGTTCTCGTCGCCAGATGTAATGTTTTTCGGGACTAAAACATCACGAAGAAATAGACAGCTCGTTGAACACAACAACTGAACTCCATTTATTTCTGAACAACCCCCGACATGCCCACGAGGCATTCCAAATATGGTGTACAACACAGGGAGCCCATCCGAATATATTACAATAATGTTTGAGAGTTTTTGTATAAATTGCTTATATAAACTAATGGCAAAAAGTAAAACTCAGTTAATCCTGTATTTGCTCATTTTTGTTTTCATCCCATTCCATCAATTCATGATGTAATACCAGACATCTTGTTCTTATTGTTTTAACCATTAAGGGATATCATATTTAATCTGCTAGTTATAACTCATTGTGTTTTTTAAACATTGAGTAATAATTTATAATGTTATCTACCATGCTGTAGTTTATATTTTGTGTATTTTTTAACCATTTAGTCATACCATTATTGTAACCTTCCATGCTATGGCTTATTGTGTGTGTTTTTTTTTTCAGCATCGAGGGATTCCTTACTGTAACCTTCTATGCTATGGCTTATTGTGTGTGTTATTTTCCAGCATCGAGGAATTCCTCACTGTAACCTTCCATGCTATGGCTTATTGTGTGTGTTGTTTTTTCAGCATCGAGGGATTCCTTACTGTAACCTTCCATGCTATAGCTTGCTGTTTGGCCCTGGGGGGTATGGCCATGGTGGCACAGAGTCACACAAGCATCTTGGAGAGGAGAAGCTTTCACAGGCTGAACAAGAGGCTATTAGGTATACAGTCGGACAGACGACGGACAGTCAGACCATAGCTAGGAGGAGAGACGGCTGCCTTCCGGTAGAGTCAGGATTAAAAGACTGTAGCAGATGTACAAAGTTTAAACCCCTCCCCTTTTGGGCTGCCAGAAAGCCAATTACATCAAATAATAACTCCCCCCCCCTGTCACTTGGCCAACCCCCTCCCCCTTCAGTAAAAAGCCTGATCCACCTGTGAAAAACCTCAATGAAGAAAATATGAAAAGTTACCTGTACCTCTGGTAATTACAGTAAATGATCAAGGATCGCCTCCCTCCCCCCTGCCCCTCTTTCCCAAGAGACAGGAAGGCAGACATTAAAACTGACAGACAGTTGCCAGGGGCGGATCCAGGATTTCAATATGGGGGGTGGATAATGGCCGGATAGACGGCTTATAACTGATCCAGTGGTTCTTGGTAGGTCATGTAGATCTTAGATCTTTTACTTAAAAAAAGGGGGTGGGGAAATCCACCCAGTCCACCCCCTGTATTCGCCCTTGAGTTGCACAGATGGAAATGTGGCAAACAGAAGTTATCATCTGATTTGAGGTTGTTTTTATTATTCCAGAAATGAGATAGTCCCAAGGTTAAAACATTACAACACTTACTTTGAGAACCGCAAGGCTTTACAAATGGCATGTAGAGAGGTATGTCTGTATATTTGCATCGCCAGTCTGCTCTCTTAAGTGGAGCCACTTTATAACTAAACTGTTTGTCAACGTACATGAATGTGAAATACCATAATGCTTATAATGACAGCATTGCATGGCATGAATGTCTGGAGATCAAATCCAGAATTTTATTTGCTTCAAACTTGAAATAATCACATGTTATTTTCAATCGGCTGAAAGGCTGTAAGACTCAGAGATGACATGGTTTGACCCTGTACACTTCAGATAATATTATACTTGGAATGGAATGAAAGGCTGAAAACTCTTAAGCTCCTCCCATTAGAATATCGAAGAGACATAACCGATCTAGTTCTGTTATTTAAAATAAAAAATGGTGATGTGAGCATTAGTTTAGCTAGCCTTCTCTCTCCAGCCACATCCCGATACAATACCCGAAATTACCATCCTAACAATTACCGCCTTTTTTCCACTCACAACCAAAATTATTACAAGAATTTGTATTTCCCTAGAACTGTCAAACTTTGGAATAGTCTTCCTTCACTTATGAAATCTTGCACTACGCTTTCGTCTTTCAGATATCAGCTGACAACTCAATATTTAGATAAACTTGCTTTTTACCAACCTCCATAATTTCATAGAGCTTAAATTTATGTAATTCAATTTTTATTTTTCGTTTTTAGAATTTTTATTGTTTGTAATTTGTTGGGAAAGAATTTCAATTGGGGCTTACGCCCTGTTTTCTTCTCCCGTCACATTGTTTCTTATTTTCTTTATTTTGTTTATTTCCTATTGTAAACCATAGTATTTTTGTGTGACAAAGCCAATAAGCTAAACTAAACTAATATCATTCTAGGCCAATGGTCATCTTATTCTGGAAGGGGTCCTGCGTGTTTACTGGGGCCTCAAGCATCCTGTTATGCTTTCAAGTACAAGCATGGCAGACTGGAGGAGAAAACGCACCATGGCCGGGGAGGGAATTGCTCCTGTCAGTAACAAAAAGCCTACTACAGCTGTGCAGGGACTCAAGGAAAATGAAATTGTAAGTTATGGGACAGCTAATCACCACACTCATCGTATGAAAGAAGTCTTGCCTGATGGGTAACCCCCTTTTTAAGGCACCCCATATGTAGAAGATTGTGTTTAGATTTAGGTTGTAAGTTATAAACCAGTGGGTGGGAGTTAAAGATGGCAGCCATCAAATCATTGTGGGAGAGATGGCACATTAACTTTTTTCCTGTAACTGTAAGGGCAGTTATTCATTTTGTTTATCATTTCAACATTTGTAGAGACCTCGCACCACCACTCTTGAGAGGATTCTTGCACGCCGTAAATCCATTACCAACAGGAACATCAAAGAAGCTTCATCAGGGGAGAAGAAACCTGAGAAGTTCCCTCCAAGCTATTATGCTTCTAAGGTAAAAGTCATGGTGAAAATAGTATCATCCTTTTGTTTGGTTTCCATCACTTGATGATACTGTATTCTTATTATTTGATAAAGGAGTTACTCTATCATAAAAAAATGTTTATGGTTAAAATGAAACATTGATTAATGATAATGAGGTTCAACTTTTCTAATTAGTTAATTTTATTGGCATTTACTCGTGAGAAATCTTCAAAGCATCATATAAGATTCTCTTATCTCATATAAAATTTCTGACACTATTTGTTTAACCCTGAATTTGAGTGAAAATAAAAAAAATTAAATTTAAAGAGTGCAAAGATAAAAGAACATGAAAATAATGGTATGTCAATTCCCATGTTTGATAACATAGCTTTCAACTCACCCACATTATGGGGGGTTCACATAATTATCTACTGTATTTCGCAAACTTCCCAAGATTTCTGTCCAATTGACAGCTATGTGATAATGATAGATAATAGCTCCAGCTTTGCTGCCATGATGCATTCACCTTTCCCCCCTAAAAATTCAAGCAGCACCCTATATTCTGGGTGCTGGTAAAATAATTTTAAAAATCATGCACTGACGTTTTCTTCTTTCTCTCCTGCTCAAATACCAGACTGAAGAGCGTATTGTCTCATGCCCAGAATCTTACTATATGAATAACTGGATGGATGAACTGAGGTCCATATCCCCTGATAACTATGTAAGCTAAAAAAATAAAAGCAAGACATCTATAAGGTTATGCTAATATAAATGATTTTTAAAGGGAAGCCCTGCTACACAACTCTCATTTTAAAATGCATGAATCTAGCGGGTCACAGGAGTGTGTAAATCTGATCCCAAGTGACCATTGTTCTCTTGGTTTATCATAGAATTTAAAAAGAAAACATTTATAAATAGACCGCAATGAGAACCGAGCTAGCAGGCTTATCTAAAGGATATGATATAAATCTGGTTTTTAAATGTTGCAACCAACAAAGAAAATCCTTTGGTTTCGTAAAGAGAATATTTAACTCTCCTAACAAAAAAGGGATTAAGCAGACAGTGCTTTTTTGTTATTGTGTTCAACTACTTAAACTCTGGATTTGTCCAACTTGAAATCTTCATCACCAACATAAATATAAAAACCAATATCTCATAAAGTGTTGAATATGAAAAAAAGATTTAACATTGACACTATATAACCACCAAAATACAAAGATTTAAGAACGTTTGCAAATCAGTGCATGCACTGCACTGAGGTACAGTAGTGAGGTTTAAAAGTGTAAATTCAAGATTAAGCAAACGTTAAATATTCCATGTAAACCTCAGCTATGAATGTTGCAATAATTATTGCAGATTATATTTTTTGTAAATTTATTTCTATAGCTGAGGCTGCCAATGCCAAAAACGAACAAATTTTAATTCGAAAAAAAAAGCAATTTAATCTCTTTCCAAATACAAATTTATTGAACTGTAAAAAAGGCTTTTGGGTGTGACCAACACCAAAAACGATAATGTTTAAAATCTTTACCCCCCCCCCCCCCCATCAACATTTCCTCTTTCTTTCACTGCATGCTCATTGATGCTCAACAGTACTATCTGTGTCTGTTATGCAGCACTGTTATGTATATGGTTATATGCACTTAGCTTTGGCACAATTTTATGCCTTCCTTTATCTGAAAACCCAGACACTTTAACTTTCAGCCCTTGGAGAATTAGAAAACTTAAATGTGTAGCACCTCAGCAGAATTGGTAAGAACTAGGTCCCAGTGTTTCACTCATTTTGATGCCACAGGTAACCCCTCCAAAGACATTGTTTACACCGCCATATGGCACGTCCACCAACCTCCGCCTCACAAGCAAAACAAAAACAAGAGAGGTCATCAAAATGCTCTTTGCCAAATATCAGGTCAGTAATCTAATTTTTGACACTTTTCCACTTTGAAAATCAAAACTTGTCGCTCTTGGAACAGGCTTAGGGTGGGTCTCGAACTACGAAGGGAGATGAGTTACAGTCCAAATTAGCAAGAAATTTGAGCTGTTTCCTTCATATTCACATAAATCCGAAAAATAATTACAAATATATCTTACCCCCTTATACCATCTCCTGGCCTCATCTTGGAAACCCTTGGTTCTCCCTAGCCTCATATACATGCTTATCAAACATATGAAAATAGGTTATAAAGCAAAGGCCCTATATTTTTCCAATCATCAGTAGATTACTAATTAAACCTTTTCTTCCAGATATCAAGTAATCAAAAGAAATTCAATCTCTATGCTGTCTATGAAAATGGATGTGAGTTCCAAATGAATTCATATAGTTTACCTGACGCTCAGCCAGCATGTTCCCAGAGGTTAACAGGATGTCCAAAGAGTGTGGGGGAAGGGGTATGCCAGGCTGTATTAAGGGGATGGAGTGTCAAGGGGGGTACCAGCAGTATGTGCCAGGGGGTGACAGGATGTCCAAAGAGGGTGGGGGAAGGGGTATGCCAGGCTGTATTAAGTGGGTGGAGTGTCAAGGGGGGTACCAGCAGTATGTGCCAGGGGGGTGACCGGATGTCCAAAGGGGGTGGGGGAAGGGGTATGCCAGGCTGTATTAAGGGGATGGAGGGTCAAGGGGGGTACCAGCAGTATGTGCCAGGGGGTGACCGGATGTCCAAAGAGGGTGGGGGAAGGGGTATGCCAGGTTGTATTAAGGGGATGGAGTGTCAAGGGGGGTACCAGCAGTATGTGCCAGGGGGGGGGGGGGGGTGACAGGATGTCCAAAGAGGGTGGGGGAAGAGGTATGCCAGGCTGTATCAAGGGGGTTGAGGGTCAAGGAGGGGTACCAGAAGTATGTGCCACGGGGTGACAGGATGTCCAAAGAGGGTGGGGGAAGGGGTATGCCAGGCTGTATCAAGGGGGTTGAGGGTCAAGGAGGGGTACCAGAAGTATGTGCCACGGGGTGACAGGATGTCCAAAGAGGGGAAGTGGAGAGGAGGGGGTGCCAAGTTATGTTAAGGGGGGGCTGTCAAGGTGGGTATGAGGACTTGCCACGGGGGTTGATGGCATGGTTATTATACAAGGTGTAAAATGTTTCTATTCTTTGTAAAATATGGGGGTATACACCCCTTGGGCCAAGCCCTTTGTCTGTGCAGTTGCAGTCAAAACCTAATTCTGTTTTGTTTTCTATAGCAACAAGAGCTCTCCAAGATGAGGAGAGTCCGCTCCATTGTAGACTTTTGCTGGGTCCAAGTGAGGTGAGCCAAGTTTCCTGTGTACTGCTCTTAGGAAGTGTTCATAAATGATTTAAGGGGGGAATGAAGAGGAGTGAGTGGGCAGGAGGCCTTAAAATTTTAGAGCCTCTCTCCTTCATTGTTATTTTTTTTAGATGCACCCCCTTAAAGCCCCCCCCCCCTTTTCACAGCCTTCGCTACTTTGGTTTATTAAGCATTTTCAGAGTCTTCCCCATACCCTCCCCCCTTTCCCTCTCCTACCTTAGTCTGATATAGTCTGGTCTGGTCTAAGTTGTTCTTTTCTTGTTGTTTTTGTTTAGTATGCTGCAAAGATTTATATAATGGAAGCAAAGGAGGAGAATAGCATTAGTCACGAGGTAATCAACTGCTTAGTCACAGATATCATTACCATCATTAATCACCATCTTCACGACCACAAAATTCATTACCACAACCACCTATCATCACCATTATCATCACCAGGGCCGTAGCAGGGGTTGGGATACTGGGGGCACGTGCCCCGAAATGTTTTAAAAATTCTGAGGAAATGACCAGAAGGGGTGTGCCCCCCCCCCCCCCACGCAATGTCTTTGTAATGTTTCTGTATCGTGCCCCCCAATAATTCTAGGCCTGCTAGGCTGCTACGCCCGTGATCACCGCAATCATTACCATTATCACCCCCCCCCCTATTTTTTATCAACTTCACCACAAAATTCATTACCACAGCCAAATATCATCACCATTTATCACAATTAATCAATTATTACCGTCACCACCAACCATTATTGTCACCATCATCACCACAATCTGTTATAACAACTACAATCATCACTGTATATAATCATCACCAAAGTTATTAACCAATCATCAGCAGCATTACCTCATTCTCTATGACTAGCCTTAGTTGCCAAGGGTATCCATAAATACTGTGATCACCATGTCACCAGCCATGATATTACACTATCATTACTCCCCTTCACTGGAATAACACCAGAGTCTTTTCACAGGTTGCCCAGTACATCCACTTTGCGGACCCTGTATTGGAAGCATTCCTTAAAAAGTATGCCGAGGAGGAAGAGAGGGAAATACAAAGAATTAAAGAATGGTAAGAGAATTGACTTGCTTGTGGTGACTCCAGTCATTTGACTTTTATTGGATGATCTTGCTCATGATAAGTGTAAAGAATCATGCATTATCAATGATATCAATGATTTTAATAAGCACACAGGGTGCTTATTTCATTTTCTGGGTCCTTTTTTTGGGGGGGAGGGAGTGCTCAGGGCAGTTATTCATAAATTCTCATACACCTGGAACCATGGGCTCATAATATGAGCTGACTCAAAGATCTCAAGTGTGGCTCAATTCATTGTTCCTTTCTGAAGTTTTTTCATACAAATTCTCTGAGAATAGACGGAGAGGGATGTTACCCCACATTGCAAAGCCCTTGTTCTGCTCCCCTGGATATTTTATGATTTTATTATATTAAGGGGGTGGAGTCTCAAGGAGGGGTACCAGAAGTATGTGCCACGGGGGTGACAGGATGTCCAAAGAGGGTGGGGGAAGGGGGATGCCAGGCTGTATTAAGGGGATGGAGGGTCAAGGGAGGTACCAGAAGTATGTGATAGGGGGGTGACAGGATGTCCAAAGAGGGTGGGGGAAGGGATCTGCCAGGCTG
Source organism: Nematostella vectensis (assembly GCF_932526225.1). NCBI lineage: Eukaryota > Metazoa > Cnidaria > Anthozoa > Actiniaria > Edwardsiidae > Nematostella > Nematostella vectensis. The sequence goes on from NC_064044.1 coordinate 12,890,045, forward strand.
TATTAAGTGGGTGGAGTGTCAAGGGGGGTACCAGCAGTATGTGCCAGGGGGGGTGACAGGATGTCCAAAGAGGGTGGGGGAAGGGGTATGCCAGGCTGTATTGATCTGCTCCCCTGGAGATTTTATGATTTTCAGGCCTTTTCCCAGGGGGTATTCCCTGCACACACACACAATGGCTGAAGGTCCACTTTCAGTCCTCAATAGACATGCTATTTGTAGACAAAACAAATGCAAGGGAATAAACAAAATCCCTTTTTATTCTTTCGGGGGTGGTCAGATTTTTATCAGAGAACTCCCCCTGGAAAAATTAGGTCCACTTTTTCGGATTTTGCCCCCCCCCTCCTCCCTTCCCCTACAATAGGAACATCCATACTACCTGACTTGAGATAGTAAGTCTGAAAGTTGAAAGATTTCAGGTAAAAAGAGAATTTTTGTTTTTTAAAAAATACAGGTTTCTCTTGTGATGAGAATATGATAGGGAAATGAACGTTGTTTACCAGATTTTGTGATTGAAAATAGTTTTGAAGGTCAACTACTTTAAATGGAATTTTCATACTCCAATAGATTTAATCTTTATTTGGTTCTGTTTTGCAGGTATGCACTTTATCGTGAAAAATTGCAGGAACATCTTTCAGAAATTTCCACAGCTGTCTAGAGAATTCCAAATTTTAAATAGAGTACAAGATAAATATTAGTTTTGTATTTAAATTTTGGGCCAAATGGAGGCATTAATTATAATGTTTATTTTTTATTGGATTGGCCTTATGATATTTATTTCAAATAAGATAATTATCAGACTGTCACAAAAGTAATATTAAAATGTGTACATATGTATTATTGATAAGATATACAGGAAAAATGAAGATATATATGGAATATATAAAACTACTGCTTCAAATCTCTGAATTTGGTTCTAGGAATAAGGAGGTATTAGCATAGCTTCACTCCCCCTCCCCCTTATATGGCACAAAGTATCATTTAGGGGGGGGGTGGGTGCACAGATAGCTAGGGGACCACTCCAAGCTAAGTGCTTGAAGACACATTATAAATCGATCAAGCAAAGTGGGATAAAATCATATGTGCTCATGTTTCTGCCTTTTGCAATTTGTTTTATTCTGAAACAACACTCCATACTTATTTATTTCTGTGATTATTAAGAAAATGTAAATAATAAACCTACAAGATGAATAAATGAAAAAATAATAATGCAACATGACAATTTCTTTTTACATTAGTTACCATAGAAACTAGTTAGGTGGAGGGTCCCAGTCTTCTAAGAAATAAAATATTTCTGTGGGTGGGAGGGAAAGTAGAAGTGTAGAAGTCCACTGGTAATCCCTAACAGGATTGCTAGATTACCTCATTGTTCTATTGTATTATCATTCTTCGTCTGCACCAATCCAATGTGGTGAAATCTTCTGATATTCTACATGACTCGAAGGGTGGTAAGTAGTTCCTCACCCTCACCCGGGTCACATAGAAGCTAGCTATACATTTTGGGGGTCTTTGAATTAGCATTTAACACATTAAAGCCGCATTGTCACCAGTTTACTTCCGGAGGTCCGACAGAAACCTCAACCGTTAAAAGACAAAAGAATATATTAGAATTCAAGATATTTAACATGCCATCCGCTTTAAATTATCAGTCACATCCTCAAAGAAACTTCCAACACTGCTTTCAATATATTTTTCGCATTTTCCGTCGAAAATAATCGGATATTGTTAGGTAATCGACCGGAAGTAAACTGGTGACAATGCGGCTTTAAAGAGGTTCATCTTTATTGAACTAGCATATAACTCATTTTGGGCGTCTCTATTGGACTAGCATGCACTGTTATGCTGCACTAGGATGGAGGTATCACTCCTGGGGAATGTGCCCCACCAATATTTAAAAAAAAATTATAAGGAAATGACCAGTCGTGTGTGGCTGGGCCAACAAAATTTTCTTTATCATGTAGAGTGGTTTCAAAAAAACAGTGAAATACTATTTATTTGATTTAGTCTTAAAACACTGTAATGGCTTTGTTATCTTTTGTTCTGGCTTGACTATTACACTTTAACAATTACATTTTGTTGCACAGGATTTTGAAAACAACTCTATCCTGCCCCCAACCCAATATTTGAAGGCCCATTACATGTTGGAACAGCATTCAGCACATTTTAGAGGACTCTTTTTATTGAACTAGCATTCAACATACAGTATTTCAGAAGTCTCTCTTCTTTTTACTAGCATTCATTACAATATCAAGCTGGTTACAAGGTCCTAAAGGAAGCATAATCAATCCAGGCTCATGTGTTCATCTTCATCATCGTCTTTCTTTGGCTTCTCCTCGGCAGCGGAGGGTGCACGTGAGCTCTCGGCACTAGTGCTCCCAGCAGTGGTGGGGCGTGAGGACGCCTGAAGGGCCTGCACAAACTGGTCCATGTCTGAAACGGACAGTGTTCACAATATCATTAGTATGCTTTATTTTCAGACATAAGAGTGGTTTTCATAAACCTGTGAAAGAAGGTGTACACTGTAATAGTCGAACTGTAGTAGTTAAACCAGCATAAAGAAAACAAGATGTAAGAGTGTATTATTAGTCGACAGCTAAATCACTATCACAAGAGGGTGGGATTCAGATTGGCAGATCCGGGCCTAAAATGATATGGGGATTACGGATTAAAAAAAAAAGATATAGCAGATTGTTGGATTCTCAAAACATAAAGGATCATGGTGTCTATCATGCGCTGAGGATTTGGACTAAAGCAAAACCTTGTGCAGATGGGTGGATTTTCAAAATAAAATGCCTCCCACTCATTCTCTCCCACAAACCAAAAAAATGTTTTTTTTAGACTTTAGCCAATTTTATTGTTCGATCAATTAATGTGTGTTCATTAAAAAAAATAATTGTTCAACATTGAGTGCTCCTAATGCTCTATTGCTCACATTCCCCTAGCTAATCCTTTTAATTCGGCTGGAGGATATCCAGTATTACACGATGGACTTAAAGGATTTCCGACGAAGAGAACACATACCTCCCTGAGCAGCAGCCATCACTACATCTTCACCAAAACCAAACTGGGACATGAGCGGACCAAGTTGGCCTGACTGAAGAGCAGTGCTGAACATCCCAACAGCCTGAAAAAAGACATGACAAGTTTGCTAAATATGTAATATGTAAGGATGTAACGGCACAAAGTATTGACAGTTCTGTTAGAAGTTTAAAATTGACAATATGCTTTGTTTATTAATACTTTAGTGACCTTAATATAAACATTTTAATATTTACACCCCTTTTTCCTTAAAAATTTAATAATACACTGCTGCAATTAAAAAGGTGCCCCTCCAACCCTCTGAAGCCACCACTGCTTTCATCAGCTTCGCTCCCCTGACATACCACAGAGAAGAGAAATTGCTCCTTTCCCCCATTTTCATTCATCTTTATTGTGTTTATGTCTACATTCCCAGTTCTGAACATAACATAATTTTTTTCATCCCCCTTTCTTCTTCCCTGCACAAAATTTACTTTCTTGCTTCCCAATTTACCTTTTTGAGACATCCTATTCACTTTTCTAGGACTGCGAAGACCAGAGACCTTCCCTCCCTCCTTTTTATGTAACTTGTTTTCAAGCAACTCTCTTACCTGGAACTATGGAGACAAGAGGCCACTCCCTCTTTTACCTCTTCTTTCACTTCCCCTTACTTCAAGCAAATCTCTCACCTGATGGAATCTTGGAGACCTGAGGCCTTCCCTACACTATCCTACCTTAAGTCATACCTATCCTATACTTCCAACTACTTCATGCACCTCAAAGGTCTTCCCTTCTCTCCTCCCCTTAGTCGTACCTCTCCTGTTACTTCACCTCCCTTACCTGCTGGAATTGTGGAGACCAGAGAGTGGAGGACACTTCTGATGACACTGGGGGCAGCTCACTACCCGAGGGCAAGAAAGGGGCAAGGCCTTCACGGAACTCAGGGTTATTCAACAAGGGGCCAATGGCTTCAGGTGTCAACACCCTGGACAGATCAACACCTAGGAATAAGATACACCAGCTTTAGACAACAAGATGACAATAGGCTTTAAAGCCGCATTGTCACCAGTCTACTTCCGGTCGAATACGTTACAATATTCGATGATTTTTAACGGAAAACGGGAAAAATATTTCAAAATATTGAAAGCAGTGTGTCTATTGGAAGTTTCTTTGAGGATGTGATTGATAATTTAGAGCGGATGGCCTATTAAATATCTCGGATTTTAATAGATTCTTTTGTCTTTTAACGGTTGAGGTTTCCGTCGGACCTCCAGAAGTAAACTGGTGACAATGCGACTTTAAGCTTGTGTTTTCTTGTGTGCGCCATGAAAGGTGAAACATGTCATACAAAATTCTGGGCTTGCAAATTTGCTAATCACAATTTATTTTTAAAAAAAATACCAATGCAAAATAAGCAAAGTAACATTTTGTCTTCTTGCATTAACTCTTGGCAGATTAATTTGGCAGGATTCTCTGCCTCAAAGACTTATTGTTTACAATAAAAATGTTTGGTTATTCTGTCTCCTGTTCTGAAACTAAGGGCTCTCTTACATCAACATATAAATATAATTGCTATCTTTTAAAAAGAGGTAATTTCCATCATCGTTTTACCAAGGTCCATGATTAAAAGTTGATGCGAGTAATGTGGCTCTTTGTAACAAAACTTTAGAATTATGGCCATGTTCCATTCTGTTAATACTCAACATACTTTCCTGTTGTTGCCCCTGGTCAGGCGTGGCTGTAAAACAAACAATTGCAGTGTTAAATCTCTAGAGTTACTGAATAGGCACCTAGTCTAGGAGAAAAAGAAATGAATAGGCACCTATTCAGGGAAGGGATGACAGGATATACAGTAGCTTACCCTGGATATTTGACAGGATATATAACAGTAGCTTACCCTGGATATTTGACAGGTTATACAGTAACTTTTCCTGGATATTTGACAGGATATATAACAGTAGCTTATCCTGGATATTTGACAGGTTATACAGTAACTTTTCCTGGATATTTGACAGGATATATAACAGTAGCTTACCCTGGATATTTGACAAGATATACAGTAGCTTACCCTGGATATTTGACAGGATATATAACAGTAGCTTACTCTGGATATTTGACAGGATATACAGTAACTTTTCCTGGATATTTGACAGGATATATAACAGTAGCTTACCCTGGATATTTGACAGGATATACAGTAGCTTACCCTGGATATTTGACAGGATATACAGTAGCTTACCCTGGATATTTGACAGGATATTCTGCAGGTCACTCAGCTGCACCACCTGTCGCGGTGGGGGCGTGGCAGGGGGAGGGGCATTAGGCACTGCTGTCGCTGGGCGGATATTTGGAGTCTCTGCCGCAGAAGAGCTCGTTCTGGGCCCTGGAGAGGACTGCACTCGCGTAGGACTGCCAATCAAATTAAACAGTTGAAACTGAAGGAACTTAAATTATACTTTGCTATAACTACTTGCTACATAGCTCATTTCAATATGAGTAGAGAATGCCAACAAAAGTTGTGGTCATCTTGTGCCAAAAATCAAGTCTTATAAACTAAGTTCACGTACTGTAAGGCAAACAAAAGACTTAAACATGACAGTCACAGACCTAGAGAGTACAGCTCAACCAATTGCATATTACAGATGTTAAAATGTGTGAGATTTTGCAATCATAATGAAGGATTTTTAAAAACCTTGCCGCTGGCATTGGGTTTATTTGTTGTTCTGCTGCCAAATCAAATCACTTCAAACAGGGTGCCCCCCCCCCCCCCACCCCAGCTGACCATAATCAGTTTACAGAAGTGAGTCATAACACCACTAGTGGCAAATAAATCATAGAAAATTTTTTTAAAGATATTGAATAAATCATAGGAAAAAAATTATAGATATTGAACTGGGACTTACGTTGGCGAAGCCATTGGAGGTGGGGCGCTACTGTTACCACTCGGCATGCCGCCAAAACCACTCAGCAGTTGCAACAGCTGCTGCTGGTCCATATTACCCAGAAGACCTTGCAGCTGACTTTCACCTGGAAAAGCACATGTTCTTTCCCTCAATATCATGGATTGTTTGTTGTAAAGGAAGGGGGAAGTGGGAGGGGGGAAGTTGAAATCATGTTTCACCAGTTCCCAGCTGATTTTTTTTTTTACCATAATCTACAATGTAGTTCCTTTTAAAAGCTAAACTCCTGTTTCTCATTAAACCATACCTACTTCCCTGCCTTAAGCAGTAGTGAGTGCCAGTTCCTGTTTAAAAATAAAATATTTTGAAGAAAAACCCAGAAATCAATAGAGACAATAAATCATAAATACGTATTCCATCATAGAAAGACATGATAAATTCATATTTGCTTCAGTTGCCTCAGTAAACCAAGGATACTGTACTGCTTCAAATGATCTTGCTGCGATAAACCGCCATGATAAATGCCTGGTAACAAATCTGCCTGTTCTCTGTTAAATCTAGATTTATACCCCTTCAATCTCAGTTGCAAAAACCTGGAATAACACATGAAGGCAGCCTCGTGGTGCCGGCATACCATTTAATCTGCCAAGACTCTTTTTGTATTTTCTTACCCATGCCACCCAGTTGCTCTTCTAGTGCTGCCGCCAGTCCGCTAGACAGGCCCCCGCCACCACTACTTGTTGATCCTGGTGTGGGCGGGTTATTCAGCAAGCTGTTGACTTTGGTGCAGTATTCCTCGTCTTTGTCCGTCTTAGGCTCCTGCATCCAGAAGAAGAACTTGCGTGACGACGACTTGAACTTCAGAATGTAGACACGCCCAGTGGTGCATTGCTTCACACGTTTGTACTCAATGTCATCCGGGAAGATGATCAAGTCCTAAAACAATTAAAGGTAAACTTATCATACATCATACAGTATGTTAAACTCCCCTTAACTGACCCCCTTGTTGAGTGTGATTTTATTAATTACCAAACCAAGTATAAAACAATCAAACAACTGAATTTGCTTAGAATTTCATTGCCATTTTGTTCAGATTTCTTGGATTGAGCAGCAAGGTTCCTATTACTTGTGGTATTTTAGTGTGGTAAGGGGGAATTAGAATTAATGAGTAAAATGTCACATTATCTTAGAAGAAAATGTAAACCCAGATGACAAATTTCAAATGACAAATTTTGGTGTACACACCAGAAATTAAAATTTTCTCCTTTAGCAAATTTATTTTCATATTTATCAAAATACCCTTTTGACTGGCACCATATCATTTTTTTTTTTTTTGTCCTAAACTTTCAAAGCTATATCGAGCTTTCTCATAAGCCAGTGCAATTCAAATTATCCTTTTAATCAACGCGTCTTATACATTTATTTTCTTCTAGAAAAGTGCTTAAATATATAAATTTTAAACGAAATTCACCACTCAATTATAGAGTTCTTTTTTAGACATTGCAAAATCATAAGAAATCCTCTCTGTGAATTTCGTAGTTTCTTATAGTTCTCGTAGATTTTATATCTTAAGTGATCTCGAAAATGTGGGTGATATCGTGACCGGGGCAGAATAATCAACAATAAAACCAATAGATTTAAAATGTACAGTGTCTTGCGATGAAAAACGACAAACTCACATCTTCAACTTTGCCTGAAGTTCTATCTTTCCAACAGAAGTGCATAAGTGAGTCCTCGCTTTGATGAATGTACACCTGTCCTTTGCGTTTATCCGCGGTGACTGTGGTACCCTTCAAGTTCATTTTCCCTGCTCGAAACTCGAGCAAATTCTTAGATGAGGAACGCGCAGTTGGACCGAACAGAGAAGCCGCCATTTTGGAAATGATTCAAAGACGAAAGCATTCAGGTGCGAAATGCATCATGGGGAATGCATGGGATACCTGTGACGCACTCAAGGGCAGTAGGAACGGTGGTTTCTCATGCAACCACTAAATCTTCTTAAAATTTTGCCAGACGACAAAGAAAGCTTAACAAAAAGCTTTAGCTATCAAAAGAAGGCTCACATTTTGAAGAAATATTCTGTGGACTTTGATGGGAAAGTTTATCCGAGAGGCCCCATAATTAATTTATATCTAAACAAAACCCTTGTTTAGATATTAAAACTATTTTACATCATCAGAAGAAAACTAAAGGTGGCTGTCATTTTTTTAATGTACAATCAGTACAGTTTTTTCCCTGCTAGCAGAGGCCTCTTTTCTCTGTATTTCGCTTTTCCTCGTGAACTCCAGCCCAGCGAAATACAGCGAAAAGAGGCCTCTGCTAGCAGGGAATACAATTTTATAAGCCCCTGGTAAAATACAACCACGGCCATTTCGTATGAGCTTTGAGGGAAAGAAATTATCGATTTGGACCAGGCGGGTACCTTTTATATACAGCAGGTTCTTAGGCGCCGGGGGTGGGGGGTAGGTTGAAAGGCATATTTTTTTTTAAATTATAAGGAAATTACCAGTACTTCGATGCCTATTACATCTCTGGTTAAGCATCCTAATAGAAGGGTTCTTATAAAAAAAAATGTGTAAAAAACAATGACAAGCAGTTCCAATTTTGATGATTTGTCTTTTAATACACATCAAACTAAGGGATCATTACAATACAGGACACAGGCATGACTCTTGTACCTTACTTAAAACTAATAAATAATTTGCTATCTTGGAAGACTTACAGCTGAACTGAAAAAACCTGGAAAATCTTCCCCTAATCTGTTAGTCTGCTTTTCTATCCAGTAGAAAAAAAAGGAAATACATCAACACAAGTTTTATTTTGTAACCCTCTCTGAAAACAGATATTTATTTCATAGCCAATACGATGGAGTACAGACATTAAAGCACTTTATTATTGAAGGTATACAACAGCGTATGACGACATGTCCTTGTATCCACAACACCTACGCAGACTTCTTAAATTGTCTGCAGCTTGTCTTTGGTTTTAGGTCGAATTATAATAGAAGAAAAGTAACCAGATTGTAAGAGGTGACAGGCACACAGAAATGTGACTTATTGAACATGGTTAAATAGACAGATAAAAGCTTGATTTAATAGTTCAACTCTATTAGAGTAGGAGTACGTCCCCCCTATATTATATATATTTCCATTCACACAGCATCACATAATCTTGTGGCTTTGCTTTTGTTTTTATGTGATGATAAATTGTGTTAGGCAACATGAATAACATAAACATCCTATTTCTTTTATTTTCACCCTAGGACTTCTTAACCTTGACTGCTTCATTTTTCTCATCCATGGATTCCTCTTCGCTTTCCTCTTCAACTGCCTCTTCCTTTTTCTTGCCAGCTTTGGGTTTCTTACGAGGCTCACGTTTCTTGGAAGACGAGGAAGCTACTTTTTCGCGCCACAGACGGATTTGATAGTAAATGAAGTTCCAGGCCAGCCAAGCTTGCATGAGCAAAACTCCAGCCATGGCAGTAATCCTAGAAACAATATAACAGAGAAACTAAGGAGAGGGCAAATCAATCAGGAGGCTGGGAGAGGGAGGCGGGTACCACACCATGCTCAGCCTGACCCCAACAAAGCAATAAAATTTAGTGAGCAAAATGAAAATTATCGACTGTACATTTTTCTGTTCGCATTATACAATACACAAGGCAGATTTTCATGGAAGAAATCATGCGACAGCAGTTATATTTTGTGTCTTTGCACTGAAACGGTAATGTAGGTTTTTTCCCTTTACAGCTAGTCTAGAGTTGCAATAAATACCTAAGAATATGTTTAGGGTAACTTGACAAAACCCAACTTCTTACCTTATCATTGGGTTGTTGAAGTTTCCAAGATCCACATTCAGACCAGCATTCTCAAGTCGAGGAAGGCCATACCTATAAAATATATAAGGAAGTCAAGGCTCATGCTTTGTTCTGCGGTCTCGAATAGTTCTGTCCCGGAGGAATCTTAGAGTGGTCTTACAAGAATATTACAAGAGTGCTGTATGTTTTGAAGGTGCTGCTTTGCACCTTAACCTTTTCTTTAAAACATTGCTGAATGGTAATTCTCATATACAGACTGCTGATGTATTTGTATAAAAGTTATTTGCAAGAATAAAGACGATAAGAAAACTAAACCTTCTGAAGTCTGTACATAAATACAAAAAGGACCTGTGGTACAATATAGTACAGTAGACAGGAAGGATAGGTAGATGGGGTGCTAAGAAGAAAAAAACACCTCACTCAGCTGTGATGTCTGCTTTAAAAGAAAGAACCACAACAAGCTCATACAGTGGCAAAAGGCAGAACTGCCATAAGATTTTCACAATTGGCATTTGCACTCATCACAACATACTTAAAATTAGTGTACATTGTTATGGAACTTACCAGAAAGTCATAACTGTCAAAGCAATGATAGCGAGCCGAGCGAGAACAAAAAGGAGTGACCACAAGATGAAGCTGAATCAAGAACAAAAACGCTGTCCATGGTTCATGATATATAAAAAATGTGACCATAAACTGAAATATTTCTCAATATTAAGAAGTTTTATTTATATAATCTTCTCTACTTACATGTTGTTGGCAATGTCGTACTTGCCACTAAGCTTCATAAGGCGCATGAAGTGGAAGACAAACTCCACAGCATAGTGGATGGTGAGGCAGCAGAGGGCAACATGAGTAAAGCTGGAGGTTAAAGGAAAACATTAATAAAAGTGGAAAGTACAGTATACATAAGCATAAGACCCTACTGAAGAAAACTCTGAAGGGTGGCAAAATGAGTTTGAGTTACTGTTTTAGGTTTTCAAAGTAACAGGAAAACAAGATACAATTATTACTGGTAATTCAAGGGAAACTTGAAAATGGCAGCTATGTATTTGGAACTCCACAAACTCAAACTTAAAAGTACTACAAATCAGTTCTAGCCTAGTACATAGGTGTTAAGTGCTTCTCACTTGAAAATAAAATAACAAATAGATTTAAGATATTACATTTTTTTGGAAATCAGAAGACAATTAAAGCATGGAAGTCTAAAGTGATACAATTTTCACTAATAAAAGCACTCTGTTTTGAAGTGGCAAAACTTTAAACTTCATCTGCTTTGATTACAGTATTTCTCTGTTTCAAAATGCTATGTAGACCATCTGGTTTTCTACAGCTTGTCTGTGGTTTTTCTAAATTAATGAAATACTGTACAGCACTCACTTCAACATGTAGGCTGCCCAGATGAACAGAAGGTACTCTATGTAGAGCTGGACCTTGGGGAATATCTCATCCTGGAAGCAGAACAGCATTACATTTATTTCTTACCATCACCACCTTCAATGAAACATCTTTTGTCTGAAGACTTACTGTACATTAGGTGTTTATAGACTATTCTGAAGATTTCTGGACAATTCATTGATATTTAATTTGCCAGTTTTGGTGTGATTTATTGTCAATACTCTGGATGGTTTAATATTCCTTGAGAGCTTATTTTTAAGCACCTGAAGTTACCCTTTGCCATAGAGATATACAAAGACTGCTCCATGCAGTAAACAATCATACAGTAAATGTGAGTTAGCGAGGAAATCTCAAGTTGTCACAGTTTGATAGACCACAAGTTGAGATGAAAAGATATTGAGTTGCGCCTGATACTATACTAATAAGCATCTCAAACTTACCTTTTTTGCCTTCATAAAGTACAGCTCAGGTAAGCAGTGCACCCAGTGGGAAATTTGGAGGATAAAATAAAACTTGAGCATAAATCTGAAAAAAAAAACACTAGAATTTAGAATGGGTATATTGTAACAATGGGCAATAATAATAAAACAGTTTCATTAGGAGCATTTTTAAAAACTCAATATTTAGAAAAGCCACTTACGACATCTCATTATGAGGGTATCCTTCCCAGAGCCTGGAAATGTTAGGGAAGAAGTGCTCCTGGAGAACAGTGAAGTAAATATAAAATTAATTTCTTTTGCGATTTTAAACCAGACATATATATATAGGTACAATCAATGTTTCAATCAGAAGTGATAAAAAAAATGCTGGAAAAACATTAAATGATTTGGAGAACAGGAATATAACTAAAATGCATAATGGCAAAGAATTGAAAGCAACATAGCACTCAGCATTCTTATCTATTTACTAAAGTTGAAGACATGTTCTTCTCTTATTTACACAGTAAAACTGTCTCTTTTGTGCTTCAAAGAAGGGCTAATGCTTGAAACATCAGGGAAACTACATTGTTTTCACTGCAGTGTAAAGTAACGCTGCAACCTTTTGTTGACTTACCTTACTAATAAAGAGAAATTTAACTTGCCTGAGGAGGGAGGTAGAAGGGGAGGGAATGCACAGGGGCGGATCTAGCTTTTCGCTAAAGGGGGAGTTTGGCTCAGTGACAAAGGAGGGAGGAGGTATTTTTGTTTGTTTGTTACGTATGGTTTTCTGGCAGCCCAAAGGGGGGTTTAAACCCCCTAAACTCTCCCCCTAGATCCTCTACTGATGCATGACTGTAGCAATGAGAATTTCTTTTTCACCTTCATCATAATGTCTAGCCCCCAGGCTGCAGAGGCAAAGTAGAAAGGAAGGAGCCCTCCTGAATCATTAAACTTGGTATTCTTTGTCTTGGATAAGTGAAGCTTACGAATGACTCTCTGGAAATTAGAACAATGCACAATCTTCTAAGTGTCTGCTGAAACAAAGACCTGTAATTAAGAGATAAAAATTGACTGGGGTTTCACACTTCCTTGGTAATGTAGTGCATTTATATCTACAAATCAGTGCAATGCACCCGTGTAGCAAAAGCACAAAATGGATAGGTGTCAAACTTTTGGTACTGTAGTAAGTCGCCTTAAGAATAGTCTGGAATTTGTTGAACATGAAAAATGTCCTAAGCTGGATACAGAACAGTATGGTGTTAAAAAGTGGTGACTTACATCAAGGATGTACTCCTGGATAATGGCATGCACGACAATCCAGGCCATACTATAAAAGAATATGGTACAGAAGTCTTTGGGCCCATTAGTATAAGAAGTCACTACTGCATCAGTTCCTGGAAAAACAGACAAGCAATAAGTTAAAGGATGTCGATCAGCCACTTATCTGTTATTGTTTGCACTTATTGTTACAACACAGTTATTGTTTACACCATAGTTTATTCTATAGTCTTAGCAATAGAATGGAGACATTTTTATTGTTTAATTCAACTGAATTTTGATTGCTACAGAAATTTTTAAAATCTTGTTTACAATCTTGTATTGCATTGGTTATTTGTGGCAGTAAAAGATTTGACACAAAATCCAGACTTATTGTACAAGTATGAAATGGTATGAACAGCAGTTTAGTATATAGTATAACGATTCTGGATTTACAAAACATAAACAGAACCCCTATAATCTTAGGTTAAGAATCAATCACACTCTAACAATAAAAGAATTTACATAACACAAGGAATAAAACTTAAAGATAAGCTAGATTTGTTGACTTTTTAAAACAGAGTTTCTCAGTAGACTCAACAAAAAAAACTAAATAATGATGTTTGTGGCAAGATTATTGTGTTATCGCCTTGAGAAGAAAGTCATAGAAAAAGCATGGGGAAACTAGGTACACAAAAGCAGAGAAAATGCATTGTTTGATTTGAGTTTTTGTTGGAAAATACATCACCACACTGCTAAATCAGGATTTTCTTTTTGAGATCAATTGGAAGGATTGGACAAGAATTAAAGAGAATACTTGCTATTATATTGTTAGAAATTCAGAACAGTTTAGACTATATTGTTTATTATTGTTACTAGAATATTAAAATTGCCTTAAATATGCAATTTTGTATTTTAAATAGTTCAAGATATAAAAGAAATCTAGTACATATAGCTTACTCTTAAACGAATCGAATGATAAAAGCAATATTAAAGTCAGTATTCACTCAAAATTCTCCCTGGGAAAAATTCTATTGTCTCCATTGCCGAGAGCCAATAGCGTAAGACCACGAATATTTACTGAAAACTTGTATTACAGAGAATATTAGTATTTTTGCCGCCATTCGAGCTAATTCAGGATTATTTTTAGAGGGAAATTGGCAACTTTTTAATGATGCATCACAAGAAAAAATAATTAAAGTGTTTTTTCCTGAAGATACCATTTTACGGTTATTTGCAATAAACTTATACTTTCTCACGTGTGACAAAAAATACTGTTTTCATAGAGCTTCGATGTATCAAACAAAAAAAATTTAAAAAAACTTACCGTTCAGATTTCTTGAGACATTATGCTGAGGTGCTATAAAAACAGCAGCAACTTTGGACGTTACCTAAAGTAAAAGAACACAGTGCTTTTCTTTAAACCTACACGATCACATCAATTTCGTTGTTTGTCAAAGACGCTATGATGAATTTATCCATAATGGCCGAATTTTCATCCCGATTTTTACCTGAAACATCAGACCGATCATAAAGACCATGCAGACACAGGAAACGATGTCTCCATGATTTGTTATGATGAACTCGTGGCTAAAAACCGGCGCATTTTTGTTCTTGTTTCGGCGCCCCGGCATCTTGCTCGTTTGAAAAGAACGTTCGGATGAAAAGAATCTGGGCCAAGATCCCCGCGGTAAGCCTCGATCTGGCGATTTCCCAGGAACGCCTTTCAGTTATCTTGCTTTGAAAGAAGTAAGAGAATAACTACAAATAAGGCGATGACAAAAATATATAAGAACTTTTGATGAAACACGCCCGTACCCAAGATTGACTGAAGAAAGGAAGGATATCCTTCAATGAAATCCTTGAGAGAACTTTCAATAATTTTTTTTCGCCCCCCCCTCCCCTCCCCCAAAGGACTCTGTGAAAGGGGGATAGCCTAGTGTAGCGGGGAATGAAAAAGGATGGTTTACCAGCACTACCTGTGCGATAAAAGAATCAAACTAAAGCCCTGTTTAATTACAATTTATTCACTTTTTCCATTTTTTTCAATAACTACAAAGCTTCACCATAACCGCAGTAAGAGACTCGGAGATCATTGTCCATAAAACCAGAGCGAGGCAGAAACTTTTATCTGGATTTGTTCTTTTCCGAGCGCGTTTTATAATTGCTGTGCGCAACGCAAAAGGCTTACATGAAAACACATTGCTTGGTCTAGCCATGCTGTTTTCTAACAACAGGTTGATGGTGCTGTGAAGAGTTTCACCAATATATTGGTGCTATTTGACTCCGCGGGATTTACATTTTCCGTACAATCTCTTCGATATTTGCTTCTACTATAAGGATAATTTCACTCCAAAATGATATGTAATATCTTCATAGTGTTGAATAAAGAACGTATTTCTACCTAAATCGGCTGTATTTTCACTCCTTTGACGAGCTCTGGCGAGCTTTGTAACCACCGCCGCCGCCGCCCGGTAAATGAGTAACCCCCAGCGACGTATTTTTAATGCTTCATTAAACACTAACAAGACATTAGACATTTTTTAAAGTAAAATTGTCCTATAGCCCGTGTTTTACTTCAAGGAGTGCGCGCACAGGGTTATGGGACTTGTACATGCAACTCGCGGTGACTCATGGGAAGGTTATTCGCCGCTCGTTCAACGCCATATTAGGTCACACCAAGGGTACTGTGGAGTCGTCTTCGAGGTGGTGGTCCTCGTGGACCTCTCCGTGCGTCTGAAATATGGAAAATAAAATATTAGAAGGTGGTCGGTTTTGTTGAGTTTCAGATGAGCAGTTTTTTATCCGCGATAAGGCGTTCGTAGTTTGTTTTGCTAGCCTTTTGTATGGCCGCGCGAGAAACTGGGACAAAGTGTGAGGGGCGCCACAAGCGAGGTCAAGGCGGGCGGGAAACTTCGCCCAGGGCGCACCTCACACTTGCCCCAGTATTCGCGAATGCACAAAATGCTCTGAAACTCAACAAAACTAACGCCCTCAGTGTTGCGTGACTGCGAAAAGCCGGCGGCAAAGGAGACTAAGCAAAGCCGCGAGCTACGCAGGCTATCAGAATGGTGCCATCAAATGTTGACTTAACTGGTAAGCGAGACCAAGGGCGAGGAAATGCAACTGACTGATTTTCTCGCGCTTGTGTCGAGCTAGATTCTTACATTTGTTTCGCTTGCGTTTTATCCCTGCTAAACAACGGAATTCATCATTCACCAAAGGGCGATTTTAGCTGTGCCAAATCGCCAGCCAGAGTTCTCAAAATATTAAAGAACCCAGTAAGACTTCAATCTAGCGAAATCGCTTTGTTTTTTGTACTCACGGCGTCTTCTGTATTATCTGGTGAGGGCTGTGGTTCTGGTCTGCCTCTACCGGCCTGTAATAAGAAAGGTCAAGTAAATGTCTCGCCATACGACCCCCAAACTATCAAATAAATTTGAAAGACTAGAAAGCTACCTCGCACATACCATGTTATTGGTAATCCTATGTCCGTTGTCCGTGGAGGGGGGACTGGGTATGGCTTCCGGGTGCTCATTAGGTACTACGGTAGTTAGGTAGGTGGCAGAGGGATCGTCCGAGGATTGGCAGTACATGATTTGCCCGGCCTGGCAGTTGATAAGAAATATGATATTAGTGGTTGATAATTGTGATATTCGACCTTACGTTTTTCCAATTGTACGGCCCAAGGTCATGATGCGTACTAAATTCTGATCTTTGTGAGGGGGTTGGGGCACACTTGGTTTCATAAAAAAAGAATTTGCGCTCATTATGTGTTGGAAATTAGAGGGATAATAACTAGATGCTACGCAAAATTTTTCGTTAGGTCGCCATCATCACCTA
The DNA here is from genome assembly GCF_932526225.1 of Nematostella vectensis. Lineage (NCBI taxonomy): Eukaryota > Metazoa > Cnidaria > Anthozoa > Actiniaria > Edwardsiidae > Nematostella > Nematostella vectensis. The sequence goes on from NC_064044.1 coordinate 12,906,694, forward strand.
TTGCAATCTTTCATTTTCATCACCATCATCAACATCGCTATTCCTATATTCAACTCCTACCACCATCATCATCATTGTTATCGCACCCCCAACCAACCAGCCCACCACCAAATAACACCACCAGCATCATCAGCATCATATCATCATCATCGTCGTCGTCGTCGCAATCCAACACCATTACCAATCATTGTGCCCCATTACCATTGCCACCATTGTCAACATTATTGTCATCGCACAGCCAACCAACACAATCATCACCAACGCATCACAATCACCATTGCATCGTCGTCGTTGCACCTCAATCACCATTACCAACACCATCACCTTGGTCATTATTATCATCACATCATATCATTATTATAATCGTCGTTATCACCACCATAACCTGCCAACATACAAACAAACCTACCATGGGAGACTGGGGCGAACAGCAGTCACAATACACGTTGCCTTGACAACAGCACACTGCCCCCCATGCCCCCACCATGATCTCGAGTATCGCCAAGATGGCGATCAGGTAGCATACGACAAGCTTAGTGGTGCACGCGGCGGAAGTGAACACGTGATCGCGCAAGATCCTGTTGGTGTGGTTACGAAGCATCAGGTTGCCATGGTAATATGAATCTTCTGAGCTGTTGCTAGGGGCGGTGAAATGAAGGTGATGGCTTTCCCAAAATTTAGGATCGCAGAGTATTTCCCATCTATAAGAGGAAGATCATTGAGTCGAGGGAATAAAATGGATTTTTTTAACGTGTATGTTTCGCCAGCATCAGTCTGCGTTGCTTGTGAAATCCCGCTTAATTACCTGTCCACACAGACAAAGGGAATACAATGCGAACTACGTTGTGTGACCTCCATCATAGTGAGGCTTTGTATGTAGACCAGGTCCGACTTGCGTGACGATGTTGTTTTGATTTCTTTTGAATATTCAAAACTCTCATCATTTTTAAGTATACAATTTTCCCTATATTACTTGATATTTTATGAATATAATTGAGCTGTTTTGGTTGTATGATGGGTTCAAATTCATCGAGATTCAAGCGGATTTACAAATTCATTACTGAGATGAGCATTTCATTTGTATACGGTTTCATTCTCTACGAAGCTACGCGTCACGCAGGTCGGGTCGGGTCGACGGGCTTTAAGATCTTCATATGAGGGACTCTCTCAAAAGTACAGATTTTTTTTGCCAGCCAAACTTTGTCAATGGCTCCTCCATAAGTGGAGGCGTCTGTTTATAAAACGGACGCTGCCACTTTTGCTCGGTTCATACAGATTGACATTTAAGGTTTCATTCCATTTAGTCATTTTCAAAATTCTCTATAAGTAAGTCAAAGATGATGATAATATTTATACAAAGACACTTGTAATTCGTAATTTTTTTCGATTGGTCAAGGGTCCATGTGTTAAAGGACACACGTACGTAAGGCGCAAACATGCGCGCGCTTACCAAAACTAGATGATAACTAAAAAAAACATTTTACGTGTTTTATAAAGCAAATAGATCTTATTATTTTGGTTGTCTTTCCTCTAATTGGTGCACAAGAGACTTCACAGCGTGTCTTTTTGGTTCATGACACGCTGTGAAGTCTACTAGACGTTAAAGTATAACATCTTAGAAGACCACTCACCTGTCAGCGTTAAAGTAGGCACTGCCCCAATAAAATAACGCTAAGATGGCGCCGAACAAAGCCGAGGTTATAGAGAAGCCCAAATACGTGCTTAACTGTAGAATATAAACATTACACACGAAATCAGCTGACAGAATCTCATATAGAATTGACTAATGTGGTGGTGATAATGGCTACGACGATAATGGTTATGATGGCGATGAAGACCTTGATAAAGATGAATGTAGGCAATTGTACTGATCATATGATCAGTAGTACAATTTCATATTGCAATTTTCCATACGAAGAAAACGTTATCGTTTTGGGTGTCTGGTAGCGAGGAACCTTCTCTATTGACTAAGGATGATCAAAGTTACTGTTTTTCTCTTCTGATTATTCTCCAAACGGAAGCACCTGCGGTACGGCAACCTTAAAATGACAAGAATCATGCAGTCTTTTGCAGGTATCCAGGAATTGTTGATGGGGTCGTATGCAGTCGTAGGTATCACATGAAAAGAAAGACGCTTTCAATACGAAAATACCAATTCTTTTGTTGGCAAAGAGGTGAGGGGATGGGCGCTCACCCTGTTTGCTCATTATTGTTATGAGCATCTCACGTACCTTACATCTGTCTAATGTTTCACGCCGTTTCGTGGCGTAAAATCCAAATAAACCAGTTCCTAGAATCTGCGAAAGAAACCAACCATTCATGTATATATTTTGCGACTGATAATCCAAAAATGAAGCCAGTTCCTAGAATCTTAAAAAATAAGGTTGTTGATATATATTTTACGTCTCATGAAGTGATGAACTAAAACGTCAATGGCCCGTCATGAGTACACCCCGTTGAACAGTGTGTACAAGAAGAGGAAGAATGCGAGTATACAGGATGGGAGTGCACAGTCATAGGAATCATATGGAAAAAGGAGAGTATTTGACAATCCCTTAATAAAAAATAGCCAATTTTTGCAGGTCATTGTGGAGGGGGGGGGGGGGGGGGGGTGGGGTGCACACCTGCAGTTATGCATTAAATTTCTAAATAACATTCATGGTTTGAAGAAAGAGCTTTGCCGGTGGCCTGCGGCTATTCATGAAAGGGTAGCATTATTATTCAGATGCTTTCCTTCAACTCTGATAAAAATTAAACAGTGACTAGGATTAGGGCTAGAGATAGAAAGATGAACAGTGATAGGGTCCATTCATTTGTCAGAACACAAGCTGCACCCGGCGTGATAATGATTTCCAACCCAGATTCGCTATATGTTTCCCTTATTTTCGTCTAAAAATACGTTCTTAGGGTCGCTTGCTCGCGTGCTATGCATATTGGGCACCTAGTGCCAAACAGAAACGCGACGATGTATGATAAATACGAACATTATTGGCTAAAGCTTGCATTATGGCTGTTATGGCCCCTTAAAATATATGGACTGGTGATGCGTGTCAAATTATTCACGTTGTCATTCGCATTGTTTTACATGGGAGTATAATATAAACATTTTACGTTTGTGTGTTAAATATTACTGTGGTATTCGTTTTACATTCTGTTAAAAACAAATAATTGCGCTTTGAATTTTTTGTAGAATACGAGACAACTATGAATCGATGAAAGCACGCCTACAAGTAAATCATGATTTTTATGTAAATATTTCGAATAGTAAGAATACATTTCTAGTTAAAATACGTTATTGGTAAGTGATTATATTTCATCGATTCCCACTTTCCAGTGTAAAGTGGCACGACTTCGATTATTAGTTTATTGTCACAGCAATCTTCTTTTAAATAATCCTTTTCTTTTGAGTAAACATTTTAAAATGACATGGTTTTGCATTTAGGCAAGTCACTTGCGTAGAATATGCGAAGCTGCTAATTTCAGGAGTGGGTAATACAAACAACACTTTGTCCATGTATAACCGTATAGCAAGAAACCAAAAAATTGTCTTTTTATATTTATATCGACAATATCATAAGATCGAGATTATTTCCCATAGACCCTATATATTTCACTATTTGAACTGGTATTCAGAGACCTTTATACAGCGAGTATCGTTCTATCGAGTATCGTTTTATCGAGGTTTCACTGTATTTTAATGATGTTGTATGTTTAAAATAGTATAACTTACCCACATTCCCATCCAAACTGGAAGAACAGCCTTAGAACCAACTGACCACGGGTTCCAAAAGATCGCTCTTTCAATCACACCGAAAGTGAAAAATAAAAATCCAAGCGCCATCTGAGAGAACGCCGAAAGACGCGAGTACTTGTAGCTAAAGGCCATTTCTTCCACCCTTGCAAATTAGCTGGAAAGCCTTAGAAATGAATAACGGATGATTGTCAAAGACCCGTAGACGCTTTATGCCTATTATTCGAACCGTTTTTCTGCATTTCTGAGAAGTATCCTTTGATGCATTCATTATAGGCCGCCACAGGGATACCACAATATGGTTACCTATCATTAAAACTAGGGAGGGAGGGGGGTGGGGGGGTGGGAGTGCAGCATGTGGACAGAATACGGTACAGTGGAACCCCGTTCTAAAGACAACTGCCTGATTTCTTGGAATTTATTTTCCCAACTGCATCCTCAATAATGGGGTTTCTTTCACAATGGTGTCCTCATTAATAGGGGTTTTCCCCTAACGGCGTCCTCTTTAACGAAGTTCTAATTCCATAGTGTCTTCTTTAACTTGGATATTCTCCCAACGGTGTCCTTATTAACGGGATTCTAGTCGGTTCTAGTCCCATTGACGCACTATCTAAACTGGGTTTTTTTTATACTCGAAACGAATCATCGTTGAGCGATTTCAGAAATTCAACTTGTTCGTTCAGGGCAACGCTGCTCTATCTCAACGTAGCAAATGGGTCAAATATTTATGCTTCCCTACCCTGCGAAGCTATGACTTTTAGTTGTACCTGCTATCTAAAAAGTCGTCACCTTGTGTACATAGAAAAGATATCTATGAAAACCGACCTCGAACCGAAACCCGGGAGGAACAAGGCGCCGCAGCGGGAGTGGGCGAGAGAGAAGAAAAATGTCAACCCATGAAGTTCTACAAGGGATTGCAACAATTAAGGAAGATAGGACACTCCATGAAGTTCTACAAGGGATGGCAACAATAAGGGAGATAGGACAATCCATGAAGTTCTACAAGGGATGGCAACAATAAGCAGGAAGATAGGACAACCCATGAAGTTTTACAAGGGATAGCAACAATAAGCAGGGAGATAGGACAATCCATGAAGTTTTACAAGGGATGGCAACAATAAGAGAGATAGGGAAATCCATGAATTTCTACAAGTGATGGCAACAATAAGGAAAATAGGGAAATCCATGAATTTCTACAAGTGATGGCAACAATAAAAGTAAAAAACACATATGAGATGGAAGATAGTGTCATAGACACTCATAGTGAAGATAGACATTCCTTATTGCCTATTTGTTTTATTTTGCTTTGTTTTACATTATTTCTTTAAAAAACCTTTTCCCTGGTACATACACCATTCTGAACTATGAAACTAAATTATAACACGCTATTTGGGCGTGCGCGTGCGCGTGGGCGGTGTTGTGTTTTTCGAGCCAGTTCTCTCCTATCTTTGTGTTTGTTTATACCTTTATACCTTTTTTATATACAAATTCTAGCATTTTCTTTTCCTAAAACAATCTTCCTTAAATATATATACATGCAGGTTTGATCAGCTAAAATTATTTTTTTTTCTTGCATTGAATTGCATATTTCTGAATAAGACTATTTATATATGTTTTTTTAAAACCTTTACATTCTTGATTGCTTGTAACATTTTAAACATTTGATGAGAACTAGGCAAAATATCCTGAAAACTACTCGGAAACTACAATAATAAAATAGGTGAAAAGATAGAAACGTGTACTTGTAGTAAAATAGAGGGCCATTGGTCAGTGTAAAAAAATAACATTCGACGTAGCTAGCACGTGGTAGGGGAACAGCTGCCCCCGTACGAGAGCAGGAATTTAAAAAAGACATATGAAAAAATAGCTTCTGCCCCCATAGCAAATAAGATAACTATCTTAGGGTTGCCCCTAACCTAAACGAAGTTTTCTAGCTACGCCCTAGTGTATATCTTTCTCGCATCAAAAAATTAGTTCTTCCATCCAGTATCAGAAATGTTGTAATAGTCATTGGCTACTAGCGCTGCAGACTTATACAAAATGCTCCGTAAATAGTGCTGCTGAGCCAGGAATCGAAGTTCCAATGTATCATAAAAGTTACCGATGGAAGCTGGCTGAAATGCTGATGGCGAGGGCAAAGGCGTGATGAGAGTGCTGCTCACAGAGGTATAGGTACTCACCGGCGGATGGCTCCCTCGGTCCCCTCCCGCACTATGATCTTCAAGTTCAAGCATAAGGCCCATTTACTGCTTGGGACCTTTGAGATGATCCCCTTGGCGTAGGAATGGCGTAAAGCTCTGCTCATGATCTTGTAGGTCATCTTCTGCTTGCCTGTTTGATCGCCCCATTTTCTCGCTACTGCCTCAGGACCCAGGAGCTTAAATTCTCCTGGTTGACCATTGGTCCAGCTTATGATCTGTGAGTTCTCAGGGCTGCTCAGTAGGTCCAGCAAAAACTGACAGAGCCTATATCCTGTTAAAAAAAAAACACAGGCCTCGAAATATTGGGGGCACGATACAGAAATATATAGCAAAAATTGGGGAGGCTCAGCCACGCCTCTACTGGTCATTTCCGTATCATTTTCTCAAATATTAGGGGGGGGGGGGCATGCCAAGTGGCCCATCCCCCCTGCTACGGCCCTGCTGGAATAGGTTAAGGGGAAGGTAATTCGTAACAGAAATTTGACTTCGTTAAACGAAGTATGACTGAACACAGTCAGCAAATATGGCATATAAGATCAAGATTATTTGTGCAAGTATAATTTTGTAAAGAAAAGATTTAATGGAATATCAGAAAAAGGCACATAGTTCGCGTAGCATGAGCGGATAACCTATAACGTTATTCTTGTATATAAGGAAAAGACACATTTTTCCAAGTGGCATGAATGGAATCGCTTGAAATTATTCGTGGAAGGGCAACCTTTTTTCCTGTGACATGAATTTAATAGTTGTAAGTAATAGGCACATTTTGTTGCCGAGTCATGAAATAGCCTATAAGATTATTCGTGTAAGGAAAAGGCCGCTTTTCCATAAATGATGGAATAGCTTAAAGTGCATCTGAATGAATCAAGCAACATCATTCAAACCGGTTTATTTATTAATATTTAACATCTCCTATACTAGTTGAATGATTATTACCCAAAAAATATTTTTTGCAGCCAATTCCAAATATTCTATAGGCTTTCAAAAAGTGGCCATCTTGAAACACTTACTAGACCAGTCCCCTCACGTCAATGCTTGAATTGGCGCGAAAGTATCACCAAATAAGGAGACCTTTGAGAAGCAGAAGATTTTGTTGTGCGAGAATAACCATAATAGAAATCACTATATTTCATACGTTGTCTTTGAAAATGAAAACCTTAAAATCTAAAGATAATTTGCAGAGTGTTGGGTCGACTTATTTGAGTGGTATAAACTAGAAATTGGGATCTTTAGAGGGGTTTTCCCATGAAGTTTACAATGCAACATGGCGCCATCGCTGCGATGCGAAAATATTACTCCTTGTACAAAATGGGGGCTACCTCGCTCAAACCTGGGTCCTTTAGGTATTTGAATGGACAACATCTTATTTGAATGTCATGTAACACTGACAACGAAATTGAATTTTAAAGGACCCACGTTTTAGACAGATACAATTATAAATACTTAGCAATGATTTCACAGGACGCAATTGAACGTGACGTTCTCGATGACACTCACAGCTTAACTTACTTAGTTTTATGTATTTTTCAACTGTTTAGTTTTTGTGTAGTAATTTCTTTATGAAAAGAGGTTATCCCCTTTGTCATGACAACTCACAAGCGCTTTTAAATTCACGCATTTTCCCGAGCGCGAGCTTACAGAGAACATAGAATAAAATGCAACGCCAACTTTCGCGCCACGTGCCCGCGATCAATTTCTCGGTCAGCGACAAAGGTGTTTTACAGACTGGCCTATTCAAAGGGCTGTAGAAAATCGGGATTTGTACAAAAATTTTTTTTTGAGTAATAGCATTTCTACTGACATAGGTGATATCAGATATCGATTAATGAACCGGTTTGGAGGAAGCTGCTTTGATTCCTTCAGATGCACTTAAACACATTGACCCCTCAACCGGCCTGTACCGGCTTTGTACCCACAACACAAAAAATTCATAAATGCAAAATAAACACAACAAGATGAAGATACTCAGGCATCAGTCTAAGGGATAAATGGTCTTGCAGATATGCATCCAACCAAGGTGTTGGCATCTATTCTTAAGCCAAATAATAGCACAGGTTCTTTGACAAATCTCAAATCGAACAAGGAGAGAAAAGCAGAATCACCCCTCTCAATAAAACGCTCAAAATACCACAAAAGGGAGAGAGATCAGCAAACACAGCTCAAGACACAAATAGATACCTTTATTCTGATCCTCCAGGTACATTTCCATGGCCTCAAAACACAATGTCCACTCCTTGAAGGGTTGTACAACCACGAAGATGTCTTTACGTATTGCAAAGCATTCTGGGAGATCCAGGGGAAAATTCACGAGGGGAGGGCCAGTCAACACTCCTCTCCCCAAAGTCAGATAGTTTTTTATAAGTCTTTTCACCCCGAAGCCAAACATATCAATTCCAGGTCATACAGACCCAGAATAGCAGTGTAAACAATTTTGGAATCAATTTTGTTTCAGAAAAGACAGCATTTAGGAGAGCTGTGGTGATTCATTAGAAAATTATTTTCTCATCCAGGCAAAGCCAAACAAGAAAAAAATCATCATGAATCCACCTTTGCTTGCAAATATCCATAAGCAAAGCACTCAATTATGCCCCAAAAGACTTCATGATGTCCTGAGACACTCTCCTAATATGCTCATAGCTGTATTTTTGGTGAAAAATACAAGCAACCATCAACTTGTGCTCGCTTCAGCACAACGACGAGGGATTAAAAGTGGGGACCGCAAAGCACTGTTGGAAAGCTTGGATACCGCTGACTAGGTGCAGCTGTGTTTGACTTTGACGGGCTGTATAAAACTCAGAATAGGGGGGGAGGTATCTGTTTTCAGTCTGTTTTTTGTAAATTCAGCTCAAAAAAAGCCAGGAGTCAATGGGTTAATTAAAGGAAGAGACTAAACGTTTTGTTCCCGTGTCATGAATGGAATAGCTTAATTATGTGTAAGAGAGACTATTCTGTTCCCGTGTCATAGACGGAATAGCTTGGATTATTCGTGTAAGGAAATTACTGCTTTGTCCTGTTTAGAGGCACATTTTATTCATGTGCCATGAATGGAATAGCTTAGGATTTTACTTGTACGAAAAAGGCACATCTTTGTCTGGCCGTGCCATGTATGATATGGCAAGTAAAAGCGTAAGACTGATTGGTGATTTAAAAAACGTAAAAGTCATACATATTTTGTGGGAATTAATAATTTTTCAGGACACATTTGGCGAAAATCCAATTTCAAACTTCCCTACCTTTCTGCTTCATATTAGCGTATTTTTTGGACGGATTAAAAAGCGACTTGTTGAGAAGGAGTACTGGTGGAAAAGTAAATGGTACGACTGGCAGCCCGAAAGGCTCACTATATACTACTTGTATCGATAGAAAAATTTCAATCATTGTTCGGTGGGCAATTGTATGATATATATCGTAAAATGAACTCGGATCATGTAAATAAATAAAGTTTGTTATTTTCTTGTGAACCGATCTGTGGTTTGTTTGTTTGTTTGGTATCCAAGGATACCTACGTCAGTATCACGCATCAAATGGGCATCTTCCACCATGATTTATAGTAAATTCTGTATCAGTCGTTTATCTCATATATCGTATATTAGCCAGTAGATATGAAATTATTCGAGGACTTTAGAACGAATTTTGTTTAAATTCACAAAATGATCTCGTCGATACTTTTCTTGTTCGGCAGCTATCGGACTCGTATAGAATAACCTAGGAACCGGAATAAATATTGCCTCGTTATTCTGATATCCTGTGTCACTCCCCAAGCAGCAGCAAACACAAAACAACATCAGGTAGAATGTTATATTTCGACTATCAGTGTAAGAAATTTGTGATCTTTTTTAAGACATGGTCCATTCTTAGCGTGTATATATCCAGTTCTGGAAGCACAAATAGTTTACAAATTTGTGATCTGTGTAACTTATTATAAGGGACCGATCAATTGATCATTAACCCAATCATCCGAATTTGCCAAATTGTTATTTGGAATAGCACTGTGCCTTCTAGCCGAAGATTGCAATATTTTTTTTTTTGAGATTATGGCCGGATCTATATCTATTTATTTTTATCTATAACTCATTTTTTTTCTCTTGAGTGCGATGATAGACCAGTTGGATAGACCAAATCACACGTTAATCCTTTCAATGTGATGATAGACCAATTGGATAGACCAAATCACACGTTAATCCTTTTAATGTGATGATAGACCAATTGGATAGACCAAATCTAGCGTCAATCCTTTTAATGTGATGATAGACCAATTGGATAGACCAAATCACACGTCAATCCTTTTAATGTGATGACAGGCCAATTGGATAGACCAAATCACACGTCAATCCTTTTCTCTTGAGTGCGATGATAGGCCAATTGGATAGACCAAATCACACGTTAATCCTTTTCTCTTGAGTGCGATGATAGGCCAATTGGATAGACCAAATCACACGTCAATCCTTTTCTCCTGAGTGCGATGACAGGCCAATTGGATAGACCAAATCACACGTCAATCCTTTTCTCCTGAGTGCGATGACAGGCCAATCGGATAGACCAAATCACACGTTAATCCTTTTAATGTGATGATAGACCAATTGGATAGACCAAATCACACGTCATTCCTTTTCTCTTGAGTGCGATGATAGGCCAATTGGATAGACCAAATCACACGTCAATCCTTTTCTCCTGAGTGTGATGATAGGCCAATTGGATAGACCAAATCACACGTCAATCCTTTTCTCCTGAGTGTGATGACAGGCCAATTGGATAGACCAAATCACACGTCAATACTTTTCTCCTGAGTGCGATGACAGGCCAATTGGATAGACCAAATCACACGTCAATACTTTTCTCTTGAGTGCAGTGATAGGCCAATTGGATAGACCAAATCACACGTCAATACTTTTTTCCTGAGTGCGATGATAGGCCAATTGAATAGACCAAATCACACGTCAATCCTTTTCTCTTGAGTGCGATGATAGACCAATTGGATAGACCAAATCACACGTTAATCCTTTTCTCTTGAGTGCAGTGATAGGCCAATTGGATAGACCAAATCACACGTCAATCCTTTTCTCTTGAGTGCAGTGATAGGCCAATTGGATAGACCAAATCACACGTCAATCCTTTTCTCTTGAGTGCAGTGATAGGCCAATTGGATAGACCAAATCACACGTCAATCCTTTTCTCCTGAGTGTGATGACAGGCCAATTGGATAGACCAAATCACACGTCAATCATTTTAATGTGATGATAGACCAATTGGATAGACCAAATCACACGTCAATCCTTTTCTCTTGAGTGCGATGACAGGCCAATTGGATAGACCAAATCACACGTCAATCATTTTAATGTGATGATAGGCCAAATGGATAGACCAAATCACACGTCAATCCTTTTCTCCTGAGTGCGATGACAGGCCAATTGGATAGGCCGAAATACACGTCAATCCTTTTCTCGAGTGCGATGATAGGCCAATTGAATAGACCAAATCACACGTCATTCCTTTTCTCTTGAGTGCAGTGATAGGCCAATTGGATAGACCAAATCACACGTCAATCCTTTTCTCTTGAGTGCAGTGATAGGCCAATTGGATAGACCAAATCACACGTCAATCCTTTTCTCTTGAGTGCGATGATAGGCCAATTGGATAGACCAAATCACACGTCAATCCTTTTCTCCTGAGTGTGATGACAAGCCAATTGGATAGACCAAATCACACGTCAATCCTTTTCTCGAGTGTGCTGATAGGCCAATTGGATAGACCAAATCACACGTCAATCATTTTAATGTGATGATAGGCCAATTGGATAGACCAAATCACACGTCAATCCTTTTCTCGAGTGTGATGATAGGCCAATTGGATAGACTGAATCACACGTCAATCCTTTTCTCCTGAGTGCGATGACAGGCCAATTGGATAGGCTGAATCACACGTCAATCCTTTTATCTCGAGTGCGCTGATAGGCCAATTGGATAGACCAATTTTGTCGCACGCGCAATTGCGCTAATTTGTATGATTCTTGACCGTCTACATGTATAATTAATCATAGAATATGCAGAGCAAACAAGCACTCTGACTGAATGCGCTGGCATTTATATTTATCCGTACCAAGATTTGTACAATACATGTATCATCGCATCCTAATTAAAAAGCAGTCGAGACTGCTCCCAATGCATAAATGGTTTGCCATCAAAAACACCCATTGAATAATATATGAGATTGAAACGATTAAGGGAGCAAGTGAAACCTTTAACTGTTTAAAATGAACTCGACTTCTGTTGTTAACACGAGGTTGCAATCTCTTTACGAACAGCTTGCATCTAGAGGAACAGCGCGCATCGTTGTTGAAATCATGTTGTTTATTCTTCTAGATGTTATAGGATTGGTTGGCAACAGTCTCGTCTTGTGGATCGTACACATAAAGAAAGACCGTTCCAAGATGATCTATTTGTTCATCGGCGCATTGGCTGTTACGGATATCTCGCTCCTTACTTTCTGTGTTGTCTTCTCAAGCCCTGTTGTGGTCCTTGGGTATTGGCCGTTTTCTGACTTTAGCTGTCAGCTGTACGGTTTCTGCATCGCGTTTCTTGTAAGCGCCTCTCTGCTGCTTATATCACTGCCATCAATAGGTATTATCAAGTGGTGCGATCGGACATATAAGGACGGGTCTTCACCTTGAAGCGGACGAGATTGATCATTTTAGGGATATGGATGTTCGCCTCTCTTGCTTCTATCTTTTATATAGCTTGTGGAGAGAAACATCTTTTCAACCCTGGAAAGTTCCATTGTTTTCAAGAACCTGACTTGAAGCCAAGTACACTATGTGTACGTGAATTTTGTTATCCCAGTGTGTGTTATCATGGTGTGTTACTACAAGATTTTCAAGATAATAAGGAATCACCAAGGCAGAGTTGCTAGCCTGCAGCAAAGCACTCTGTCAGCGGTCCGAATGTCCAGGAAACTCTCTTCTTGACTGTAGTGGGTTTCTTGAGCTGCTGGACACCTTTCACCTATCTTTATTACGGACCTTCTGGACATGGTGCGGGGTGCATTCTCCTTCCTGTACTCGTGGCTAGCATTGCTCTCGACCGTCGTCAACCCATTCATATACGGTGTTATGAATCCCATGTTCCGAGAAGAATTCAAGAAGATTCTAGGAATAAGACGTTCTGGCCAGAGAGTTGGGGTAGACCTACAAGAGGTTTCATTGCAAAACACTATGGCGCCATCGCTGGGAGGCCCATAAATTTGACAATTTCGCGGGGTATCATTTCAAATAACGTAGGGGCAATCGTACACAGACAGACAGAATGCTCTGTCGCTAGTTTTATCCACTTGGTGCTGACGCTAGAAATAATTATGTTAATCACTCTTCTATTCAGATATAATCGCGATATAATAGGATAGTCTTTACTTGCTCATTCAAACCACATACCGCATAAAATATATAGAGATTGTATCCGACCTGTCAATCATAGTGCGTGTCTTTTCTGATTGGCTAATATTGCGACATGATTGACAAGTCTGAGCCAGAGAATTCCATCGTCTGAAAGCGCGCGCGGCCTAATTTTCACCTCATTGGAATGCAATGCCTTACTCATCTTTCCTCATAGTTATTCAAAATAACAAAGAAAACATGACGGATCTAGGTTTAAAATGTAGAAATAAGAAAAGATTTATTAAAAAGTTAAAACTAGTAAATTTGCTCGCTGCTCGAGGAGGCTTTCGTAATATTTTACGTCATAATAGCTAATTACCCCGACTCTACTCACTCTCTTTTCCGACTTTTACAAAGTTAGATGTGATATCGATTATAAAAATGATACCTCAAATTATTAGAGATCACCCATATCTGGTAGGAACAACGGTTCTTACCACAGTAGGAGGCATTTATTTTTATTGCACCAAAACGAAGGTAAGGCGGCCAAACGGCAGAACACGCCCAAGTCGACTTTTTTTAATTTTATAAGGACTGTGAAGGATCATTTCTCCTCCCTGTTTCTGGAGCAAAACTGATTAAAATATTTGTAAATTGCTTTTAGAGTGAGGATGTAGTAAAGCAAAAAGATCTTGCAACAAGCGGCGATGGTAAGTCATCATCACGTTTTCATCTATCAGTTCTTTGTTATCGTTCTGCTATCCAATGTGACCGTATCGCAATATTCATTTGTGAAAAAAACTTTTTTTTCTAAAAAAAGCGCTCCATCCACCTTGTATCATTTAATTCAGTTTTCAATATTGGCCTAATACGATTTAGCCACGGCGATGGAAATAGATTGTTTTTCTTTTTTACCATTTCAAAAAGCGCGATTCTAGTGTTCGGGAAACAATCACCAGTTTCTTTACAAAGTCCTTATCTAATAGTGAAATATTAAAACTACTAGTTTGGAGCGCAAATACTGACACAATCTACATGTATTTCCCTGATGTCTTGTTTCATTGTGGTTGGTTTTCCTTTATCTTTCATTCTTATTTTTTATTTTGGCGTTTTTTTTGTTGTTGTTGTTGAGTGTCTCATTACTCTTACTTAATCTTTTCATTCACAGAAATGTCGAATGCCTAAAATGTTTATAATAAAAAGCTGGTAGAGGGATTAAAAGCGATGACAAAAAATCGGCATACTTGCCTTGAATTGCGGACGTTTGGAAAATGTTATCCAATGCTCCCTTTTCCCATGTAGTACTAAAGCTTGCGAGCCCGCCATTACATTCCTTTCATTTCATGTCCATTTATAAGCGAACAAGGTCTTTCTCCAAAACTATGCTGCATTTTATCCGACTTGGCATGAACAAAAAATCTCCCAGCAATCTAAAGAAGCAACTTCGTTTGCAATGATTGACTTTCCTCTTTTCTGTATTCAGGAAAATTTCTCTACATTGTTTTCACTAGTTTAGTGTTTTTTTTTTATCGCACAAGATTGTCTGCGTGGCCGACTGTGCACATTTGATTGGCTCATACAAATACTCATTGTCTCCGAGCCAATGGAATCGCTCTATGGGCTCTGACGTCACATGCGTGGCGTGTTTGAGTTTTTATTTATTTGAATATTCTGCAAATACGCGAAATTCGACTTTTTTCAAAAGTTTTTTCCCCAAAACAATAATGGGAAACGATTCGAAAATATGATTGGATAGTAATGCTTTATGATCGAGTGGCGAAGAAACTGTTGGTGCATTTTTGTTGGTTTGCCAACACGGCATATCCTTCAACTTTTTTTTTCCTTATGGCTTTGTGTAACAAACTGGTAATAACGATATAATTAAATCAAGAATACACTAGACATGTCAACAGTGAAAAATATTTCATGAATTAAAAGGAGTAAAAAAAAAAGGAAACTTTTAACTGTTTTCAGTTCTGGTATTGCATAAGAATAAATTATCTAGATTTTCTGCAAAATAGCACTACAAAAACAAATTCTGATAAAGTAAATAGGTTGGTTTCACGTAGTTCTTTTACAAACTCTTTGATATTATGCTGATTTTGCTTCGGCAAGCATGGAGGTAGATACATTAGGGGCAGAGTATTCAAGTTATGAGGGGAGAGGGGGTGGGGAGGGGGATAAAAAGTTCCTAAGCAAGGAAAAATCCTGTTACACAATATGAAAAACTCCAGTGCTTAAGGTCTCTAGAAAATTATTTCTTACTTGAATTTACCCCTATAGGGATCGAATGATAACACTACACAACCACAGAATTCCAGTTTGACATTTTTATTTGATGTTTCGAAGCTTGTTGCTTTACAATGTTTAATCGAAGAGACCTGAAAAGACACATAAAATATCGTAAGAACATTGTAGAATTCTAACAACAGCATTTAAGGAAAATAGTTGACTATGATAACATAAAAAAAAAACGTAAAATTATGTCCAAGTATTGAAAATGGCTCAGATCATTATAACGGAATCATATTTGATTCATATGTCAGAGGTGTAGAGATCATCACAGCCAAATAAGCTGTATAAGGGAGTGTTCATTAAATACACCGAAGGGGAAGGGAAGATATTGATGGTGTTTTAGGGTGTCTTGAGTAAAAATCTTCCCTCCCTCCCCCCCTTGGTGTAATTAATGAACACTTTCTAAGGATGACAATGTCAGTTACAAAAAAGGAAATATCATTTTTCACCGGATAAAGAGAAAAACATGACTTTCTACATTACAAGGACACTTGCATGATGAAGGGTGAGTTAAGTGTTATTTCTGCACCTCGAAAAGAGTGACAAAAATAAATAAAATAACTATCTGAGTTTATTACAGTCAAATCAGGTCGAATATGCCCCTCTAGAGCTGTTGATTGAGTTCATTATTAAAAAAATCTATTTGATTTTTTGATGAGAATTTTTCATTCTTGAACCAAGTTTCACTCGTGAGAAAAATAACCCCTGGGGAACAGTAAGGAACGAACTTGGCAAAAAAAAAAAAAGCAGTCGCGACAGACGACAGCGCCTGGGTCCCTGGGGATTAACATGTCAAAAGCTGTCATCCATCAATCTTTTTTGGACGCAAATCACTGTGGGAAATCTTAAACGTGTAGATGTTTGCCGTTTCGCCAGCTCTGTCCTTTGTAATGCAAGAAAAATGGGTTAACCTTTTCTACTCAGAATGTAAGGCAATCAGGAATTATTGCAAACAGTCTCAGATAATAAAAAGGGCACGAGCTATTTGGATCGCATTGCTTGGAGAACTACTCTCCTTGATTTTTACTGGAAGGAATGTATCACAACAAGATGGTTATAAGGACTTTACTTGCACATTTTGCAAGCCAAGGATCTACGACATTCTCTCTGTAGGCTCAAATTCTGGTCCAAGTAATAGCTGTGTCGCTTCACTGCCGAATGACTCGGGGCTACCGAGCATGATCCTCGCTTTTCCCTGGACTAGAATGTCAGTGTCCTTTGGGTTGGAAATATCTGCAGTACATATCCTAATGAGTTCAGATAGGCCGTCTCGGATTATGGACTGGAGAGGACAAGTTACAAGAACTATCGGGTTCCCTGCTGAACTTTCGCTTTCAAAATGTCACACATTTTCGGCATAGATTGAAAATTTATCTCTTTTCAAACCTTGGGGGGAGTCGAGCAAAAACATCCTGTCGTTTGTAAAACACCTTTAGGACCAAAAGCTGGTCTGGCTTCAATGAAGACACTCTAAACGTGTGTTTTTGCTGAAATGAGGTCAGGAATTAGCTCTTCACATGCTAAATGCCATATTTGATCTCTAGCCAATAGAGAGCGGTTATGTAGACTTTTGGTGCATTTTTTTGGGAAGCACGGCTATAACCTTGGGAGGTTGACCAATCACAGCTCACCATAGGCTGTTATTATTTTGCCAAGTTTGCTTTTTACTGTTCCCAAGGGGTTATTTTTCCAAGAGTGAAACATTAGAGAAAAATTCCCCAGGGTTTCAGAGTATGTGATGACTTTGATAAGACTTTGTTTTTATTTTATATTTTAATCGAGAGGCATTTACCCCTGTTATCAATTCACACAAAACTTTTGTTGTCTCTAGGCTTGGCTAAGAAATGGTGGTTTAACCCATTCGCTCCTATACCGCCCTGAAACGCCCAGCATAAAAACTGTCATATTTCCCTATACCACCCAGCTTTCACACACGAGAGAAAAAGCCCTCTAGCTCTCCTACCCAATAGAACAATGCCTTGTAGTGAAATCACTTGTCTCGCTCGAACGCCATGTTGGATTCTTAGAGACCCGAAAGCGCTTGAATATCGCAATATTTCCATTATTTTCTCGCTTTTAAGGCTTGGTAAAGGAAGATACTTAGAAAACCTGAAATGATTGCTCTAGAGAGGATAATTACAGCTCGTGAGAGGATCATTTTTTTGTTAAAAAATGACGGGAAACAGTGCGTAAAGACATCAGAATTTGAGCGGGATTCTGACAGCGAAATCTAAATTTTGGAGTCTCACAGTGGAGATTTTGCTGTGTTTCCAGAAGTACACTGTCTCTAGGATGGTGGGAATAAATTATCTACCCACTAAAAGTCTGCTGTATGGATAAAGGCTTCTTATTTTCGTGAAAAGATCTGTATAATGATATTTATTTTAGCTAAATCAGGCCGGGTGAATTTACATGGTTGCCCTCATCTCAAAATACTTCATTTCAGGAGGTCAAAATGGTACAAAAATAACCTTTACTGGATCATATAACATCTGCTAGGTAACAAGGATGCCACAAAGGGTTTTTTTAGATAGATTAACTCGAATATTTTGCATGTTTCTTTGCTTCTTTGAGAACGATAGATTTGAATAACAAAATCCGTGCGAACAAATTCTTTATTCCTCCGGTCTTGGTAAATAAAAATTAAGGAAAATCAACAATTAAACAATACTTTCAGTTGATTGCACATTGAAGATGTTGTGAACTGATTAAGAGTTTAGGAAATCCACGGAAAGCACTAAGATTTTGTTCTCTAAACATAAAACCAGTTTAGAAAGGTCAAACATCGCTGTGTTCACACACTTTGAAACTGTAAAACTCTGGTTGATAAAACGTATTATTTTTACGAAGTCTAGAAAACTTATCTGTGGAATAAACTCATGGAATGTATTCAGGGATACTGTGAGTACATATATTTAAAATATTGTACTGATTTGTGTATTTATAAAAGAAAAATTTTGTCAAAAGAAGTTGTGTTTTGTTTCTTCGTGTTCATTTGAACAAATTTGAATAAACTTGATAAAATAGTCTAGTTTTTAAATTTTCCTAGTTGTTTACAGATTAATTTGTACACCATCAGATTCCTCGTCTTTTCCCTAATAGGATGCACTATTTGCTTTTATGTAATATTGTCTCGCAATTTACTGCGCATACGTGTTTTGCTTTCTGCTTGAGGGAATTTGCAAAACTTGTGAAAACTCCCAGGGAGAGGGCGAATTGCGTGCACTATTATCCCAGGAGCGAATTGGTTAAATTTTGGCCTATTTGTTATGCAGCACAAGATGAATGGAAAGAGAAGCGAGTTCACGCGAAAATTTGAATATTTGTTTCAAGAATGGATACTTCTCTACAAATAATCAAATAAAATGTTGGATAATAAACTCATAACAGGATGAAGGGGACATGCTTGAACTGGTCGACTTTAAATGACATTTGACAGATTAATACAATATTGTGGCTTAAATGTTTCTCATTGATTGTATGGAAATGGATTGAAAATAATACTTTTAATTCTTTGAACAGGCTGTACTTCTTGAAATTGCCTAAATAAACCGACTAGATCCTCATGGCAGAATTAAATGTTAAATAATTGCATGGAGTTACATTTTCTAAACAGCTTCTAATATCAATTATTCAATCAGACCAATCCCTTTGATTGCATTAAAAACACAAATTTCTTTTTTAAATAGCCTTCTAGTGTATATAAACCCTGTAAAAGGGGAGAGTTAA
The DNA here is from genome assembly GCF_932526225.1 of Nematostella vectensis. Classification (NCBI taxonomy): domain Eukaryota; kingdom Metazoa; phylum Cnidaria; class Anthozoa; order Actiniaria; family Edwardsiidae; genus Nematostella; species Nematostella vectensis. The sequence continues at coordinate 12,926,036 of NC_064044.1, forward strand.
GGGGAAAATATCATGCCATTTTAAAATAAATTCACGTTATTTAAATGCAAGAAATAATAAAAACATTTTAATAAAAAAATTTTCAAATAAAGAAAAATTAAAGTAAGAATGATAATATCAAAATATACAATAAATCAGGAATTCTGAAACATTCATTTGAATGAACATTTTCAATTGAAAAAACATTAATAAGGATACAAGCATTAGATATGCTGATGTGCTAATAATACGATATGTGGCTCATCACACCACTTTTAGAATCACTCTTACCAAAGCCCATGTCGTCGTCAGATTCCTCTTCCGACTCCTCCTTCTTGGCCTCCTCCTTCTTCTCCTCAGCCTTGGCCTCACCACCAGCCGCAGGGGCGGCAGCGACAGCACCTCCAGCGCCTGGGGCACCTGCGCTAAGGATCAGGTCTGCAATGTTGTGGCCCTGCAACGCTTTGGCAAAAAGGCCGGGCCAGAATGGCTCAACATTGATCTTAGCTGCCTTGACGAGGGTCTCAATCTTGTCAGCCTTGAAAGGACATAAACCAAATTTTAGATTTTAACCTACAAAAAACAGCTCCCTTTTCAGAGGATTCAAATTTCCAATCTACTATTGACTTTTCCCATTATGGTATAATGCCTTAAACATCTTTCTAATGTTCACGTTAAATGGTTGAACCGAAAGATTGTTGAAGCTTATGTAAAAGGACATGTTTTGAATTTTTAAAGCTTTTGAGCTCTAGTTAACCTAGAACCTTGACTTTCAAAAGTTTTGGTTTAGGTATTGTCCGCTTTAAAGAAAATCAAATGTATATAAACCTTTCTTCTCACAAAATAAAATAACGGAGCTGAATACTATTATACAAGGCTCAGATCGCTATAAAGGAATCATATTTGATTCATATGTCAGAGGTGTAAGTGATCATCACAGCCAAGAAAACAACTTTTAAACAATTACACAGAGATTCTCGATTTTACTCACGTGTGAAATAAAGTCAAATAAAATCCGTAACAGTGAAGTATAGACCAAAGTTAAATGATAGGCCGCGACAAATCCTCTTTTGAAAGAAGAATCACCGTAATATTTCACTGTTTTGATTGATTGTTCGCTATTGAGGAGAGTTATAATTTATAATATTGTACAAGAGAAGCAAAATGGCGACCATTCACTTACGGTTATAGCGACATCGTCGTCGTGTAAAATAAGAGCGCTGTAGACGCAAGCAAGCTCAGATGTAGATGCCATTGTATTCACTGGTTATTTTACTTTAAGGATGTTTGTAAAAACTGGATGTAGGTCGCCTTGAAAGCGAGGATTCAGCTGGATTTCAAGGCCTTAGCTCTACGAGAACACTACACCTGATTTCACGTTGTGGCGAAAGAACGAAGAAATCGGCGCGAACAGCATTGTGGGATTCATCACTGAGCCTGAAAATAACCCAGCGGACTTTCGCAAAATTATATAATATCATGGGAACACTTGTTTTCGGCGATCTGATAAAACTTGTCGTCAATAAACGGATAAAGATAATTCAAAGACACTTCATTGGAGGATTTAATGAAATTGTTTTCATTAGTGGAAAGAATATTTTTGAAGACTTTTTTGATATTTTAAAAAATGCAGCACACATTGGCCTTCGACCGAATATGATAAACCATTTAGTAAAATTCTTACCAGCAAATAATTCTGTTACTTTTCTTTGTCTTTATTTTTAGGCGGGAGATAGAACGATACGCACCAGATTCAAGTATGCACGCGCTATTTAAAATGCTCGCGCAAATGGTGTCGCATGCAATGTGATCGCAAACGAACAATTTTTTAAATTATCGGTAAAATTTGCGAGTGGAAAAGCGATGATTGTGCTCATTATCGGTGCTGTTTTAGGCACTCTTTTTGGTATTACGAACTACTTCTATCCACAGCTAAATGTTTTCTATTACCCCAAATTACTTATCGGAAAAACATTGTATGGTAAGGAATTTAGAATGATTGCCATGTTTGCTTGTAAATTTTCGTTGACATGACTTCTTTGTTTGTTGTTGTTTTTATTTTTGCAGCCGCATATTTGTTGCCAGAGAATGCATCGAATTGCAGGGCTCTCATACCTTATCACGGTACGTTTGCGGTCCCCGAAACACCTCTTAAACGAGTCTGTGGAAAGTTAGACCTCTTTCAAATCAAGGTTGCGCACTCGCCGAGAATCCATTCCCACGTTGCATCATGGGTAATAGGTGAAGGCTAGAAACCCCTGAGAACAGACCAATAAACAAGGTGTCGGAGGGGTGTGCCCCCCTTGTTTATTGGTCTGTTCTCGGGGGTTTCCCCCACATCGGCGGAAGATCCACTTCCGGTTCGCAATAGACGTGCTTTTTGTGGACAAATAAAGCATTATCGGAAAAGATAAAAATTCCTATGATAATAATAATAATAACGTCCCGTGAAAATACTGCAATGGCATAAAAAAATCATACCCCCCCCCCCCTGACCGGAAAAGTTAGGTACACTTTTTCGATTTCGCACAATCCCTAGAAAAATCCTGCGTACGGGACTGGAGAAAAAGCAAATAACTTTTTTGAATCCCCATGCAGTGTAAATAATATGCCTGATGAAGACAGCTTTTCTGAAACGTAGTGAACTAAACAGTGATTCAAAACAAATATAATTTACATATGGAGGATTACAAAATAGACTGTTAAATATGGTAAAAGCGCCTTTGGTATTTTAGTAAATAAATATCGAACCATGGTAAGAATTCTAAACATTATTAATTTTTAAAGAAACTGGACCCCATTTCTGGGAGCGCTTTCGTCCGCCGTACCGAGGACGTGGATATCCCGCACTGTACCCAAGGATCCCCCCATCGATGTTCAGCACAAACACACGGGTGGTGCCAAGTAAGTGAACACGTCACACGTCTAGCACTAATAATAGGTCATCGACAGAGGAGCCTCCACAAACAGACCTGCATTAAGCTCATCAGGAACTTTCCAGTTAAGGCTAGCCCGTTTTATTGTTGAAGTATTTTAAGGCTGAAAAGGTTATGTTCTCTCCGGATGTTCATAAATTCTAGTGTTTAAAAGTATAGCAGAAAAGAATAGCAGAAATGATAAATAGCCTGCTACACACAACTGGTGTTTTTTTCCCTTTTCAGTTCGATTTGTTCCATCGGGTCCAGCCCCACAAGCACCGGTTACAGCGCTCGTCTTGTACGATCCTCCGAAGGCTGCCTTTCCACAATGGGTCACGTTCTACATCGTCTCGGCCGCAGCCCTCGCAGTGATGATTTACATCACAATCAACTTCATGGTGAACCTCCACAGCCAGCGAACGATGAAAACAAAATCCCTTACGCGTCAGGTAGGAATAACAGACGAAATAACAGATGAAAAGAATGATTTTGTTGTGTCGCATTCCCAAAAAGATCCATTGCCCATTCATAAAAATGAACTTTAGGAGGGTCTTCTGAATTTAAACTGCTAGAAAGGTAGAAAGATGAGAAATTGATTTGTTTTCCGTGCTTTTAATTTCCAGACAGGACGCTTTAACAACATCGCCAAGCGTGCTAGCCTTCCAAAGTGGGAGAAGGCGGCTCTTCGACAGATGCAGCTGGCATTTAGGGATGATGTGACAGACATAATGCCTTCAGATATCTTCACCAAAGTGGAAAGTATTGAGACCATCGTCAGCATTCCTCAGCAAAATTGTGATACTCGTCTCATGCAGATTGAGGTCTCCTACCTACCCTCCAGCCCACTAAAGAAGATAACCATCACTGCTAAATCATCTACGGTCGCTAAGCCGTTGTTGGCACCAGGACACGACATCAGCCAAATGCAAGCAGGTCAACTACCAAGGTTTGACGCAGTCGCCCTATTTGGGATCCCGGATACCAGCTCGAAGCTGGGACTGCTTGCCGAGTCTGCGGCCCTTCAAGGGCGTCCAAGCTCTATGCGGCTGTTAGTTGAAAAGCATTGTGCTACGCTCCTTAAACCAGTGTACGTACACGCCGAGCCCCTTCCGACTCTGACCAAGACTAATTTTATTGGACCAGCACTACCGCCTCCAATGAAAAAAGTGAAGAAGGAACGGGATTCACCGGTTAAGCTGGAGGTCAATCTGATGACCCGAGAAGAGCAGATTCAAGTTGAGGAGAAGAACTTCACTCACAATTCTGCAGATCTCTTATTGACTTCAGGAGAGAAGGAAGCTGCACAGCATCAGCCAAGCGTAATGCAGTATGAAAAGGTAAAAGGAACACACGAGAAACTATATTTGTGATTGATAAAAACCTCCACCCCACATTATATATGTCGTTGAAACAACAAAATTGTACGTCATGATTGTTTCAACCAAGTAAGGAAGCCTTCTCAGAAAATATAGATCCCACCTTTCTTGTATACTTTTCGAGTAATATATGATTATTGCCATGTTTATGAAAATAGAATTTGCGTACCCAACTATTTGACTATCTTCACAGTAAGTTCTGTTGTGAACTTCGGCTATTAGAAAGGTAGAAAGATGATGGAGTGCGCCAATTGATTTGTTGTCTGGCCTTATCATTTCCAGTCAGGACACTTCGCCAAGATTGCCCTGCGTGCTAGCCTTCCAAAATGGGAGAGGACGGCTCTTCGACAGATGCAGCTGGCATTTAGGGATGATGTGACAGACATAATGCCTTCAGATATCTTCACCAAAGTGGAAAGTATTGAGACCATCGTCAGCATCCCTCAGCAAAATTGTAATACTCGTCTCATGCAGATCGAGGTCTCCTACCTACCCTCCAGCCCACTAAAGAAGATAACCATCAGTGCTAAATCATCTACGGTCGCAAAGCCGTTGTTGGCCCCAGGACACGACATCAGCCAAATGCAAGCAGGTCAACTAAGGTTTGACGCATTCGCCCTATTTGGGATCCGGGATACCAGCTCGAAGCTGGGACTCCTTGCTGAGTCTGCGGCCCTTCAAGGGCGTCCGAGCTCTATGCGGCTGTTAGTTGAGAGGCATTGTGCTAAGCTCCTTAAACCAGTGTACGTACACGCCGAGTCCCTTCCGACTCTAACCAAGACTAATTTTATTGGACCAGCACTACCGCCTCCAATAGAAAAAGTGAAGAAGGAACGGGCTTCACCGGTTAAGTTGGAGGTCAATCTGATGACCCGAGAAGAGCAGGTTCATGTTGAGGAGAAGACCTCCACTCACAATTCTGCAGATCTCGTATTGACTTCAGGAGAGAAGGAAGCTGCACAGCATCAGCCAAGCGTAATGCAGTATGAAAAGGTAAAAGGAACACACGAGAAACTATATTTGTGATTGATAAAAACCTCAACTCCACATTATATATGTCGTTGAAACAACAAAATTGAACGTCATGATTGTTTCCACCAAGTTAGAAAGCCTTCTCAGAAAATATAGATCCCACCTTTCTTGTATACTCTGCGAGTAATATATGATTATTGCCATGTTTATGAAAATAGTATTGGCGTACCCAATTATTTGATTATCTTCATAGTAATTTCTGTTGTGAGCTTAGACTATTAGAAAAGTAGATAGATGATGGATTGCGCAAATTGATTTGTTGTCTGGCCTTAAAATTTCCAGACAGGACACTTCGCCAAAATTGCCCTGCGTGCTAGCCTTCCTAAGTGGGAGAAGGCGGTTCTTCAACAGATGCAGCTGGCATTTAGGGATGATGTGGCAGACATAATGCCTTCAGATATCTTCAGCAAAGTGGAAAGTATTGAGACCATCGTCAGCATCCCTCAGCAAAATTGTGATACTCGTCTCATGCAGATTGAGGTCTCCTACCTACCCTCCAGCCCACTAAAGAAGATAACAATCACTGCTAAATCATCTACGGTCGCTAAGCCGTTGTTGGCACCAGGACACGACATCAGCCAAATGCAAGCAGGTCAACTACCAAGGTTTGACGCAGTCGCCCTATTTGGGATCCCGGATACCAGCTCGAAGCTGGGACTCCTTGCTGAGTCTGCGGCCCTTCAAGGGCGTCCGAGCTCTATGCGGCTGTTAGTTGAAAAGCATTGTGCTAAGCTCCTTAAACCAGTGTACGTACACGCCGAGTCCCTTCCGACTCTGACCAAGACTAATTTTATTGGACCAGCACTACCGCCTCCAATAGAAAAAGTGAAGAAGGAACAGGCTTCACTGGTTAAGCTGGAGGTCAATCTGATGACCCGAGAAGAGCAGATTCAAGTTGAGGAGAAGAACTCCACTCACAATTCTGCAGATCTCTTATTGACTTCAGGAGAGAAGAAAGCTGCACAGCATCAGCCAAGCGTAATGCAGTATGAAAAGGTAAAATAAACACACGAGAAACTATATTTGTGATTGATAAAAACCTCCACCCTGAAATGTATGTATCGTTGAAACATTACAATTGTTCGTCATTTTTGTTTCAACCAAGTTAGGAAGCCTTCTCATAAAATATAAACTCTGTAAACTCTGCGAGTAATATATGATTATTGCCATGTTTATGAAAATAGAATTTGTGTACCCAACTATATGACTATCTTCACAGTGAGTTCTGTGGTGAACTTTGGCTATTAGAAAGGTAGAAAGATGATGGAGTGCGCAAATTGATTTGTTGTCTGGCCTTATAATTTCCAGACAGGACACTTCGCCAAGGTTGCCCTGCGTGCTAGCCTTCCAAAGTGGGAGAGGACGGCTCTTCGACAGATGCAGCTGGCATTTAGGAATGATGTGACAGACATAATGCCTTCAGATATCTTCAGCAAAGTGCAAAGTATTGAGACCATCGTCAGCATTCCTCAACAAAATTGTGATACTCGTCTCATGCAGATCGAGGTCTCCTACCTACCCTCCAGCCCACTAAAGAAGATAACCATCAGTGCTAAATCATCTACGGTCGCAAAGCCGTTGTTAGCACCAGGACACAACATCAGCCAAATGCGAGCAGGTCAACTAAGGTTTGACGCATTCGCCCTATTTGGGATCCGGGATACCAGCTCTAAGCTGGGACTCCTTGCTGAGTCTGCGGCCCTTCAAGGGCGTCCGAGCTCTATGCGGCTGTTAGTTGAAAAGCATTGTGCTACGCTCCTTAAACCAGTGTACGTACACGCCGAGCCCCTTCCGACTCTGACCAAGACTAATTTTATTGGACCAGCACTACCGCCTCCAATAGAAAAAGTGAAGAAGGAACGGGCTTCACCGGTTAGGCTGGAGGTCAATCTGATGACCCGAGAAGAGCAGGTTCATGTTGAGGAGAAGAACTCCACTCACAATTCTGCAGATCTCGTATTGACTTCAGGAGAGAAGGAAGCTGCACAGCATCAGCCAAGCGTAATGCAGTATGAAAAGGTAAAAGGAACACACGAGAAACTATATTTGTGATTGATAAAAACCTCCACCCCACATTATATATGTCGTTGAAACAACAAAATTGTACGTCATGATTGTTTCAACCAAGTTAGAAAGCCTTCTCAGAAAATATAGATCCCACCTTTCTTGTATACTCTGCGAGTAATATATGATTATTGCCATGTTTATGAAAATAGTATTGGCGTACCCAATTATTTGATTATCTTCATAGTAATTTCTGTTGTGAGCTTAGACTATTAGAAAAGTAGAAAGATGATGGATTGCGCAAATTGATTTGTTGTCTGGCCTTAAAATTTCCAGACAGGACACTTCGCCAAAATTGCCCTGCGTGCTAGCCTTCCTAAGTGGGAGAAGGCGGTTCTTCAACAGATGCAGCTGGCATTTAGGGATGATGTGGCAGACATAATGCCTTCAGATATCTTCAGCAAAGTGGAAAGTATTGAGACCATCGTCAGCATCCCTCAGCAAAATTGTGATACTCGTCTCATGCAGATTGAGGTCTCCTACCTACCCTCCAGCCCACTAAAGAAGATAACAATCACTGCTAAATCATCTACGGTCGCTAAGCCGTTGTTGGCACCAGGACACGACATCAGCCAAATGCAAGCAGGTCAACTACCAAGGTTTGACGCAGTCGCCCTATTTGGGATCCCGGATACCAGCTCGAAGCTGGGACTCCTTGCTGAGTCTGCGGCCCTTCAAGGGCGTCCGAGCTCTATGCGGCTGTTAGTTGAAAAGCATTGTGCTAAGCTCCTTAAACCAGTGTACGTACACGCCGAGTCCCTTCCGACTCTGACCAAGACTAATTTTATTGGACCAGCACTACCGCCTCCAATAGAAAAAGTGAAGAAGGAACAGGCTTCACTGGTTAAGCTGGAGGTCAATCTGATGACCCGAGAAGAGCAGATTCAAGTTGAGGAGAAGAACTCCACTCACAATTCTGCAGATCTCTTATTGACTTCAGGAGAGAAGAAAGCTGCACAGCATCTGCCAAGCGTAATGCAGTATGAAAAGGTAAAATAAACACACGAGAAACTATATTTGTGATTGATAAAAACCTCCACCCTGAAATGTATGTATCGTTGAAACATTACAATTGTTCGTCATTTTTGTTTCAACCAAGTTAGGAAGCCTTCTCATAAAATATAAACTCTGTAAACTCTGCGAGTAATATATGATTATTGCCATGTTTATGAAAATAGAATTTGTGTACCCAACTATATGACTATCTTCACAGTGAGTTCTGTGGTGAACTTTGGCTATTAGAAAGGTAGAAAGATGATGGAGTGCGCAAATTGATTTGTTGTCTGGCCTTATAATTTCCAGACAGGACACTTCGCCAAGGTTGCCCTGCGTGCTAGCCTTCCAAAGTGGGAGAGGACGGCTCTTCGACAGATGCAGCTGGCATTTAGGGATGATGTGACAGACATAATGCCTTCAGATATCTTCACCAAAGTGAAAAGTATTGAGACCATCGTCAGCATTCCTCAACAAAATTGTGATACTCGTCTCATGCAGATCGAGGTCTCCTACCTACCCTCCAGCCCACTAAAGAAGATAACCATCAGTGCTAAATCATCTACGGTCGCAAAGCCGTTGTTAGCACCAGGACACAACATCAGCCAAATGCGAGCAGGTCAACTAAGGTTTGGCGCATTCGCCCTATTTGGGATCCGGGATACCAGCTCGAAGCTGGGACTCCTTGCTGAGTCTGCGGCCCTTCAAGGGCGTCCGAGCTCTATGCGGCTGTTAGTTGAAAAGCATTGTGCTACGCTCCTTAAACCAGTGTACGTACACGCCGAGCCCCTTCCGACTCTGACCAAGACTAATTTTATTGGACCAGCACTACCGCCTCCAATAAAAAAAGTGAAGAAGGAACAGGCTTCACCGGTTAAGCTGGAGGTCAATCTGATGACCCGAGAAGAGCAGATTCAAGTTGAGGAGAAGAACTCCACTCACAATTCTGCAGATCTCTTATTGACTTCAGGAGAGAAGAAAGCTGCACAGCATCAGCCAAGTGTAATGCGGTATGAAAAGGTTAAATAAACACACGAGAACTATGGTTGTGATTGATAAAAACTTTCACCCTGAAATATATGTATCGTTGAAACATTACAATTGTTCGTCATTATTGTTTCAACCAAGTTAGGAAGCCTTCTCAGAAAATATGAACTCTGTAAACTCTGCGAGTAATACATGATTATTGCCATGTTTATAAAAATAGAATTTGCGTACCCAACTATATGACTATCTTCACAGTAAGTTCTGTTGTGAACTTCGGCTATTAGAAAGGTAGAAAGATGATGGAGTGCGCAAATTGATTTGTTGTCTGGCCTTATAATTTCCAGACAGGACACTTCGCCGAGATTGCCCTGCGTGCTAGCCTTCCAAAGTGGGAGAGGGCGGCACTTCGACAGATGCAGCTGGCATTTAGGGATGATGTGACAGACATAATGCCTTCAGATATCTTCAGCAAAGTGGAAAGTATTGAGACCATCGTCAGCATCCCTCAGCAAAATTGTGATACTCGTCTCATGCAGATTGAGGTCTCCTACCTACCCTCCAGCCCACTAAAGAAGATAACCATCACTGCTAAATCAACTACGGTCGCTAAGCCGTTGTTGGCACCAGGACACGACATCAGCCAAATGCAAGCAGGTCAACTACCAAGGTTTGACGCAGTCGCCCTATTTGGGATCCCGGATACCAGCTCGAAGCTGGGACTCCTTGCTGAGTCTGCGGCCCTTCAAGGGCGTCCGAGCTCTATGCGGCTGTTAGTTGAAAAGCATTGTGCTAAGCTCCTTAAACCAGTGTACGTACACGCCGAGTCCCCTCCGACTCTGACCAAGACTAATTTTATTGGACCCGCACTACCTCCTCCAATAGAAAAAATGAAGAAGGAACAGGCTTCACCGGTTAAGTTGGAGGTCAATCTGATGACCCGAGAAGAGCAGATTCAAGTTGAGGAGAAGAACTCCACTCACAATTCTGCAGATCTCTTATTGACTTCAGGAGATAAGGAAGCTGCACAGCATCAGTCAAGCGTAATGCAGTATGAAAAGGTAAAATAAACACACGAGAACTATGGTTGTGATTGATAAAAACCTCCACCCTGAAATGTATGTATCGTTGAAACATTACAATTGTTCGTCATTATTGTTTCAACCAAGTTAGGAAGCCTTCTCAAAAAATATGAACTCTGTAAACTCTGCGAGTAATATATGATTATTGCCATGTTTATAAAAATAGAATTTGCGTACCCAACTATATGACTATCTTCACAGTGAGTTCTGTTGTGAACTTCGGCTTTTAGAAAGGTAGAAAGATGATGGAGTGCGCAAATTGATTTGTTGTCTGGCCTTATAATTTCCAGACAGGACACTTCGCCGAGATTGCCCTGCGTGCTAGCCTTCCAAAGTGGGAGAGGGCGGCACTTCGACAGATGCAGCTGGCATTTAGGGATGATGTGACAGACATAATGCCTTCAGATATCTTCAGCAAAGTGGAAAGTATTGAGACCATCGTCAGCATCCCTCAGCAAAATTGTGATACTCGTCTCATGCAGATTGAGGTCTCCTACCTACCCTCCAGCCCACTAAAGAAGATAACCATCACTGCTAAATCAACTACGGTCGCTAAGCCGTTGTTGGCACCAGGACACGACATCAGCCAAATGCAAGCAGGTCAACTACCAAGGTTTGACGCAGTCGCCCTATTTGGGTTCCCGGATACCAGCTCGAAGCTGGGACTCCTTGCTGAGTCTGCGGCCCTTCAAGGGCGTCCGAGCTCTATGCGGCTGTTAGTTGAAAAGCATTGTGCTAAGCTCCTTAAACCAGTGTATGTACACGACGAGTCCCTTCCGACTCTGACCAAGACTAATTTTATTGGACCCGCACTACCTCCTCCAATAGAAAAAGTGAAGAAGGAACAGGCTTCACCGGTTAAGTTGGAGGTCAATCAGATGACCCGAGAAGAGCAGATTCAAGTTGAGGAGAAGAACTCCACTCACAATTCTGCAGATCTCTTATTGACTTCAGGAGATAAGGAAGCTGCACAGCATCAGTCAAGCGTAATGCAGTATGAAAAGGTAAAATAAACACACGAGAACTATGGTTGTGATTGATAAAAACCTCCACCCTGAAATGTATGTATCGTTGAAACATTACAATTGTTCGTCATTTTTGTTTCAACCAAGTTAGGAAGCCTTCTCAGAAAATATGAACTCTGTAAACTCTGCGAGTAATATATGATTATTGCCATGTTTATAAAAATAGAATTTGCGTACCCAACTATATGACTATCTTCACAGTGAGTTCTGTTGTGAACTTCGGCTTTTAGAAAGGTAGAAAGATGATGGAGTGCGCAAATTGATTTGTTGTCTGGCCTTATAATTTCCAGACAGGACACTTCGCCGAGATTGCCCTGCGTGCTAGCCTTCCAAAGTGGGAGAGGGCGGCACTTCGACAGATGCAGCTGGCATTTAGGGATGATGTGACAGACATAATGCCTTCAGATATCTTCAGCAAAGTGGAAAGTATTGAGACCATCGTCAGCATCCCTCAGCAAAATTGTGATACTCGTCTCATGCAGATTGAGGTCTCCTACCTACCCTCCAGCCCACTAAAGAAGATAACCATCACTGCTAAATCAACTACGGTCGCTAAGCCGTTGTTGGCACCAGGACACGACATCAGCCAAATGCAAGCAGGTCAACTACCAAGGTTTGACGCAGTCGCCCTATTTGGGATCCCGGATACCAGCTCGAAGCTGGGACTCCTTGCTGAGTCTGCGGCCCTTCAAGGGCGTCCGAGCTCTATGCGGCTGTTAGTTGAAAAGCATTGTGCTAAGCTCCTTAAACCAGTGTATGTACACGACGAGTCCCTTCCGACTCTGACCAAGACTAATTTTATTGGACCCGCACTACCTCCTCCAATAGAAAAAGTGAAGAAGGAACAGGCTTCACCGGTTAAGTTGGAGGTCAATCAGATGACCCGAGAAGAGCAGATTCAAGTTGAGGAGAAGAACTCCACTCACAATTCTGCAGATCTCTTATTGACTTCAGGAGATAAGGAAGCTGCACAGCATCAGTCAAGCGTAATGCAGTATGAAAAGGTAAAATAAACACACGAGAACTATGGTTGTGATTGATAAAAACCTCCACCCTGAAATGTATGTATCGTTGAAACATTACAATTGTTCGTCATTTTTGTTTCAACCAAGTTAGGAAGCCTTCTCAGAAAATATGAACTCTGTAAACTCTGCGAGTAATATATGATTATTGCCATGTTTATAAAAATAGAATTTGCGTACCCAACTATATGACTATCTTCACAGTAAGTTCTGTGGTGACCTTTGGCTATTAGAAAGGTAGAAAGATGATGGAGTGCGCAAATTGATTTGTTGTCTGGCCTTATAATTTCCAGACAGGACACTTCGCCGAGATTGCCCTGCGTGCTAGCCTTCCAAAGTGGGAGAGGGCGGCACTTCGACAGATGCAGCTGGCATTTAGGGATGATGTGACAGACATAATGCCTTCAGATATCTTCAGCAAAGTGGAAAGTATTGAGACCATCGTCAGCATCCCTCAGCAAAATTGTGATACTCGTCTCATGCAGATTGAGGTCTCCTACCTACCCTCCAGCCCACTAAAGAAGATAACCATCACTGCTAAATCAACTACGGTCGCTAAGCCGTTGTTGGCACCAGGACACGACATCAGCCAAATGCAAGCAGGTCAACTACCAAGGTTTGACGCAGTCGCCCTATTTGGGATCCCGGATACCAGCTCGAAGCTGGGACTCCTTGCTGAGTCTGCGGCCCTTCAAGGGCGTCCGAGCTCTATGCGGCTGTTAGTTGAAAAGCATTGTGCTAAGCTCCTTAAACCAGTGTACGTACACGCCGAGTCCCTTCCGACTCTGACCAAGACTAATTTTATTGGACCCGCACTACCTCCTCCAATAGAAAAAATGAAGAAGGAACAGGCTTCACCGGTTAAGTTGGAGGTCAATCTGATGACCCGAGAAGAGCAGATTCAAGTTGAGGAGAAGAACTCCACTCACAATTCTGCAGATCTCTTATTGACTTCAGGAGAGAAGAAAGCTACACAGCATCAGTCAAGCGTAATGCAGTATGAAAAGGTAAAATAAACACACGAGAACTATGGTTGTGATTGATAAAAACCTCCACCCTGAAATGTATGTATCGTTGAAACATTACAATTGTTCGTCATTTTTGTTTCAACCAAGTTAGGAAGCCTTCTCATAAAATATAAACTCTGTAAACTCTGCGAGTAATATATGATTATTGCCATGTTTATGAAAATATAATTTGAGTACCCAACTATATGACTATCTTCACAGTAAGTTCTGTGGTGACCTTTGGCTATTAGAAAGGTAGAAAGATGATGGAGTGCGCAAATTGATTTGTTGTCTGGCCTTATAATTTCCAGACAGGACACTTCGCCAAGGTTGCCCTGCGTGCTAGCCTTCCAAAGTGGGAGAAGGCGGCTCTTCAACAGATGCAGCTGGCATTTAAGGATGATGTGACAGACATAATGCCTTCAGATATCTTCAGCAAAGTGGAAAGTATTGAGACCATCGTCAGCATCCCTCAGCAAAATTGTGATACTCGTCTCATGCAGATTGAGGTCTCCTACCTACCCTCCAGCCCACTAAAGAAGATAACCATCACTGCTAAATCAACTACGGTCGCTAAGCCGTTGTTGGCACCAGGACACGACATCAGCCAAATGCAAGCAGGTCAACTACCAAGGTTTGACGCAGTCGCCCTATTTGGGATCCCGGATACCAGCTCGAAGCTGGGACTGCTTGCCGAGTCTGCGGCCCTTCAAGGGCGTCCAAGCTCTATGCGGCTGTTAGTTGAAAAGCATTGTGCTACGCTCCTTAAACCAGTGTACGTACACGCCGAGCCCCTTCCGACTCTGACCAAGACTAATTTTATTGGACCAGCACTACCGCCTCCAATGAAAAAAGTAAAGAAGGAACGGGATTCACCGGTTAAGCTGGAGGTCAATCTGATGACCCGAGAAGAGCAGATTCAAGTTGAGGAGCAGACCTCCACTCACAATTCTGCAGATCTCGTATTGACTTCAGGAGAGAAGGAAGCTGCACAGCATCAGTCAAGCGTAATGCAGTATGAAAAGGTAAAATAAACACACGAGAACTATGGTTGTGACTGATAAAAACCTCCACCCTACGATATATATGTCGTTGAAGCAACAAAATTGAACGTCATCATTGTTTCCACCAAGTTAGAAAGCCTTCTCAGAAAATATAGACCCCACCTTTCTTGTATACTCTGCGAGTAATATATTATTATAGCCATGTTTATGAAAATATTATTTGCGTACCCAAATATTTGACTATCTTCACAAAAAGTTATGTTGTGAACTTCGACTATTAGAAAAGTAGAAAGATGATGGAGTGCGCAAATTGATTTGTTGTCTGGCCTTATCATTTCCAGTCAGGACACTTTGCCAAGGTTGCCCTGCGTGCTAGCTCTCCAAAGTGGGAGAAGGCGGCTCTTCGACAGATGCAGCTCGCGTTCAGGGACGAGGTCAAAGCTTTGTGGCCTTTAGATATCTTCACCAAAGTGGAAAGTATCCACAGCTCCACGGCACAGCAAAATTGTGATACTCGTCTCATAAAGATTGTGGTAACATACCTGCCCTTTTGTCCTTGGAATCAGATTTTCAGCACTGCCCAATCAGCTCTCGTTATCAAAGCTTCCACAGAAGAAGATCCGAAGCTGTCCGCCTTTGAGATCAGTAGTCCAAATAGTAGAAACCAACCAACAAACTACCCACAACAACTTGACGCCATAACAACGTCATTACAAAATTCGTTTTGTACCTTGACAGCCACAGATAACGAAGCTTGCCTTCCATGTAAAATCGTTAAGCAAGAACAAAACTTCAGATCTCACATTCTACCAGATAGATATTTAATCGCTCAACCAACGATCTTTACTTCTTTTTCCCGTCATCAAGCAACTGAACAGGTAAACAAGTCAGAAGACTTTAGCAAAGCCTGTTATACCGCTAATTACGAGAATGTAGCATTAATGCATCTTAAAGAGGAGATTGAAAACATCAGAAATGACCACAATAGAGGATTTTTAACCGGATCAGTGCAGCAGCTCCAGGTAGTGTGTTCCACTACTGGGAAGGAATTGTTTGTTCAAGAAGAAACCACCCCAGTGCAACAGCTGGATGCTGGTCAGTTCCTTCCCCTTTGCCTGAAAGAAAAGACCAAGGATCCTACACATGAAGAGCTTGGAGACGAACTGTTGTATGAAGACAAAACCACCCCAGCGAAACAGCTGGATGCTGGTCAGTTCCTTCCCCTTTGCCTGAAAGAAAAGACCAAGGATCCTACACATGAAGAGCTTGGAGACGAATTGTTGTATGAAGACAAAACCACCCCAGCGAAACAGCTGGATGCTGGTCAGTTTCTTCCCCTTTGCCTGAAAGAAAAGACCAAGGATCCTACACATGAAGAGCTTGGAGACGAATTGTTGTATGAAGACAAAACCACCCCAGCGAAACAGCTGGATGCTGGTCAGTTCCTTCCCCTTTGCCTGAAAGAAAAGACCAAGGATCCTACACATGAAGAGCTTGGAGACGAATTGTTGTATGAAGACAAAACCACCCCAGCGAAACAGCTGGATGCTGGTCAGTTCCTTCCCCTTTGCCTGAAAGAAAAGACCAAGGATCCTACACATAAAGAGCTTGGAGACGAATTGTTGTATGAAGACAAAACCACCCCAGCGAAACAGCTGGATGAAGGGCAATACACTCCTCCTCCTCATGACGAAGGTAAAGAATCAGCAGATCCTAAAGAATTCATTTCTCCTTTTCATGAGAAAAAGGCAAAGGAGTTGCCAGCTGTCGAGAGAGATGCGTCGGAAATGGAGAAAGAGATAACGGGAGACGTTAGTGCTGCATTGGCAATAAGCCCTGATGTTATTCAGGAGTCATTAAAAGACACCAAAGATGGAAAAGACATGTCTGAAAAAGATCAAGATACAGGAAAAGAGTCAGCTCCTAACCCTTGCCGAAGACAGGGTAAAAGACGAAAGTCTAAGCGACCAAGTGCGAAAAAAGAGGCTAAAGCTTCGTCAGCAACGAATGATCAAAAACAGGCAGGGAAGGCGGGTCTTTCGGTAAAAGGTGAAAGTTCTAGGCTTTATACTAAAGATATGAAAACCGGCAATGACGACCTAATTGCTATTGACCATCGAAAGGCAGACTCAGAAGATCCTGAAAAGGCTTGCGGACAGCAGACGAATGCACATACGCCGTCACTTGTCAAGAAACCAGTAGGAGAAATGAGCGATGGACACAATAAGATCAGTCCCAAATCAAAACAGAAAAAGAATAAAGGCAAAAAGGCTGCTGAGCCTTTATCAGTCTTTGGGACGCAAATCGTTGTTCGGACAGGAAGAAAAGTTGAGGCAAAGGAGACGTCGGCAATCGAAAGTCACAGGCAAAATAGAAAGAACGTGGGCATTAGTTGTAAAACAAAGAAACTTGATGAGCCAAAGGTCGACCAAGAAAAGCAAGAAAAGACCATGATAAAAACAAAGCTAGAGGGCAACGAACCACCCAAACCTGTGAAAGGTAAACAAAAAGATGCAAAGCAGACACGGGAGGGGCCTGTGGCATCGTCACGTGACGGGCCTGGTGTACAGTCACGTGACGATGTCCTTGTCATCAGCACCCATAACGGAACCGCACGACCTACCACCAAAGATGTTGGTGGGCACGACACACCTATGAGTACGGGTAAGTTATATTTTTATATATTTAGGCTTCTGAAGCCTGTATAAGGTAAAGGATCAAACCTTATATACGGTTAGAACCTTATATATTATTGAGATGCAGGCGATTCATAGATCCTGGAGAAAGTTTGCTTTTTGCTTCTTTTTCTTCTTTTTTCTTCAGCACAATCGCTGTTAATATTATAAGCCCTTTATATTGGAATGAAATATTGACCCAAATACAACGCCGTATCAGGGGTGAAGAACAGGAGACGTATCTCCCCCTCCTTACCACCCTAAAACAATTTTGACAATATACGGTAATGGTCACTTTTCAAACTCGTTCAACTTTAAAGGTCTCACTAGAGAGGGGAGGAAAAAGACCAACTCCAGCAATGCCAACCTTTCTAAAGGCAATGCCGTTCGTGGGAACACGAGGGCATCAGACTCGTACCAGCCCGCCAAGAGGACTACGTACTCGACCGCAGCACACGCGGGAAGTATCGCGGGCGGCAACAATCGTAGAGGGTCACACCAAAAAAAGACCTATCGAGACCAGGCTCAACATGAACACGGAGCAAGAGCAAGAGATGGGTAAGAGATATTAGTTAAGGAGAAATAGTATATTTAATATAAAGATAAATGTATACAATATATAATAGAAAGAGGAGGAAGAGAAGGAAAGACTATCATGATAAGATGAAAAGATACAGAGAAATACAGAAATGCTGGTTCGTTCGGTAAGTATGTATGAATCTCAAAAATGTGCATTCTGATTTTACAGCATCCAGACAAGTGAGCACCGGATGCAGAGCTCGCGTCTTATCGCCAAAGGCCAAATGCATCAAAGCAACGAAGCCCTCTCCTGTCCCGGAGCACAGTGCTGCTCAATCGCCATGTGCGCTATCATCAGAGCGACTGGGAAGCATCCATTACGCTGGACGTCAGATGATATTGACGACGTCATTATCGCCGGAGATGCAAAGCACCGTGAGGCTCAGAGAGCGATGAACCTCCCGAAGACCGCATACCTACACATTGACGAGCTAAAGACAGACGTTCGAGTGTGGGGAAGACAGTTTACGATCAAGAAGAGCGATGTACTTGCTGGGAACATCACAAACGAGGGCGTGAACAAGGAAGACCCTTTCCCCAGTATAGAAACTAATATAGGATCTCTACCGGAATACAATATGTATATCTTGAGGTACCTCCTATATACCATAGCTCTCTTCAGAACTCCATCCAGTTGGATCTTATTTGACTCGCACAGTCGGGACAATCAAGGCTTTCTAATTGCAGATGGGAGATCGGTGCTACTTGAATTCAAGGACATCAATAGCGTTGCTAAATACCTTAAGCGCTTCGTAAGCTGCAACGGCTCAAGTGACCCATTAAATGCTCGCCTGCTTGCTGATTGGGAGATGAGCTACGAGTTAGCAGGCGTGCAGGTGGCACTTAATAACTGAGCCCAAGACATGTAGGCGTAAAGGATGTTTTATTGAACTTTCTTTCTTTGATTTACGCATTATTGAGGAGAATGCTGATCATTGTTAAGAATTTGTACATATCTATAAAGTATTATATTAAAATTTCATCTTTTCTAAAGCTAATGGTTTCTTTTCCAACATAAACATAATTGTTGAGACAGAGAACCCATATTTTGATCCTGCAATGCATTGTTGATAAAAAAATTTTCCTGTTTGGAAAACCCCGTAGTCCATCACAAATTGGATTACGGCATTGTAGAATGTTAGTCGGGCTGCTGGTGAGAGAAAGATTGTTTCGTCCACTAGAGCCCTAGCAGCTTTCTAATCTTTTTACTGACGTCAACATGTTCATCATTCCAGGTCAGGTTAATGGCAAGGAGTATCCCTAACAATTTCGTGGCCAATTTCGAGACTTCTTCGATTTCCCTGCCATTAATTAGGACTTTATTCTTTCTCGACAAGCATGCGCTGTTTTGGCTTGCCGCGTATAATCATCCTCTTTGTCTTGTCCGCATTAACTGCCATCCAGAAGTTGATAATTCAGAGTGACTGATATAACTCGGAGAGTGACAGAGGAGACGCTCCCGCAAAGGACTGGGTCCAATCGGATTTTCGTACTTGGAGGGGCCGTTTTTTGTACAAATGACGATAACAGGTGCAAAAGCGATAAAGAGTGCAAAATGAATGAAAAGTTAATGACAAACTTGTTTCACAATGTATCTGACACTTCTGGCACAACCAGAGGTTCTACAGCCTTTCCACTTCGTCATATAGCCGTTATATGTAGTAGTTTTTAGCTTTATTTGAGTAAATGACCTCAAGAATAGGCTGTTTTAAAGCAAGGGATGTATGCACTAGACTTAGAAGAATATAGAGCTGAAAAAAGGTCACGAGATGAATTTGAAATTGTTCTAGGCACTGGTACCCTCAGTTTTGTTTTTCCAACTTAAATACTCAACATTTGTTGGAAAGATCACATCATCAATAAGGAGTCGCCCTTTACTTGGCTCCACATCAACATGAAAGCATTGCGCAGGAGGATAGCCAGCAGGCTATTTGTAATATAGCCATGACATGGCCACCCGACGAAAAAAGAAAGCCCTGATCCCGGGAGTCCCCGAAATGAGCCTCAAGGAATTGCTGTAATGGACTAAGGGAACGCGAAAGAAATGACTTACAATGCTCAGCATAACAAAGGATTTCAAAGTGACTTAAAAATTCTACGAATTCCAGTACGATAGCTCTATCTTTTACAACTCCACAGCGTCTGATCGACTAAACCCAAGAACAGGGTCCAAAACCAGGCGAAGGGCCCAGGGGGTCAGCACCCCCTTTACCTCGCTTTAACAGCCAACATTCTTACCATTAACACTCTAAACACTAGCACTTCCGACCCATTACTCTGACATTATGTACCTTTGTTTTCGGGAACCCTTATTATCTATATTCATTCGACAACCAAACGTTTTTTTCCATAAATTTCATGTCCACACGAAAGACACATTTCTGTGAATTTTTTTGTATGGGGGGATCCCATTTTTCTCCCTGCCTGGGGGGAGGGTCCTATTGTTTTCGCATATTTTTTGACTTGTAATAAGACTATAGTAATGGCCCTTGTAAAAGCTTTCGAAAGACGATGCTGTCACTCAAACAGTTTCAGGCTCTTGATATGTTTGTGGATCACTTGGGGAAATGGACTGAAAGAATTTACAACGAAACAAATATTCAGAGGAAGGATATAGAATGTCAAATATATGTCATGATCAATGTAGATGGGGCTAATATCTAAGTTACAATAAAAGTAGTAGCTAGAAAGTAATAGCTGTTCAAACATTCCATTTTGGTTCGAATGTATCAAATAACATTTGACCAAGAGCTCTGCAAAGCCCTCCCATAACAACATTAGGTTAACATATTCACCCTTTATAGCTACCAACTCCCTTGTTATAGCTTCAAAATTCCTGGTTTGTTGCTATTATTTGCTGGTTTGATGAGATGTTGAGAATCAAGGCAAATAAGTCAATAGCTTGGACAAATTTTATACTATGACTGTGATAACCAGGATTTACAAGCTTTGATTTGTTGGTGCCCTGCTTCAGTCTGTGAAGAGAAAAATCTGGACTTGCACCAAAGAAATGTCAGATTCTTAGAAGTTGTGTTAACACAATGCCAAATAAATGTACACAAAATGGACCAAATAAGCCCAGAAAGGAAACCACTTGACCACTTCTATCCTGCTCGACCTTGTGGACTGTTTTAAACAGTTAGGAACAAATACAGACTTGCAGCCATGAAAGGCGCATACATCGGCAATGGTGGCAATTGTGGCAAGTCTTACATTATATGCTTTTATAACTTCCTTGCCTTTTTTTGCAATGATTATAAAACGTATTATAGTTTCTGGTCAGCCAAGAGTTCACACGTGAAACGACCACTTCAGTGGATAGTCACTATAATACACATTCTCTCTATCCTCTTTTTTTGGAAAGTCAAATTTGAACAAAGTATTCAAAACAGATCATAAATAACAAGTATAAATTTTCGAATTAAATGGAAATAGAATTTACAAAAAGACACAAACATCCATATTGAGGTTGCCTTTTATGCTAGTATACTTTTACATGGATATTTCTAACAAGTTCTTACCAGATCAGTACAGTGAGTCCAGGACAGGTCATGGGTGTTGATACAAACACAGTTCCAGCTTTAAAGAGCTCGTTCGGATGTTACTTCTTACACTATTGTTAGTTAACTAGCAGTATCAAAAACCTTATGAATGATAATATCGCCTCTCAGCGACAGAATTTCGAGATCGATACGAATGATCACTTATTTTTTGCAAGAGCAAGAAAAAAAGTCTTCGTAACAACGTTTGAGTCCACTTATGGAGAAATAAATAGTCCAAGGCTAGTAACAGAATGTTTCTTTCTCTGCGACAAAAAGGATTCAGAAATAAGAAGGTATATGACGACGTAGGAAGACTTTGAAAAGCAAGCGTCGTTTTGCCCCTACTCGGCCGCCATTTTGGATTCCTTGAGACAAAGTCAATTTTCCGCCCTGTCATCTGATTTGCTAATCCGTGCGTCTAAAAATAGCCTGATCCTAGGAAACGCCGTGACACCTATATAGTACCAGGGTGTTGGAAAGTTGATTGCCCCTACTTATGAGCCCCTGATAATGACATATGTCCCTATGTAACCCTGATAAACAAAAAAATGGGTACAAGCGGAACAAATACATGCGAACGCCAGCCCAGCGAAATAAAAAGAAATGAGGTCTCTGCTAGCAGGGAAATTGGAGGCTAAGTTGGTAGGATGAAATGAGAGGGGGGAGGGAATTCTGTACTTTTGCTTGGGTTCGGAGAGCTGTAACGCAACAGAAATATTAACAAACCGCGCACGCTCGAAAGCATTATATTAGTGACAACATGTGCGGGAAACCCGCGGGTACTCGCGGGCACTGAACAGGATCTGGAAGGAGAGGGGAGGAAGGGGTCCTTGACCACGCGTTCTCGCGCATTTGTTTTGCACAATCCCGCATCCCGCACCGTTGGTTTGTTGATTTTGTAGAATGAAAAGTCAGAGTCGACGATCGAAGTAGTCGAAGTTTTAGAAATTGGAAAAGCTTCCCTCGTAGAACTTTAACCTGATGTATATACATGTTCATAGCCAATAAAACTCAAAGAAAACAAGAAAGCGACTTCAGCCTTTATCGACTCGCTGTTGGACCTTTAATTATATTGAGATACCATTTGGGAGCCCTTTGTTTTTCTTTGTCCCAAGTGTAATCCCATAATGCGTCACTAGTAAGCCTCCCGGTAAATGTACATGGCGTCCAAACCCAAAACACGGAATGCCTCAGAGAAATCGAAAAATATCGATCATTCATATGACATACCTGGCAATTCCACTAATGATAACTTACGCAATGAGGAGAGTTCTTATGATTATACTCAGGAGAGTGAAGAACTTGACAAAAGACAACGGTTACCTGAAAACAGGAGTTTTGAGTGTGACCTCTATGGTAAATGTTTCAGTCAGTCTGGACATCGCAACGTACATAGAAGAACACATTTGGGTGAGAGGCCGTACAAATGTGAACAGTGTAGCAAATGCTTTAAACAGGCTGGAACCCTCAAGAGACATGCTCTCACACATACAGGAGAAAAGCCACAACAGTGTCCTCAGTGTGGTAAATGTTTTGCACAGGCTGGAAACCTCAAAAGACATGTTCTTACACATACAGGGGAAAAGGGACACCAGTGTCTTCAGTGTGGTAAATGTTTTGCACAGGCTAGACACCTCAAGACACATGCTCTCACACATACAAGAAAAAAGGAACACCAGTGTCCTCAGTGTGGTAAATGTTTTTCACAGGCTGGACACCTCAAAAGACATGCTCTCACGCATACTGAAGAAAAGCCACATCAGTGTCTTCAGTGTGGTAAATGTTTCACACAGGCTGGAAACCTCAAGACACATGCTCTCACGCATACTGGAGAAAAGCCACATCAGTGTCTTCAGTGTGGTAAATGTTTTGCACAGGCTGGACACCTCAAAAGACATGCTCTCACGCATACAGGAGAAAAGCCACATCAGTGTCTTCAGTGTGGCAAATGTTTCACACAGGCTGGAAACCTCAAGACACATGCTCTCACACATACAGGAGAAAAGGAACACCAGTGTCCTCAGTGCCGTAAATGATTTACACATACTGGAACCCTCAGTAAACCTCCTGGAAATGCTTTATGAGCTGTGACCTAAAAACATGTAATTGATTTGAAAAGACATGCTTTTTACACATTTGGTAAAAAACATAGCTGCCTGTATGGAAAATGTGTGGCATGGTAAAAGCTTTAAATATTTCAGTGACAAGCTGTAACCTTTAGTCGTTAAGGATATGTTAAAAGGTAGTAGAAAAAAAAAATACTTTTTATTATTGGAAGCAGGGATCTCTTATTTTTTGCCTGTTTAAAATTTAAATTATATGTTGAAGTTTATGTTGAAGAGTGAAAAGTGAAAAGTTTAATTTTGGCTAACCCAGCCATGACTGGTAAGCTAAAATATCAGAATAATGCGATTATAACAAATATGTAATGAAAGATTACTAGGTTACAGAGTGAGCCTCTCTTGTAAAGGCTCCCTAGGCATGGTTCCTTAAAAGTTTAATAAACCTATCAACCTTAAAAGCCTGCTGTTGTTTAGGTTTTATTCAGGATTTGTCCATTGGATATCATTCATCTTCAGATAACTCTTATCTGACCTTCTAGGAACCTGTTATGTTTGTAAAGGCCTGTGGCCTAGTTGACCGTGTGGACCTGGTGCCGAGCGCACACCAGGCATGCGCGCGTGAGTACACATGTGAGCGAGCAGCGACGCCATCTTGTTTTTAGTAAATTTTTGTCTTGTTTCATTGAGTTAAATCTCGTGGTTTGATCCGAACTGTTGAATCAGGAAAGACGCAGCAGAACCGGGCCCTGGAGAGAATGTCAAAGGGGGTAGTAAAACCGTAGATGTGAAGGTAGCGGGTGGATGTTTATGTAGGAAATAGGGTTGACAAGACAGTTGGAGTAAACAAATTGATTTGCTTGGTAGTAAAGAGGGTGACAGAGTGATGAAAGCTAGTTGGTCGGTCGGTCGGTTGGTTGGTTAGTAGCTTCATAGTGTTGACAAAGAATGTTGTGTGATGTTACGGAGTATAAGGTAGGACGAGAAAATAGGGTGGACAAGGGAACATCTAGTGAGTGGTTACTAAGGGGAATAAAGTAGGCGTGGCGGCGTGTGACTTGTGAGGTGACGAAATGTAGAGATTGATGAGGTGTTGTGAATAAGAAAAGTATCTCGTAGCGGCGAGGGAAGGGAAACGACGCCGAGAAACTGTGAATTGTGTGTGGCTAAAGGGGAAATAAGAATAGGGGGTTAAAACTAGTTTTGCGAGACGAAGCGAACGGGGTGTAGCGGCTAATGCAGCGACTGGAGGAAGTGAAGGGCGACATGTAAATGAAACAGAAATGTAGATAAGATGAGGGGAGTTATGTAACCCTGATAAACAAAAAAATGCGTACCAGCGGAACAAGCAGAGGCCTGGCGAAATACAACGCCAGCCCAGTGAAATACAAAGAAAAGAGGCCTTTACTAGCAGGGAAATTAAAGGCTAAATTTTTAGAATGAAATAAGAGGGGAAGGGAATTGTGTCCTCTTGTTTGGGTTCGGAGAGCTGTAACGCAACAGAAATATATCAACAAACCGCGCTCGAGAGCATTAGTGAAAACATGTGCGGGAAACCCGCGGGAACTGAACAGGATCTGGAAGGAGAGGGGAGGGGGTCTTTATCCCGCGTTCCTGCGCATTTGTTTTACTCAATCTCGCATCCCGCAACGGTTATTTGTTGATTTTGCGAAAAGTCAAAGTCGACGAGACATTCATAGCCATTAAAATTCAAAGAGAAGAAGAAGGGACTTCAGCCTATTAATGCGCTGTCAGAGTTATATTGAAATGTGAGCAGTGTGGCAAATGCTTTTCGTACCCTGAAAGCCTCAAAACACATGCTCTCACACATACAGGAAAAAAGCCTGGTGTTAAATGTATCGTTTGTCATTTATTGTATACACCCATCCCTCCTGGGGAATATTTAGCACCACGCGCATGCGTGTTAGATATATAAGCAACAAGTGAAAACGAGTTTTAGACACAACGCAAATATACGGTTTGTGAAGTTGAGTAAAAATGCCTTGGGGAAATGAAATGTGCTTGTTTGGGTTGCTACACTAGCGAGCTAGAATCGAATTAGTTCAGCTTGCAGAAGAGAGGGATGGTGGGTGGGGAATGAGTAGAAGTTGGGGCGGGGGATAGTGTTTAGTTGAGTGGGCTGTCGGGAGGGTACAGGGTAGGTAGGGTCGAATTAAAGTTGTGTGTGACTGAGTAAATTACCATTATCAATTTCATTGTCCTTTGTCAAATGTCTTCTATCTGGTTATCGGTCTTCAGCAGACTGGTGTGGCTTCTGTTTCCATTAAAAGGACTTGCTTCTAGGAATATCTTTGTTTCAATTATGACATCTTATCCGTCCGTAAACGTTGAGAATAGCGTGGATAGCCGTCACGCCCTTTCTGAGTGGGGTTATGGGTTCGTTTTTCAAATTCGTGAGCCCTTTCTACGATTAAAATAGAAAATGCTGTTATATAACGGTCTGTGTTTCCAACTGGCATGAATCAAGAATGTCTTAAGCGGTCGAAGGTTACTGTCTCCAGTCGGGGCGGTGAGTTTGATTAATGAGGCCAGGTTAAAATGTCGTTTATAAATAAGCTCGTACGATTATCTGTGAAAAGCTACGAAAGCACGGGTTTGACTAACTCAATATGCCTCCCTTGCTTACTTTATTTTATTGGCCGCTACTCACCCATTAAGTTGCAAACCCAAAGTTAAGTCACTCGGTCTCTTGCTACAGCATACAAGGACTGCAAGCAGACAATAGATTGGTGTGCAGTGATAGGGGGCTGCTAGTTTTCTCCCCTTTCCACTGAGGTCCTAGGACTGCGTCCATAGTCTTCAACCTTCCCATTTATGGTACACGAGTTCTCTTCCCTTCCCACCGAGGTCCTAGGACTGCGTCCATCGTCTTCAACCTTCCCATTGATGGTTCACGAGTTTTCTCCCCTTTCCACTGAGGCCCTAGGACTGCGTCCATCGTCTTCAACCTTTCCATTGATGGTACACGAGTTCCCTCCCCTTTCCACTGAGGTCCTAGGACTGCGTCCATCGTCTTCAACCTTTCCATTGATGGTACACGAGTTCTCTCCCCTTCCCACTGAGGTCCTAGGATAGCATTCATCGTCTTCCAACCTTTCCATTGATGGTACACGAGTTCTCTCCCCTTCCCTCCGAGGTCCTAGGACTGCGACTATCGTCTTCAACCTCATTGATGGTACACGAGTTCTCTCCCATTCCCACCGAGGTACTAGGACTGCGTCTATCGTCTTCAACCTTTCCATTGATGGTACACGAGTTCTCTCCCCTTTCCACTGGGTTGCTAGGACTGCGTCCATCGTCTTCAACCTTCCCATTGATGGTTCACGAGTTTTCTCCCCTTCCCACCGAGGTCCTAGGACTGCATTCATCGTCTTCCAACCTTTCCATTGATGGTACACGAGTTCTCTCCCCTTCCCTCCGAGGTCCTAGGACTGCGACTATCGTCTTCAACCTCATTGATGGTACACGAGTTCTCTCCCATTCCCACCGAGGTACTAGGACTGCGTCCATCGTCTTCAACCTTTCCATTGATGGTACACGAGTTCTCTCCCCTTCCCACTGAGGTCCTAGGATTGCATTCATCGTCTTCCAACCTTTCCATTGATGGTACACGAGTTCTCTCCCCTTCCCTCCGAGGTCCTAGGACTGCGACTATCGTCTTCAACCTCATTGATGGTACACGAGTTCTCTCCCATTCCCACCGAGGTACTAGGACTGCGTCTATCGTCTTCAACCTTTCCATTGATGGTACACGAGTTCTCTCCCCTTTCCACCGAGGTCCTAGGATTGCGTTCATCATCTTCCAACCTTCCCATTGATGGTACACAAGTTCTCTCCCCTTCCCACCGAGGTCCTAGGACTGCGTCTATCGTTTTCAACCTTTCCATTGATGGTACACGAGTTCTCTCCCCTTTCCACTGGGTTGCTAGGACTGCGTCTATCATCTTCCAACCTTCCCATTGATGGTACACGGGTTCTCTCCCCTTCCCACCGAGGTCCTAGGACTGCGTCTATCGTCTTCAACCTTCCCATTGATGGTTCACGAGTTCTCTCCCCTTTCCACCGAGGTCCTAGGATTGCGTCCATCGTCTTCAACCTTTCCATTGATGGTACACGAGTTTTCTCCCCTTTCCACTGAGGTCCTAGGATTGCGTCCATCGTCTTCAACCTTCCCATTGATGGTTCACGAGTTTTCTCCCCTTCCCACCGAGGTAATAGGACTGCGTCTATCGTCTTCAACCTTCCCATTGATGGTTCACGAGTTCTCTCCCCTTCCCACCGAGGTAATAGGACTGCGTTCATCGTCTTCAACCTTCCCATTTATGGTACACGAGTTTTCTCCCCTTTCCACTGAGGTCCTAGGATTGCGTCCATCGTCTTCAACCTTCCCATTGATGGTTCACGAGTTTTCTCCCCTTTCCACTGAGGTCCTAGGACTGCGTCCATCGTCTTCAACCTTTCCATTGATGGTACACGAGTTCTCTCCCCTTTCCACTGAGGTCCTAGGACTGCGTCCATCGTCTTCAACCTTTCCATTGATGGTACACGAGTTCTCTACCCTTCCCACTGAGGTCCTAGGATTGCGTTCATCGTCTTCCAACCTTTCCATTGATGGTACACGAGTTCTCTCCCCTTCCCACCGAGGTCCTAGGACTGCGACTATCGTCTTCAACCTCATTGATGGTACACGAGTTCTCTCCCCTTCCCACCGAGGTACTAGGACTGCGTCTATCGTCTTCAACCTTTCCATTGATGGTACACGAGTTCTCTCCCCTTCCCACCGAGGTCCTAGGACTGCGACTATCGTCTTCAACCTCATTGATGGTACACGAGTTCTCTCCCCTTCCCACCGAGGTACTAGGACTGCGTCTATCGTCTTCAACCTTTCCATTGATGGTACACGAGTTCTCTCCCCTTCCCACCGAGGTCCTAGGACTGCGTCCATCGTCTTCAACCTTCCCATTGATGGTACACGAGTTCTCTCCCCTTCCCACCGAGGTCCTAGGACTGCGTCCATCGTCTTCAACCTTCCCATTGATGGTACACGAGTTCTCTCCCCTTCCCACCGAGGTCCTAGGATCGCGTCTATCGTGTTCCAACCTTCCCATTTATGGTACACGAGTTCTCTCCCCTTTCCACTGAGGTGCTAGGATTGCGTCCATCGTCTTCAACCTTCCCATTTATGGTACACGAGTTCTCTCCCCTTTCCACTGGGCTGCTAGGACTGCGTCTATCGTGTTCCAACCTTTCCATTGATGGTACACGAGTTTTCTCCCCTTTCCACTAAGGTCCTAGGACTGCGTCTATCGTCTTCAACCTTTCCATTGATGGTACACAAATTCTCTCCCCTTCCCACTGAGGTCCTAGGACTGCGTCCATCGTCTTCAACCTTCCCATTTATGGTACACGAGTTCTCTCCCCTTTCCACTGAGGTGCTAGGACTGAGTCTGTCTTCCAACCTTCCCATTGATAAAAAATGTAAGGAAACAAGAAGTGTCATCTTGTCCCATTTAAAGTAGGTGTTTGTTTAAACCTAACACGACGTTAACTAGCGCTTTTGCGACCAAGACTAGTATAAAGATTAGCACACGCAGACCCCCCAAACCACCGAGAACGTGCTAAAGAAGATGACAGTGGACTTCAGGTTACTATGACTCGTTTTATTTAAATCATTGTTCAACAAACAGTAGTATATGCATGCTGAAGCGTTGTAGAATTGCTTAACTGTGAGAAACTCATAATGTCGTTAACGCCCAGCAACCCGCTGTACAACCTTGTAACGAATCGTATAGATAGATTGAACTACACATATAATTTAAGATCTCGTGCCAATGTAATTGTGAAACCAACCAACACTGACCGCTTTGGAAATTTCTGCACAAATTCGCCTTAAATGTATCGCTTTAATGTATTATGTAATGCTGACTATACCTATAATTCAGATGTAATCTGCTACTGGTATAATAAACTTATTATTATTATTATAACTGCAAGGAGATGCACACTTTACCAATACTCCCTAAATAATATTATAAACAAATTCAAAAAACCGACCGTGCAAGTAGCAGTAAAATATCGGTTGTATAATGTTCAACAATAGCGTAACGCCCGCCATATGAAAGGAAGCAAAGGTGATTGACAATCAGTTTCGGAGCTTTCATTACAACGCTGATTGCCTGGAGAAGTTAATGTCAATCATGTAATACGTCTCTTCAGACTTCTTTGCCCGCTTCCAAAACCTTTGCTCTCGTCGACAATTCGCAACGGCTAAACCGCATTCACTCCTTGAATCTTTTTCATTGACTAGCACTGAAATGGTTTTCAATCACTTTACCTTTTCCGCAAAGTGATGACCAATCAAAGCGCAGCAAATGTAATTCCTCTGTCAGTTTGGATGACGGAAGTCAAAAAGCGGTTTAGCAGTTGGAAATTATAACTCTGAGTTTCCAAGATATTTGAAATCGCAATAATACGGCTTATTAAAGTGCCCATGTCAGTCACACCTTTGTTATTGCTTTCATTTAATATTGAAAGTCACATAATGCTAAAATAATGCTAAAATCTCGAAATAACTATCTAACAACAAAATTTTATAATGTATGTATCAAATTCAGTCAAAAACATCGCTTTGGTTTCCTCAAATCAGCCGATGGAAAGGGATTCTTTTTCACGCTTGGTTCTTTGCTAGGATGACAAAATGGCGGCTGACAGAGGCTGTTTAACTTAGTGTTAATATAATTCTTACTATATACATGTTTTCCCCATTTTATGTTACACCATCTCTCGTCATACAGCAAGCTTCTCTCGCTATAAACAGTCAACAAAAATAAATGCTTTATTATCTATGACTAAATGAGTTGCTGTTGTATCAAGATTCTTCTTTCTCATACGCGCACCAAAGGTAGCCCACCTGGGCTGTTTGAGTGGCTGTTGAGTAGTCTCATGGCTTTGACCTCAAGGCCTTTTAGAAGCTTTCCAGATCCCTTCCAAAACCAGACAAAAGAAAAACACGAACTTCTTACAACAACGCCTATCCCAAACATCATTCAAACTGTCTGGTGAAACCCTAGTGGACTAGCCTGCACTAAATCTTAAAATACTCCGACTCCTCAACTCCTCCCGCGATACCTTACCCCCACTCCCTACCCATCCCCTACTTTTCCATCTAGAAACATTTTCGCCTTTCGAAAGCCATACCGCGACAATTCGGTTACCTGGGTGATTGTCAATCAAATACGTCGCCATAAAGTTTGGCAAGCCAATTCGCTGTTTCAGTTTTGTAAAGCTCGCATCATTTCCCTGTTTTATTTCATTTTTTTTAGATCTCGCTCGTCGTGCGTTTTTCCAAGACAACCAGTAACCGAAATTGATAAAGCTACCAGAAACGCTCAAATTCACAATTACTAAGCCAAGCATAACGCTCAGCTAAAATTCAATTGCGACGCTTGGCACGGCTCTGTAGTTGTGCCCAGGCCCCCACCTCTCCCATGCTCAAAGACCCAGGGGTCTTTGCGAGCCTTCCTCGTCTTACTTTCGCTGACGAAGAAAGGAAGCGATTTTTCGAAGCGAAAAAAATGCATCGCGTATTGCATTATGGTACAGAATGTGGCCTGGTTACGGATGGTGCGGATTTACGGACACTTTTTATTCGAAACACAATACCGTTGAAGCAAAATAAAGCAAGGCTGACAACGATACGAGACGCTTGTGTTTTAGTAACAAATTCCCTCCTAAACGACCTAATTTCGATTTCGCTGTAAAGAAATCATGCGTCGAATGGAAAGTGCCCGAAAACGTGTGCCGTCCTAAATAGGACAATATACCGTTCTGCTGTGTGATGTGATTGCATTTAGCTGGTTGAGACCTTCACATGATAACCAGAAGACAAGTACGTGATAATACCAAAAGAGCGTAGTGCCGAATTATACATCTCTGAGAAAAATACATTTTGGGAGCAAAAACTAATTTCTTATATGGGCGTGTAACCAGACGCCACGCCCTCCTCGTGGTTACGCCCCACGCTTATGGCGAAATCTTTTTAACGGAAAAAATAAAATAAAAGGCCAAAAACGTATATCAACAACCTTTTCACTTATATTTTCCGTTAAAATCATTTTCGCTTAGTAAGAATGCTTTTATGTCAACAGCTTGATTTCATCATTTATCAGAATTCATTACTACGCTTTACGAATGTTAAATTCTTGATGTTTGTTCGATTATGTAAAGGTTTTACTCTGGAACCCAGAGGCTTTAGCCTCTAGTCTTCAGGGGGCAAACAAGTGAAGGTCTTTTGGCTTCAGAGACCAATAGTCTCAGCTTTTCTGTAGTAACTGGAATACCTGGTCTTTTGTATCTCGTATGGCATCTTCGGCCTGACGTAACTCCGCCCTACACTGTAGTATGTACCAGGGATAACCACTGATCAGAAAGTCGTCTACTAGCCCGCTAGCCAGGAGGCCATATGCCAGGAAAGCAAGCCATCACTAGGCCTGGTACTATGACCAGGTAAGTTGCTTTACCTAGTCAATGGACAAGTGGGCGACTTTCTGATCAGTGATCTAAGTAGGTACACAGTCGACTAGATGTTCTTCTATTTGATCATGCGGAAAGATCTCATCGCATACTGGACATTTTATTCCACCGTAACTATGCTGGGATGTTTTCCTTGAAGGAGTCTGGGATGGCCTTGTCCTGGGCGAGTATTGTTGGGCCTGTGCCTCAAATAAGTTGGGGTCGGGGTCTCGTGTGGTCTCTTGTGGTCTCTTGAGTGGCTGTTGGCGCTGTTGCCTGGATGGATCTTCTTTGGGACCATCTACTTCTACTAGACCACCCATAAATTCATTCTAAAATGACAAATATGTCATACATTTAGAAGGGAAAAACATATCAGGCCATTGCCAAAGTCATTTTTTTCCCTTGGGGGCTTGGGATATTGGGATTGAAAGAAGATAGTTACAGAGTTCTTAAATAAAAGCTAACCTTTATTAGACTTGGTGTCCATGGCATTCTTGGAGCACAAGAATAGGGTGAGTACTGAGTTTGTGGTGGTGGCGAGGGAGTCTGAAAAAAAAACAATAACATATTTTAAAAAGGATACAGACTTGTAATGTAAACCCTACGACGCACTAGGTGATTCTGTAGGCTCATATGAGTGAATTGCAATCACTAGCTGAAAATCGCCAGGTCTGTCTGCTGCAGCTATCTAGACGTCTGACTCATCCAATACAATTTGTATGGGGTTCAGATGATAAAGTGTTGGGAGAACTCTTATAAAGGTAGCTAAAGGGCAAGTCACAAGCAGGGCAGATCCAGGAGTACCAAAAAAGGGGGGCCAAAGCAAGAGTTTCAAGAAAAGGAGGGGCAGATTTATTGTTCTTCTTTTTTTTAAGCAAAATATCTGAAAATAGGGGGGAGGGGGGCAGGGGGCCAATTGGTCCCACCCCTAGATCTGCCCCTTACAAGGGACAGTGGAGGCACTATCAGCACTTTTATTAAATAAAGAAAATTGCTATCTGTACTCAAGCCACCAACCCTTTTCCCAGCAAAAATAATCTGGAAATGGTTAAAACTTATTCTTGCTATAATTGATGCTAAGTCTGTCCAATGTCAAGCATTTAAATGTCAATAAAGTTGACTAACCTTGCTCTTCTGCTTTTGAATCTCCCATTCAAGATGCCTTGCCATCGCCTGGTAGCGCTGGTTCTCTTCCCTGAGCCTTTTGTGCTGTTCTTGGATTTCTTTAAAATCGATCATTAACCTTTCCTTTTCTTGCTTTTCCATCTTGAAATCATTCTCATAAACCGAACACTATAGGGGAAAAAAGTAATAAAAAATTTTTTAACCACATTTTCTTAAAGAGACAGCAGAATTACGAAAATAATGTATAATAGTATGTTCATGTGTAGGTACTGTAATGATGCTTTTTATCAAAAGGAAATTTAGATTTACTTACAAAACAAGAAT
Source organism: Nematostella vectensis (assembly GCF_932526225.1). NCBI lineage: Eukaryota > Metazoa > Cnidaria > Anthozoa > Actiniaria > Edwardsiidae > Nematostella > Nematostella vectensis. The sequence goes on from NC_064044.1 coordinate 12,959,362, forward strand.
TTTTTTTAACATTAAATAAGTTAACAATCAGCACAAATGTGTATTATACATCCCATGTGGGATTGTTTCTTACAATTTGCTGACAAATAAGACATCATTGGTTAAGGGGGAAGGACGGGGTTAGATATTCAGCTTCAGCAAAATAGAGTTTGACCTAGGCTATAATAGTGCTGTATTTGCTTTTTTTTACAAAAAATGTTTTGAAAGCTGAAGAGTTTTTGTCCTGCTGCCAGTGTGAAAAAGCATCCATTTCCATCGACTAATTAGGTTTGATAAATAAAGTATAAACTTTGTTATGGTTATTTCGAGATTTCATCACATTATTTGTATTTCATTATTAAGTGAAAACAAAAACAAGGGTTATTCAAATACTCACTCAAAAGAACATACCTGTTGTTGGGTGAGTATTTTTTCAGTGTTGAGAGTCTCATTTTCTTTTTTCAGGTTTTCTAGCTCCTCCATGATCTCGGCTAGTCTACGGTCCAAAGTAGACCCATTCTCTTCCAGTCTTTGGATCTTGTCTTGACGGTGTGAGATGGCTTCTTCAAGAAGAGCTATTCTCTCCCTTAACTTCTCCTTTTCTTGATCTGAAACTTCAGTTTTTTCTTCGTGGTGTTTGATTGTATTCTCCAGCTCTTGTATTTTTTTCTGCAATAATGAAAAGGAAGATAATTTTTTAACACAACTGTCAAGTTGCAACAAAAAGAAGAGTATTAGGTCAACAAAAGCCATAGTTTGTAAGCGATATATATGAAAAAAAGATAAGAACCTAGCAAAACCAAGTGTTTAAATTTAAGAAGTATTGATACACTTTTAGTGTGACTAGTTCAAGGTACAAGCACTTGATGTTCAGATTATTATCTAAATATCTTCACATGTTTTGAGACACTTTAAGTGGGTTGAAAATGTTTCTCTGTGTTTCCAGTCTTTGGGTTAAGAAAAAATAAATAAGTGTTGTCCTTTAAATGCTTCACTCAGAATGTAAATGGGACTTTAAAGAACCTGTGTGCTATTCCTAGGAGTACAGAATTGCCCCCGGCATGGTGGCATAGCTATCTCTCTCTGGACCCAGAGAGGATGAAGAGCTTACTACAGTTTCAGTTTAATCTTTTTTTATCGAGGGTAACATATTTAACAGAATATACAGTTTTCTAAAATATGGCCCTCGGTTAGTAAGCACTGTCACTGGGGGTGTAGTCACTGCCAGAGGGTTTATTGCGTCCCCAGTGGTTCTTTTACGTCCCTTCGGTTCAGGTTAGTGTAGTGCAGCTTGAGAAGATGGGACCTCCGGTTTAGTGTCCTTTTTATCATTATTTATATTATAACAGGGCATGCACTTGAGGAGTTATAGATTTAAAGCCAGATTTTCCCAGAGCATTGTCGTGCATCGTCTATAGACGGAAGGGCCTTGTTCACAAAAGCTTTGCTGCCTAAGGTGCATACTATGTGTTTAAACAACGTATCTCATACCTTGAGAGATTCAGCATTGCCATCAATTTCATCACCACCATATGCCTGTGCCATGACCTCCTTCACCTCCGGATTTGTATCTGGTATACTACCCAGTTCAGTTCTTAATTGCGCAACCTGCACGATTCTCTCCTTACAGATGCTCTCGTTTGACTTTTTCAGCCACTCATTTTCGCTAACAAGTTTATCGCAGTATGTCTGCAGTCCTCTGAGGGTCCTTTCCGTACTTAACTGTTTTGCAGACAAATTAGCAACTTGTTGTTGGAGTTTCTGAGTATCATCATTTTCAACCGCTAGAAGTGCGTCCCTGAGTTCTTTATTTTCAGTAAATGCTTTTTCTAGGTCATCTTTTAGTGCTACTACCATGTTAGTTAGATCTAGGTTTTCCTGTTGACATAAAAAAGAAAAACAAGTTTAGTAGTAATTCCAGTAGTACCTATCCAAGTTCCACCATAGCTGCATACTTGTCAACTTTTTTGCGATTTTTTGCCATGCTTCTGAAAATGTTTTCTATAGAAAATCGTCATTATGCCTATTTTCTATTAAAATATTTGAAACAACAATTCCCTTGCGTAGCGCAATTTATCTAACACCATCGTGAGATCTTTAAGTGGATTTGTTCGCAAGAGCGTTCTATACGGCAAACGTCTGCAAGGTTAAACCTCCCCTCCCCCCAAAAAAAATTTATATCCCCACCCCTGCCCCCCAAAAATTCTCAAGCCTTGAGATTTTCGGAGGTTGACAGGTATGTAGCTGTTAACCCAACTTGGACAGAAATCTTATGAGATCTGGTGAAATAGAGTAAATATGAGAAAAAAACCAAGAGAGCCAATGTGGGTGAATACAGAGAATGTATGAACATTCTCACAAACATTAGGCTTGTGATGAGGTCCAAAACCTTGACAGCCATGTACCAACTACTGTATCCAAGTTAAAGAACATTGATTATATCTTTTATATTTTTTTACATTTCTAAGTAAAGACATAACTAGGATAACTAACATTGAAAAACCACTTCAGAAAACTACCTAATGCACACTTCAAAACTACAAATATTGTATATTTATGAGAATATTTCGAAAGTCCAAGTGTTGACTAGACAACTTCTTACGTGTCACTATTCTAAAAGCTAATAATGACGCTGAAACTGCAATCTGTGATCGAGAACTAAACTACAGTAAAATGTTTACGAAACACACAATTGCTTCATTGATCTGTTCAAAATTCCTGTTTGTGCATTTCGTTTTCTATTTCCGTGCCCTTGGCTGTCTGGTTTCGTGAACAAAAACGGGAAATTTCCCCGAACAACAAATCAATCAAGAATCCAAGATGGCGGGCGGGGAATCCCCTGTTACTATAAATAGCCCTCAAAGAAGATAGAGTCACGTTCATTTTCGATCCTATCCGTCATTATTTTCTAAAAAAAACACATTCTTATACAGCATAAACCATTCAAAATCATAGTTTTGAACAAAAAGTATTACAAAACTTTGAGAAAAAGAACAAATACAGTGAAAACATACAGGATTACTAAATGTGCTTTGGTGCAAAACTCGCCCGACCGATAGATTAATTAAGGAGGCGACGCTTGGCCTCTAAAAGTAGACCAACGCATAGGAATCTATTATAGATTAAGAAATATTTGTGCACTTATTATTATTATATTTCTTCACAATCTATTTCAGCGAAATGAATTTTTGGAATTTTTGCAATACGCACCGGAAGTGAAAAATTCGTTTGACGAAGTTAGTCTCGCTTTTATATTTAAACTCACCTCTGCTAAATCGACGCTTTTTGGTCCCCTCTTCAATAAATTCGATAGTGCTATCTTTAGTTTAGTGTTTTGACGTGTAAGACCTTCTACAACTCTCTTATTAACGCCCGGAGTAATAATTCCCTTCGCAGCGTGCGGTCCTTTACCCGATTGTAAACTTAGTTGTGCAAGCCGATTCTCCGCTCTTGCTAACAGAACTTTATATTGATCTACCCTCGATTCCAAACCCTTGCATTCCTCTGATTTCGTCTCGAGTCTCTCGCTCAGGGCTTGTACCCCAGCATTTTGTGCTTTCTGTTTTTGTAGCTCTTTCAAGAGGTAATAAACGCTTAGCTTGAGCTGATCGTTGTTCGTGTCCGCCATAATTTCCATAGCGCTTGCCTGGTCCATGTTATTATCATTTACAACGTCCATCATTTGAATAAAGTTCGATCAGATCTCCATATGCAAAAACTGAGAACTATAAGCACTTCTACTTTTTCTTCGGACACAAACGCCGACAAATATATACTCCTTTCTTTCGGGTAAGCCCCCACCCGATCGATTTAGAATTTTAGGGGATTTTTTTTATTGTGCCCAAGCCACCAGCGGATGTCACAGGAAACCCGCGTGTAATGACATCATATTTTTTTCTAAATCATTAATTGCTTCAACATTTTCTTTTTCGCTTTTATTATATTATTTAGGTTTTCTCCCAGTAAAGATCCGGTAGAAATATAACTTCCTTCTGATGTTATGAAACCATTGCAGCCAGTAAGTATAAAAATCAAGAGTACAGGCAAACCAGACGAAGTATTCGTAATAAAATGTGGTGTGGAGGGATATTACGATATGAGGGAGAGAAATCGCCTAAAAGGTTATAAATCACGGCTAAAACGGATCCAAACAATCTATGAGAACGACTTCAAGAAATTGGCTTTATTGCAGATATATTTGGTATTCGGTACACAAATTACATATAATAATCGGTATACGAACATTTCGTCTGCTTTTCCCAGAAAACACAAGGAAAAAGGCTAGAAAACATTTACGATTCACGATTTTCCGAGCTCAAAATACGAACACACTCATAGCCTACGTGTTGCCGCTGACTTGCGAAAATAGCGGCTACACGTAGCTAAACGTAGGCTAACACACTCACCGCTCCTTTTATGGAACATACGTGTACTTTGTCTTTCCTTTTAATTTCGAGACATGACTTTGTCCATGGACCACATTGTCTCAAACAGCTTGAGCATGCCTTCACCATGCACTGTTCACGTGAAGACTGGCCTTGGCGTTAGTCGTTGACCAATAAAACTCAACTGATCATGTGATAGACAATGAGGAATGTGCCGACTTGCAATAAGCCTTGACCTTCAAAATCAGCTTTGGGAACATCCCCCCCCCCCCTAAATTTGATAGGTCGATGGGACATTGTCAGAGGGCAATCTGGCAGTTTTCTACACAGGGGCGGATCTAGCTTTTTGCCAAGGGGGGTTTGACCCAAAACTTTTCGTCATTATTTTACCTTCGTAAAGATCTTGGAATGAAAAGATACAATGAAGACAGTAAAAAAAAAGACAGCCCAGGAAGGGGGGGGGGGGGGGGGGGGGGGTTAAACCACCATGTTCGCTGATACATGGGTACTAGAACTATATTCCTTTATCAGCGAAACAGAAATTAGCGGGTAGTCTCTTTTTCGCGCGTATTTGGCTGAGAAAGCAAATTTCCGGGCTACGTGCAGGGTTTTTTTCAACGAGCAAGTTTAAAAAACAAAAATAGTAAGAAATCTTCTGGAGATGGAGCTAAATATTGCAAGGTCAACAGGAGAGGTAAGAGAAATGTCATATTTGGTTAGTCAATATTTATTTGCTGCGTTTGGACTAGTTTAAAACATGTGCTAAGTTTCTATCTTAGTTTCGCTTCAGCGGGGAATCCCCCGACAAACAATAGCACCGTCCACATGTGAGAGCAATCATACTGTGTTGTTGTTCATTCAAATTTAGGTTACAAGAAATAAAAATAATCTTTAGAGCATATTTACTTACAGGAAGCCAACAAATGGTTCATGGGGATTTTTCCTGCGTTAGGAGTGTTTTAAAATCGCTTTGGAAATTCGTTTCTTATTTTAGCGTGAATGTTTCCAAAAATGGAAAATCTTTTGAGGGAAAAATCCCTTTTAACAGGGATCGCATTTAGGTTCTTCTGCAAAGAAGCAGCTAGAATAAACACAGGGTCCATTTATTTTACTACTCGTGAGATTTTGTAATGTTTTCCGCATGACATACTTCAGCAGCTGAGTTGAATCAAAATATAAATCGGGCCCTTGGTACCCTGGGTACCAGAGTCTCGAGCTTCGTTTGTTTATTATGCGTCCTTTCCTGACTACGAGGAGCGAAGCTTATACCTTTAGTCTTAGTCAACTATATTTTTCAAAGAAAACCTCACTGTTTCCCATTGTATCTGCACGAATATTGCGACTCAAATTTGGCTTTTTTTTGTTTATTTAGCTTTACTACGACATGAGAAAGCGCTTTCGAAGCAAAAAAAAATCAGGTTTCGTTATTTTTACGCGCGCGCTAGAATAGCATCATTTCAAACGAGCTCGCGGTGTTTTTGGATTATATTTGCAATCACAATTTTTGTCCTTGTTGCCGTATAAAATCACTCCCAAAAAGCTCGCCGTTATTGCCTTGTGTATACAGAACATTAGTTTCAACTTCAAAATGATCAAAGTTAATCTACGGCTCTGCTTTTTCGATATTTACGGAGTTCTGCACTTGACGTGGTCTGGGAATGACGACTTGGACCAGGTCAGTGCCTTTTATACTAGTATACCGCGGGTCCTTGTTTAAAGTCAAATCTATCTACTTTGTTTGCACTGTGGAGCCACAGTTTGCCCTTTTAATTCTTTGATGTTAATTTTGGGGCAGCAAATCATTGATCCCCATTGCACAAAGCGCGAGTGTTCCGCGGAGGGGACCTTGAGTGCGCTCAACAAATGATTTGCACCGCTCTGCCGATCGGCTTCGCCCCATGATGCATCGGGGCCACGGTGCGACCATCACCTGGTCCACGCGCGCCTCATCCTCGTTCCCAGGGTCCCACCCTCCCCTACCCCAAGGGGGATATGAGAGTTGGATGTCATTTTGCTCGGAAAAGAACTGGTTGAGCACGAAAATAAAACAGTATTTTATAATTCTATAAGTTTATTTGTAAGAAACTAAGAAGATAACTAACTATATATATACTTTTCTTTGCTATTCTTTGCTTTGTGGAGATGTCACGAGTAATACTTATAATCTACATTCCTTTCGTCCTGTCAAGTGGGCGGACGACTACTTCGTATTCTTATAGATACTGATTTACTGATTTACCAAACATTGGTACTCAACACGTCTTTACTGGTGTACGACTAGTCTTATATTAGCATGGTTATATAATATTAAGGGCGCGTTTCTTTTCCTATCATTCTGGAATGGGAATGGTTGGCAGAGAATGTTCAGAATGGCATTCGAGTCATTCTGCTACAGTTAGCAGAATGGGTGGAATGGTCTTCATCCATTCTAGAATGGAAACGCGGGATAATCGAACGCGCGCTTTTTCTATTCTAATCATTCTTATTTCGGAAACACGAGTAAAAAAACGCGCTCTTAGTATCCTGGTTCAAAGCCTCGACTATATGTACATTACTTCATAAAATGGATATATTTGTTCACAACACCCACCCGCTATTTCCCCCCCCCCCCCCCCCCCCCCAAGTACTACCGCTGCATACAACACAAACATCGGATCATGAAGCCCAGGCCCCGGTGTACTCTTTGCAAACAATAGGGTAATTTAGATCCCGACGCCGGCAAGAGGACGCCGCCTCGCGCACGTTCGATTGCGCTCGCACGCTAATTTTTGCCGGCGTCCCGTCCTGAAGAGGAAGTGAAAAAGCATGAAATGCCGTCCTGAAATGGACGCGACGCCGGCAAGAAAAGCGTGCGCGCGCAATCGAACGTGCGCGAGGCGGCGTCCTCTTGCCGGCGTCGTGGATCTAAATCACCCTAATATGAGATGATGCTGTGAGGTGCTTCGCTGATATATCCCTCACCACACCAAATATCACCGAATATCACCAAATATTATTCTCGCGTCGAAAAAAGGAATGGAGTGGTGAGGAAGGCGACTCCTAGTTAAATCTCGTCGATCCGACTTGCGTGACGCGTGGTTTCGTAGGCTATGGAACCCTATGCAAATGAGTGTTCAACCCAGTAGTGAATTAAATCCGCTTGAATCAGGGTGAATTCCAATCCATCATACCGCTAAAACAGCTTTGTGGGGCCCTCAAAACTACAAGTGTATAAGCTACATGTGCATAAGCCCCATGTTTCTAAAGCCCCGTGCAAACTGCAAGGAAATGTCAAAATAAGAAATGGACTTTCCGACATTGCCTTTGTCTTTGTGGTCAGTCGAGCAAGAATTCGCCAGCAATGCTGGCCGGTGCTGGCGCAATTTGCACGGGGCTTTAGCCTTGGCGACAACAAAGAGCAAATGTCTTTTTCAAAGTATTTATCACGCAATAAGCCTCGTACATGAATAAATAAGGCAAGACACTAAAAAGACTACGAATAATAAGTTAAATACACGTTTTGCAAGGGAGAACTATCGCCAAGATAAGCCTGATAGCCGAACAGTGGAAAAGCCTCGCCAAATGCAGGAAATTTCCTTCCCTTAACAGAATTGAATACACCTAGTAAAGAATATGATACCGAATCAACCCGTCCAGACGTCGAAGTTTTTGCCTTGGTCCAGCTCCGGTGTTTATTTATAAATGACGGACTGCGCCAGGAAAATCTTCAAATCAATTACCGTATCAGCTCTCCGTTAAAACCCCCCTCTCATAAACTAAGATACATAAAATATAACGTAAATCCCATCCAAAAGTATTAGTGTCTCTTGCTTGGCTTAAATGAAAAAGGGACATCAAATTTCATTGCTAATGCACAGACAATTCATAGATCCGACGCGCTCACGAATATCCAATCAGAAAGCAGCAAATAGAAGCCAGCGAAGTGCAACCCAAATGTCTCACAAAAGTCCCACAAATTGTACAACACGTCGGATGAGGTCTGTGAATCCTGCTCGGGTTTATCTAAAATAAATACGTTTATAGGGGTTTTCCTGCGACTTGGAAAATAAAACACGGTCACCTATCATGATGGATACTTGATTTGTTGTCCAAGCTTGGTGAAAATCTTGTAGAGAAGCATAGAAATAGATAACTACAAGTTTGGTTGTTGAATGGAAACGACCCGAATCCAGCTCGAAATACAAAAACTTGGAAATGATAAAGATAAAGCGGTGCTTTCTTCGGTAGGTACTATGTGTTTATCTGCTTTCAAAGCTATTTTTGTCAACTTGCAGTGATTTAAGTGCGGGGAAAAGTAGAAGAGAATGCCGAATTCGCAGTTTACGCCTGCCTTTAAACTACAAGTTTTATCGGCAAATGTCAAGATTTATAGCAATAATACAAACGACAGTCTCATCATTCTTATATGTAACTGAAGTTCCTAGGATAATATCAAACACAAGTTTAATGGTAGGACTTACACTGTTCTTGTACTATGTGGTTTGTTTGCTTTTTGTTTTTCGTTTCTTCGCAGAAATTTTACGTGTTTTTCTGCAATTTAAGTCCCAACTCTACAGTAAAAGTTGCCGGTCAAAGAAAACAGGACTATCACTTTCTACGCTGACCAGAAAATGCTTATTTTGCTTGTCCAGATTAGCAGAAAAATATCTCAAACCGATCTTTTCGCCGTCGATTGCCGACTTTTTGTGGGGCATTTGTGAGACCACATGGCTGTTATTGCATCATCTCTTTCCCGATTGGCTATTCGTGCGCGCGTGATTGACATGTCGGATCTATGAATAGGGGACGCTAATGACATAAAAGAAAAAACATGTTTTTTCTCTTATGTCGTTATGTCCATGTCGTTATGTCGAAGATAAGAGTGCGCGCGCCCATGTCGTTATGTTGTTATGTCGCTAGTGTGCACTAGGCATAAGAGATCATGTGCCTTTTTGGGTGGAAAACTAGCGCGCGCGCAGTCTTTTAGCGGAAAAAAACAGTAACAAAAGGCAAGTTATTCAGCGCTTTCAAAACAGCCAGAATTCCTTTTTTTTTTTAGAAATGGTTTAGTTTCATTTAAAGATTTTATTTTTTCGTCGTTCTCTGGTGTGACGGGTAATTTCTGATTGTTTTGAATTTCTTCTGATTGTTTTGAATTTGCCACCCAGAAAGGTCACGTGATCTCATAACGCATTGTCATATACACTACATACCATACACACTGTCATATATAGCATGTGAGGGCCAAAATACCTAGTTAAAAAGACGGGGGCTTTTTAAGCCACCCCCCCCCCACCCCCTCCAATAAGCCCTTCCCTTTTAGAGACACCAAAAGAAAAAAAAAAACGCGAGGTTAAAAAAGCTTCTGCAGTGATCAATATATCCGGTCATATGGTGTGTATATAAGGGCGACCAGATCTGTTGTTTTTTATGTTTCCTACAAGTTTTACTTCCTATGATGGCGCCTGCGCGGGGTGTGGCCGGTGTTGTTGTTGCGAATGGTGGTGCTGCTGTTGGTGGTGTTGATGTGGGCGGTGATGGTGATTGTCCTTTCTAAAACGGTACTTCTCGATCACTTCCAGCAGCCATTCCTTGGTCACGGGGTTTCGGATGCTTTCACATACACCTGAAACAATAATAAATCTATCTTAAAAAAATCATGAGATAATCCACCCAAATAATACTTGAAAAGTCTCTGTTAACGGCCATTTAGTCACCCTAGCAACATAATATATAGATTTAGGCATTGCCTAAAAGCTCCAAATGACCAAATCATTGCTTCATTCTCGCTTAATAATTTGAGATATTTTAAATATTATTATTATATTTCTGTTTTTGACGATTTCAACGATTTCACAAATCACGCGCCCAATTTGTTAACCCCCCTTCCCCCCACATAACACGCACATAACAAGTTTAGCTGTCATACGATGTTTCGACGTCAGGGTAGTTTTACTTTTACCCCTTGACACCAACATGACACCTACCGAGTTTGGTTGTCATACGATATTTTTTTAATGAAATATAAATACTTTTTATTTTGATGACGTCAGCATATTTGTGCTTCTAGTGACGTCATTGATGACTTCAAAATCAAGTGACTATATTGGTGCACCCCCCTTGACAGGTTCATGACACATACCAAGATTGGTTGTCATGATGTTTCGTTTATGAGATAAGAATATTAGTGACGTCATCGATGACGTCACAAATCACGTGACCATATCCGTGCACCCCCTTGACACCAACATGACACCTGCCAAGTTTGGTTGTGGAACAATGTTTCTTTCAAGATATATTAATGTTTTTGCTTTTAATCACGTTTTTTGCTTTAAGTGACGTCATCGATGACGTCACACAACACGTTACCAGATTGGAGCACCCCCTTAACACCAACATGACATGCCATACGATGTTTCCTTCGTGAAAGTTTGCTGACGTCATCATATTTTTGCTTCTAGTGACGTCATCGAAGACGTCACAAACCACGTGACCAAAGTTTTGCACCTCCGTTGATACATACATGACACCTGCCAAGTTTGGTTGTCATATGATGCTTTTGGGGGACTGACGGACGGACATCGCGTCACGAAAACTCGAGTCGATAGGTTACTAATATTTGTTACCATATTTTTCTTATTAACCACTTTTTCTTAGGTATTGGGCTCCGCTCACGCGGCGCTCCGCGGGGAGCTCCGCTACAAAGTGCGATAAAGCCGACACTACTAGGCTCGGTTTAACTCTACACAAAGAAAATATTGGCAAACTATTTGCAGCATTAAAACCCTTAGATCCAACTTGCGTGACGCGTGGTCTCGTAGGCGCGTGACGCGTGGTTACGTGTGAAACTGTATGCTCATCTTAGTAGTGAATTAAATCCGCTTGAATCACGTTGAATTTTAAACTATCCTTCACCTAAAACAGCTAAATTATATTTTTTAAACTATCAAATAATTCAGAAAAAGTTGTATTTGGAGAAATGATGCGAGTTTTGAATATTTATCACAAATACTAAACAACCCACGGATCTACGAATTACAAAGCCCTTGTAAGCAACGGAAGGCACAAATGTCTAAAAACCATCTAAAAACAAAGTTCAATACTTGACTTACCAAATTCTATCTAAAATATCGGTTGGCTTCCCTAAACCAGCCGATGGAAATGGATGCTTTTTCACACTAGAATGATACAATGGCGGCTGGCAGAGGCTTTTAAAGGCCCTTTGAAAATAGCGCTAACATTGCACCAGCATTACCCGCCCAGCAATGCTGGCAATGTCGGTACACCATTTGGTGAGTGCTACTTTGTAGTTTGCAAGCATTCCCTGTCTTGTGATCAACCGACCAAGCGGTGCTATTAGGAATGGCTGACGGTGACGCCATTTACACGGGCTTAGCTGTGCAGCAACCAAAAGGGTTGGGAGAAGAGAGACAGGGACGAGGCGCCCGCCTAGGGGGGGGGGGGGGGGGGGGGGGTAGGGACGAGGGAGTGCTTCCTTTACCTACATTCACCCCATCCATCTCTCAAAGCGCGCGGGGTCCATCCCTTATCTTACCCACCCCTTTGCGCTTGCTACGCAGGCTAGGGCTTTACTAGCCTAGACAAGCGTCTCTCAACGTTAGAAAACCGGATTGAAAAAGCTTCACATGCTTCCTGGGGAGAGCAAATTTATTTTTTAAGCGGGGGAGGGGACAATACCATATCCTTGAGCTGCGCGTTCGCCCCCCCCCCCCCCCCCCCCCCCCCGAGCGGCCTAGTTTCTCTTCTGGTGCTTTCTGGGCAAAAGCAACGCCCGTGGAGCAGGCTGGGGTTTTACCTTGTGCCGTGGTATAGGCATTAGCGTGACTTTTGTCCTCACGCACGCGGAGGAACTTCCACTCCTTGTTATCCCACGTGCATTCGATTACTCTATTATTGTAGGCTTTGAGTTCCTTTGTGACCTGAAGGCAAATCACATGCATGTCACACAGCACATTCAGGCCAAAGGGAATCTCGTCATATATTACATAGGAAACAATAAAAGGGCCTGTTACTCAATAGAAGACGTAGTATGCAATGCATCTGGAATGGGTATCGGGTCACACATATGAATGACGTATGTTTAGGAGAATGTGACCTGTTACACATCCCGCGTCACATATGAATGACGTATGTCTATATGAATGTGACGTGTTACACATCCCGCGTCACATATGAATGACGTATGTTTAGGAGAATGAGACCTGTTACACGTCCCGCGTCATACATGAATGACGTATGTCTATATGAATGTGACGCGCGTCACATATGAATGACGTATGTTTATCTGAATGACGTATGTTTTTATGAATGTGACGTGTAACACATCTCGCGTCACATATGAATGACGTGTGGTTATATGGATGTGATTTTGCAATCCTAATGCTATGTACTGTAGATCTCATCAAGTGTGAAACAATATATTATAATGAAGTAAAACTAACCTTTATTTCAGCAAAAGGTCGATCGAACCCTCCCACCATCAGATATCCCACACTTCGCGGTAAACAGCTAAAAGGAAAGTGGAAATAAGCCATCTGGAGGGCAAGCATGAGGAAGAGCTATTCTACTAACCGGGAAAAACAATCCCCAAATCTTTGTTATACATACAATCTTTAAAGAGTTTACTGGTGTAGTGTAAATGTAGAGCTGTGGTCTACTGACTTTCTGTCAGGATAAAATAGATACAATCCTAGACTGAACTAGCCCTCAACTGGTACCTCTTGCCTTAGTCACTGCGCTATGGAATTCTCCAAAACCAATATCAGCCCTTACCCCTCTTGTTTGACTGTGGCGATCTTCAAGATGAAGTCCACGGAGTTCAAGGTGTGTGGCTTCCACTTGAGAACAGACGCTTGCCTCCCCGGTAGATATGGCTACAACAAGATGCGAAAATGCGGCCAGTGTTAGATGCGAACATGGCAGTGCTAGATACAAACATGCCAGTGTTACATACAAACATGCCAAAGCTAGATACAAACATGCCAGTGTTACATACAAACATGTCAGTGTTAGATACAGACATGCCAGTGTTACATACAAACATGCCAGTGTTTGATACAAACATGCCAGTGTTACATACAAACATGTCAGTGTTACATACAAACATGCCAGTGTTACATACAAACATGCCAAAGCTAGATACAAACATGCCAGTGTTACATACAAACATGTCAGTGTTAGATGCGAACATGGCAGTGCTAGATACAAACATGCCAGTGTTACATACAAACATGCCAGTGTTTCATACAAACATGCCAAAGCTAGATACAAACATGCCAGTGTTACATACAAACATGCCAGTGTTATATACAAACATGCTAGTGTTAGATATAAATACGACATTGCAATTTATAAAATGCACATTATGTCCCATTTTATAAACTTGAAGGCCAGAATAAAGCCCCATACAAACAGCACCATCATCAGCTAGCATTCATGGCGAAATCTCGCTTGACCGACCACAAGATAAAGGAAATGCCAGTCGAGCGCGAATTGGGGTCGGTAGGGCCGAATGGGGCTTAACACTGATATCGCTTATTTCAGCAGTTTTACTTACATCTTCAGCAGGGTTGAAAATCAGACCATCGTTCTCGTGTGTGAGTTTCGGGACCCAGTGCTCTAAGATCTACAAAAGGAGCAAAAATACATGTATTTAGCGTTAAAAGTCAAGTGGAAAAGACATGCAAGTAGCGTTATAAGTTCTCACCCACTTCAAAATAGAAATATACAATAGAAATACATAAGCCAAGCTGTGCGATATAGAGCAAACGAGAAAAAGTGGGTGCAAAGCTAATAACAAGGTTGGGCGGGGTGCGGTGTGGTGGGGTGAGGTGAAGTGAGTTGAGGTAAGGTAAAGTGAGGTGAGGTTAAGATGACGTTAGGTTAAGGTGAGGCGATGTGAGGTGAGGCGCGGTAAGGTAGGTAGAGGCAAGCTAAGGTGAGGCAAGGCAAGGCAGGGCGAGGAAAGTTAAGGTGAGGTATGGTAAGGTAAGGCAGGGCAGGGCGAGGTAAGGTGAGGTTAGGTACAAAAAAGACGGAAGAAAAAAGATAAGGTGAGGTGAGATAAGGCGGGACAAGGTAAGCTAGGTGAGGTTATGTCAACAAAGAAGGGCGAGGCGAGCAGGTGTCATATCATACCATACGTAGGGCGAAGTAAGGTAAGGTGGTGTTCAGGGAAGCAAGATTGGGGCACCTCGAACAGGCGATTGGTGTGTTTTACTCACCCACGCTGTTTTCTCGAGAGGGAAAAACTGCTTAGCTCTGATGCTAAACGGCTCTTGCGTCTTGTTCAAGAGACCCTGTTGTACCTAATAAAAAAAAGGAGAGCATGTAAGATCAGAAACAAACGTGCACCAGAGTTCTCTTAAAGGACATGCTGTACCTAATGACTAGTAGGCCAGAGAGCATGTGAGATAAAAAAACGTCTTTGACCTTGAAGATGACTTTTACACATAATCACATCATTTTGTAAAATCCCAATTTCCAGTTCTTACCGCTTGGTTTCTAGGCACTTCGATTTCCTTGTGAATGCACAGCATCCTTGTGTCGTGAGATGTTTTGCCAACGTCCTGACCCTAATGAAAAAAAGAAAATAAATGTAACGTTATTTTCCAAATGCTTGTTTTAGCACCCAGCTTCCGATAAGCTTTAGTCCACCCCTCCCTTCCACCGAAAATATAAGAATGATCGAAGGTAAGGTAGTCTCCCTCACGGCCTTTCTGGACTCGTCACGCTAGGCGGTGCTGGCAAGGGACTAACTGCAAGGTTTTTATGTTTCGCTTTTTTTATAAAACAATGAAAGAAGCATGCTGGACTATTTGCCGAAGTTGTTCGTGTTAATGTTTAAATATGATACTTGAAATGAATACAAGACAGATATTCCAATAGAGCTGAATCTGAAATCTGAATTTTGAACTAAATACCCTGCTTCTCGGGCCCAACAAAATAAAATAAGCGACCAGTGCGCTTATGCGAGCAGTAACTGTACATCAAAGCAAGTTGCACAAGGTGCATGTCCTGGGACAATCTTTCCAGGTACCTGGAACTTGATGATGTCATAGGCCAGGTAACGGGGATGGATTTTGTCTCCTTCTTTGTCAAAAACCATTTCCTAGCAAGAAAAAAAAATAACCATTAAACACGTCAGATTTAAAATAATAATGAAAGAAAACGTAGAGCAATCATCTTCTCAAACAGGCAAAATCAACTGAGATCTTGCCAACAGTTTCCAAATGCTAAACTTCTTCCCATTAGCTGTTAATCACATTTCAGTTCCTATAAAAGAGTTGCTTTTTATCACCTTTTTGTGGTTTAAGATGGCGTGCTTGCAAAAGGAAAATATAACAGGGGTTTTGTTTATGAAGCTGTTGTACACTTTGTCTTTTAGAATTCATGCAAAATCTCTGAACAATCACTCACTGTACAGTCATGTTAGTAGGACTAAACAGAATAGTAGGACTAAACAGACTTCAGACAAGCTGTAGAATACCTAGGACAGGTTGTCTGCATAGGCTTGTTGGAATAAGGTACATTAAATAAATCAACACAAGGTTAAAAAGTTATCATTCACGCCAGACTGTGAAAATATTTCAAGAATTAGACTTTGTTGAAGACTAATTCTAGAAACATCAGCAAAATTACTTCGTTATCACACAGGCGTAGAACATATCACTTCTTCTTGCCCAAAATTCGCTATTAAGGTGTATTTCAAAAGGATCATGGAAAATAAACATATGCATTCCTTACTCCATCTATCAGTGTGTCGAAGATGTGCTCACGAGGGTTCTTGCGTTGCGGGAATCTGAACTGAGGGGCGGAGAACACGGCATTGTCTCTGTCAATCAAGTACACCTGCCCCTCCCCCACAACTAGCATCATATATCTGAAAGGAAAAAGAACTGAGTCAACTTTCTTTGTCGGCACATCCCATCTCTAATAGACTGATCTTTAAAAATGCGTACCCAAAAAAGCAAGAAAGGACATTTGTATTGTAGAAGCGCCTATGTCTCTTTTCTGCTGCTTTCTGGACAAAGCATGTCTGCAGAGAAGGCTAGTATTGTATAATGTAAGTGTTAACCATATCATAGACAGATCTTGAATTTTCAGCAGCTACTAATGTGGATCGAACTTTATTTTATAGTACCAGGTTTGATTTACAATCTTTTCTTCTAAAGTTTTAAATTTTTTATGCCGGCTCAATTTTCATGATTCAGTCACAATGTTGTAAACTAGCAAAATAGCAATATATGTAATAAAAGAATCCATTACAATCAGCAGATTTGCTACTACAAACATCATTCTTAATACAATCGGCATGCTGTATGGTAAACAGCTTTCTTTTACATGATTATTTGTCCTCTTATTTTGAATGAGAACAATAACAAATATGCTTTTCACAAGCAAGTGCAAAAGTCGGCCAGTACGAAGAAATAACTAGCTAGATTTGAACTAGCCTGCGTGCAGCCGGAAATAGTTCCATATTTTTCCGGCTGCACGCAGCCTAGATTTGAACCAGCCCAGAAATTTGAGCTAGTTAAGAAAAATAAAACTCGTTAATTTAGAAATATTTGAGCAAAGGGGAAAATTTAACTACAACAGCTACTACAGATTATACACTGACGACAAAGAGTTATGACAGACCTTAGAAGCGCTAAGCCCTCTGAGGATCATAGTAGTAAAGCGGGGACCAAATTGATTTATTAAAATTAGTGCATACCGCATAAATACAAATTTTGATTGGCCTCACCTTGTACCATCTGCCTTCCAACTGACTCTGTAGTCTTTTTCGTGGAGAAAACGGATGTTCTGTCTATCCATAGACACTGGTTGAGAACCAGGGAAACCGTTACTAGAAAACCATAGAAGAAAACAAATTACCAACAATCTCATATAAGTAAATGTTCTGAATTTTCTTCTACAGCTAAAGCAAGAATATTATTAGTAGAATGTCTTGGCGATTATTATTTTCCTGGATTGAGACTTGGATTTTTGGGATATAAAAATTGTTTGCGTATTTTAGGGGTTTAATTACCTCATCTGTACAAACATGTGAAACAGCAGAACCAAGGTGGAAATTGGTATAGGGGGGAAGTGTTAAGAGATAAGAGTATCAAATTTAGTGTCATGTATTTCTTTAGGAAGGGAGGGGAGAAAAATTTTCATCCAAATAGTATTCATGGGGTATTTATTTTTAGGCTATCACTATCCCCCTCCCCCCACCCCCAGCCTCATGCAAACTTTCAAGTAACCTTGGCCCTGACGTATCTGACAGAATAGAATACATGTTATGCTACCACTTGAACTTACAGCTCAAATTTGCACATTTCTTGGCACATGTCTTGGATTTCCTCACATTTAGGTGAAGGCACAACTTCAACCCCATCCACACCATCAACAAACTTGGCAGCCTTAAAATAACAAGTCAAGCAGGTATCAACAGAAACATCTAAAATACACCCTTTACAGGTATACACCCATTTAAAAAAAGTTGTCAGTGCAAAATGGGAATGGCGGATAGCAAATAGCAGTTCTATGGACATAAGGAACCATGGATCTAAATTATATATTTCTAATGCCTTCAGAAAACAATATGTATAAATGGTATGATTATCCATTAATTTATAAATATTAAATATTTATCACCTTCAATTTATGAAGAATTAGTACCCAAAAGCGCCTTAGTGTACAGTATACTCTCTTGATATTTGTAATGTTTTACTTGCATAATCCTCACATGTCTAGAGAGTTCTACAACAAGTCTCCTTGAACAAGCCAACTGTGAATACATCTTTTATAATTTAATAACCTTCAATGGGAATCCTGGTGCCTTTCTCCTTTTCTTTCTCCTGTTTCCCGGCCCTGCATTATTAGAATCCTCCTCCTCTCCGTCTTCCTCATCCTTGTCGCTGATCCCCTCGTCCTCATAACACCAGTCTGGGAGTTCAGGTGCAGAGGGGGGATCAGCAGAGTCTCCATACCGCCGACTTAGCTCATTCAGATACTCCTGCTTGTAGATTCCAGGTGGTCGGTTCTAGGGGGATCATATTGTGTTAATTCAACATAATGTACAGTACACCTACAGCATAAACATTATAACTATAAACCTAGAAACATGTATGGAATGTTTAAACCAGTCATTTTCAAGATATCCAAACAGTTCACTAGAAACATGTCTCAACATGTCTCAGTGTCTGAATTCTCAAGTCAGATTTGTCAGACAATAACAAACATTCCACACATATTTTAGGTGTTTACATGTTTACTGGTTGGGCTGTAAAATGAGGTTGCATTTGAGAATGTGTTGTAACCCACAGTGTTTGATGGATAATGCACAAATGACTGTATCCTGGTCTTTGTGGCCATGTGACTGCACCTAACCAAGAATGCTATAATTTTAAACCTGGAGTTGCTTTAATTCACTCTTATTTGCTTATTTATTTGATAACCATGAAACAGTGACACATGGATTCTTTGAGGGCAATGTTTTTTTTTGGAATAGCGGGTGTGTGAACTTTACACTCTTGGTTATATGCCTGTAAACAGCGTGGCTTTCAAATACCAGTATACATAATAATTTGGACAGTATCCAAAGGGAGCAAACAAAAAATAATAATGCAGAGTGTAGGAATTGCTCAAAGTGCAGTTATGGTGGTTCTTGGAGTTAATTCTCAATTATTTACATGGTGATGCATTATCAATAGCGGATCTAGGGGAGGGTTTAGTGGGTTTAAACCCCTCCCTGTTTGGGCTGCCAGTAGTAAGCCATATGTAACAAATAAGAAACACCCCCCCTTCTTTGTTACTGAGCCAAACCCCTCCCTTTGGCGAAAAGCTAGATCCACCCCTGATTATGTTTTAAGTATTATAATTGAAAAAAATAACTTGAAAAAAACTAATCTAAATTTGTTACTATTTACCTTAGTGAAACACTCCACAGCTGCTTCAATGCTGAAATAAAGAGAATGAAGATCAAAATTGTCCCCAGTAAATCTTAAATGTAAAGATTTCTTATCTCTTTCTTTCTTAAGTTTCAGTTTGCCTCTCCTCTTCTCCTGTGATGTCCAAGGTAATTTATAAGGGTACTGTTTATACAGTAGGTTGCATAGATATAATTATAAATATCCATCACTACTGAATTCAAGGATTTATAAAAGGCCCAAGTGTTGTTTGTCCATATAAATAACCAACACAAAATTAACTGTGCCTTTACGAAGCCAAGTGTACAATAGAAACATGGTGCAGTGCTGGGTACAATATTCAAAACTAATGTAGTTGTGAGTAATTGTACTCTACCTCCAATCCTCCTTCTCAACTAGGTAAGAAATAATAAGAAATCCAGTCCGGTTGAAACCATGAGTACAGTGAACACCTAAAATGTGGAAAAAGGGGCACAAGTGTCAAGACGCTGTCGAGGAAAATGAACCTAGAAATTATAGAAAAAATGAGATGGGGGGTATATTTTTGAACTAAGGACAAGTGTCTCCTATTGCACAGAGTAGTAAAGAGGGATATGGATCATGTTTGGCCTTTTAAATTGTTAACTCACATTTCTCAGACATCAAAATGGACAATTTCACTTTTCTCGACAGTGAAAAATGGCCAAATCTGGTTTTGAAAAAGTACCCTTTACCACCCTGTATTGCATAGCTGTCAACCTCACTTTTGAAAAAATCTTGAGAAAATACAGTTATACTATAAAAAAAAATAAATAAAGAAATACCTCTCTAACACTTGCGGCTGGTCCAGCTTCCCCAGCATGCATTATCCCTCTTTTATTGTCCACAATGTGCTATGCAATGGTGCCCCCCCCCCCCTCAAAAAGTTCCCCTCCCGCCCCCCTAAATCCTGGCCACTTGTCTATTGTGTGAAAAGTGTTGACTTTATATGTACAGTAAAACCGGTGTTATTCCCAGGAATGACTTGGTTTTTGTTTGGCATGCTAATTAAATATACATCAAAGAGTACATACTGTATCATAATCATATCATAAGGTCTATGGAGGATTGTTGCATGGCCAAAACATTGCCCCACAAAGCAGAAGTATGGCTTAATGTTGTAAAAAAAAAAGGAAAAACTAAATGAAGAAATAAATAAATGAAAATAATGTTGTGAAATAATACCTATCAATTCGCCGGGGTTTTTCTCCCAGTATCGACAGCATATGTTGATGAAAAGCTGAGTCTGTTCTGGTGATGGAGTTTCACTATGGCTGAAAAAATAAGAATGCGATCATACAGCTGGATGCATCCCCAAACATTACATTATTGGAGGAGGTAGCTTTCTGATAAACTTTTTTACCCATGTATTCTAGAGATGCTAATTAATGTAACATTATTGTGGGAGGTAGCTTTCTTATCAACATTATTGTAGAAGGCAGCTTTCTTATCAACATTGTTGTAGAAGGTAGCTTTCTTATCAACATTATTGTAGAAGGTAGCTTTCTTATCAAAATTGTTGTAGGAGGTAGCTTTGTTATCAACATTATTGTAGAAGGTAGCTATCTTATCAACATTGTTGTAGAAGGTAGCTTTCTTATCAACATTATTGTAGAAGGTAGCTTTCTTATCAACATTGTTGTAGGAGGTAGCTTTGTTATCAACATTATTGTAGAAGGTAGCTTTCTTATCAAAATTGTTGTAGGAGGTAGCTTTGTTATCAACATTATTGTAGAAGGTAGCTTTCTTATCAACATTGTTGTAGAAGGTAGCTTTCTTATCAACATTATTGTAGAAGGTAGCTTTCTTATCAACATTGTTGTAGGAGGTAGCTTTTATATCAACATTATTGTAGAAGGTAGCTTTCTTATCAATATTGTTGTAGGAGGTAGCTTTGTTATCAACATTATTGTAGAAGGTAGCTATCTTATCAACATTGTTGTAGAAGGTAGCTTTCTTATCAACATTATTGTAGAAGGTAGCTTTCTTATCAACATTGTTGTAGGAGGTAGCTTTGTTATCAACATTATTGTAGAAGGTAGCTTTCTTATCAAAATTGTTGTAGGAGGTAGCTTTGTTATCAACATTATTGTAGAAGGTAGCTTTCTTATCAACATTGTTGTAGAAGGTAGCTTTCTTATCAACATTATTGTAGAAGGTAGCTTTCTTATCAACATTGTTGTAGGAGGTAGCTTTTATATCAACATTATTGTAGAAGGTAGCTTTCTTATCAATATTGTTGTAGGAGGTAGCTTTGTTATCAACATTATTGTAGAAGGTAGCTTTGTTATCAACATTGTTGTAGAAGGTAGCTTTCTTATCAATATTGTTGTAGGAGGTAGCTTTGTTATCAACATTATTGTAGGAGGTAGCTTTCTTATCAATATTGTTGTAGGAGGTAGCTTTGTTATCAACATTATTGTAGGATGTAGCTTTGTTATCAACATTATTGTAGAAGGTAGCTTTCTTATCAACATTGTTGTAGAAGGTAGCTTTCTTATCAACATTATTGTAGGAGGTAGCTTTGTTATCAACATTATTGTAGAAGGTAGCTTTCTTATCAAAATTGTTGTAGGAGGTAGCTTTGTTATCAACATTATTGTAGAAGGTAGCTTTCTTATCAACATTGTTGTAGAAGGAAGCTTTCTTATCAACATTATTGTAGGAGGTAGCTTTGATATCAACATTGTTGTAGAAGGTAGCTTTCTTATCAACATTGTTGTAGGAGGTAGCTTTCTTAACAACATTGTTGTAGGAGGAATACATACAAATATTTACAGAACATCACTTTTTAGCTATAGTTTATGGGTACTAATAATAATTTCTAATACAGTATTAATTAATAATCATCTATAGTAACTCTTTAATACATACCCTCGGCACTGAAGTTTGACATGCTTGATGCCAGTGAGCCTCTCAAGTTCATTCTTGTCATAAAAACGATTTGTGTTTGTCAGGTCAATAATCAAACCTACTTTCACCTGTAAAAATAAGCAGATTGGTAAATATTAGGATAAGCACATCCTGATGAAATTATGACAAAATCAATTTGATATATTTATCCGTAACAAAAAAATTGTTTTCTAATTAATCCAGAGGTATAACAATTTAAATTGTTCAATTCAAAACCTAACCTTTTCGCTATGTTACAACCTAACCTTTTCGCTATGTTACAATACTTGGGAGGCCTGTGGTTGTACATCAAAGTGAGGCTCAAATGGGCAAGTTTAGTGGAGAATGCTATGGTATGAAGTTTTACATAAATTTCGAGAAATGTTGCTGTCTTGTGTGTTCTGCTGTTTCGCAGTTTTTTGTGGGAAGAAGCAATGTGCATTCCCATTGGAGCCTCTCTTTGGTGTTAAACCACAGGCATCCCAAGTACCTGCGGAAAGTTCTATTGTGGCAGGCAAACAAAACATTTGTAGTGTAGATTTATATGTTTATATTATAACAAAATAAATATCATATCATCAATCACACAAAAGCCAGACACATACACAGGATTTGCTGAGGGGGAGGGGGTGCACAGTCATAGGTATCATATTAAATAGGATGGTTATTTGATTACCCTTTTAGTAGCCAAGGGGTGTGTGCGCAAATCCTGGCTATGCTACAATACAGCACACCAATCAAAGCATGCCTTGCTAGAGTTGCTTTTTTTATACATACCGTACATTGTATGCTTACTTTGAGTGTTTGGAAGTAAGAACACAGCATAGGAAGCTGGAAGCGATTTGCTTCTGGGATCTGATCATCATATCTGGAGCTGAGTGGAGTTTTGAAGGCAAAGAATCGATCTAAAACAAAAATAGGAACAATAAATGGATACATATAACAATTTCCAAGTTTGCGTCCATCTGTTGGTAAAATAATACACACATACATACACACCATAATAAGAAACCCCAAATTTGGATAATATATTATTTTTAGAATATCCTTGGCGGGGACTTTATAAGAATGCGCACTCTTACTGGTTCACTATTTCGCAATAATGGGACAGTATTCACCACTAAAACTCAGTCAATTTGTGAATTAAGGATGAAAAAAACCTGCTTTTAGCACCCGAAATTATTGTGCTTCACATTAAAAAGGCATTTTTGCTAAACTTGATTTAGATTCATTGTTCTTTACGGAAAATCAGATTCAAACTCTGTGTTTTGACAATATAACTCCGAAATGATTTTGCAACATGCGAAACAAATTCAAAGTTTGCTAGAATTTTATTTGCGATATACAAATGCAGCACATTCTCACTTTATACGAAAAAAAAACGACAAGCTATTTAAAGTTTAAGGACTGCATATGTATCCACACTCAGGGAAGTATTTTAGTGAATGTACCTTATCGTCTGTGGGGGATTCAAAGCAAAAGAAATAATTTCTATGATCAAATTTGGAAAACGACTTCTTATATTGTCTACATTGGAGGCTCTGTATTTCGTGATGGTTAAAAGCATTGTGTGTAAAAACATAATTGGTTTGGTGCCCTCAATGTTCAGAGCCAGTTAAATCTTCAAAAAGATAGGAACATCAACAACTTTCAGAAGCGATACCTTGTTAGGTAAACAAAGTTGGAAATTCGATAAAATAATTACAGCAAAATGTGACTTGTTCAGTCCCCGCCAAGTATATACTAAAACAATCCACCGCTATTTACTTCACCTTCGGCGAAGAATTGTAAAATATATTCTCTATTTTAAACAAATGAACGCAATTCCAAATTATGTTCAATTGCCTTCATTTGCATAGGAAATATAGTATATACCCAATAAATGCTTTTATAGTGCTTATAAAGGCATGCTCTTGGCGCTTAACATATAATCTAAACCACTATTGTTACTTTATATAAAAAATTGTTTTTTTTTATCAGAATAATCATAAGTGGCTTTGTATATATTATTTTTTTATTGCTACCAGTCTAATGAGTTGAATAAAATTACTGTGGCCGACCTATAAGAGTTCAGCTTTAAAAAAGCTACCCCTCCCCCTACACTTTCAAGCTTTACCAAACAACAGACGAGATGCTATATTCAAGCCTTCAATCTAAGAATCGAATTTTTTACAAAAGCTACATGCAGTCTGTTGAATAGACCTTTAAAAAAATTTTATCTACTTAGGAAAGTTTAATTCCGTGATGAAATGTCAAAGTAGCAAAATGACCGCAGTAGATTTAAGTATTTTACAACAACAACAAATGCCGAGACGCGAAAAAGTTTTCTTACCTACGTCGTCTTCATAAAAAAACACACTTACTCAAATAATTTGTACCTTCTATTGAACATTCCCTAAACCTAATACAGTAACCTACGGGTCGTAAGAACTTAATAGGAATTCAATTGACTTTCAAACCGACTAATAACAAACGGATCTACGCTATATATTGACATTAGTGAGCTTACTTCACAGCTGCAGTACGTAACTTACTTACCTGCGATAACTTGGCTTTTACGGGGACAATTAAGCCATCTAGGTGGAATAGCCATCTAACCGTTTCTTTTAGTGTATTAAGGTTGATTTCTGATTGCTTATTTTTCCTGTTTACTGGTTTTTCGACGAGTTCTTGGTCATTTTTCGCGTACGGTTTCCTTTTCTTTTGTCGCCGGCAGCCATATTTACTGCCAGGCTAATGCGCACTTTTATTGCGCATTGTCTTATTGTTTGACCGCTAGATACTCTTGAATGCGCGGGCGCTTTCCTGCTAAACTCGAAGAGAGAGAGAGAGATAAGAGAATAAGAAGCAAAAGAGAGATAAACAAGTTTGAAATAATGTCTTAAACATCAATGATGCAACGACAACTTTATTTTCAATCTTCTCTTGTGACTGGACAGATAAAAAATAGAAAACGGAGCGATTTCGAATAAGTTTTCAGGTTTCGTTATTTTCACGCGCACCGCACGCTGGAGAATAGCGTCATTTCAATCGAGCGCGCGCTGTTTTTGAATTAAATTTTCAATCAACCTTTTTGTCGTTGTTGCCGTAGAAAACTGCTCCCAAGAAGCCCGCCGTTATTGCCTTGTGTATACAGAACATTATTTCCAACGTCGAAATTATTAAATTGAATCTACGGCTCTGCTTTTTTCGATATTTACGGAGCTCTGCTCTTGACGTGGACTAGCGAGAATGACGACTTGACTAGGTCCGCGCCTTTTAAACCTTGCCTAACGTGTTGCACATTAGACTTTAAAGAAGTGAGGGACTGCGACTGGACGTCAGAAAAGTCAGTAGCGGATAAATGGGTGGGGGGGATTAAGCCCCCCTTGGGCTGCCTTTTTTGTTGTTTTCATTGTGTCTGTTCATTCCAAAATCATTACAAAGGTAAAATAATGACGAAAAGTTTTGGGTCGAACCCCCCTTGGCAAAAAGCTAGATCCGCCTCTGGAGGTGAAGTATCAAAAACTGTCAGTACTACTCTGCCACAACGCAACATTTTTTCATTAATGCAACTTTGTTTTATTATGGTTTGCGGGTCTTCACTTTTTTCTTGTACGTTGTTAAAAAACATAGATACAACGGATTTTGAGATAAGCCTCTTCCCCGAATAAGCACCGCGTTGGGATACAACAAATTCAGAAGCGCCTTAGCGCTTGTTATCTCTATTCATACCCTTAAAAAGAAATGTTTTAATGTTCTTGGAGGTTTAAGTTGCTAGGATCCGCTAACTCGAAGAGATGGCTTACTTCAAGTACCTTAATTGCTTGAATAAGTGCCTCTCTCAAGTTAGCGCCTCGCCTAAACGTGTTGCACAATAGACTTTGCGAACTGAACGCGGATCTTGTAAACCTTACCCCCTCTACTTGGCACGCGGCTTAAAACTGCGAATTCGTGTCTGTGAGTAGGTGGGTAATAATAGATCATGGGGGAGTGGGTGAAGATGTTTTAACCCTTTAACCCATGCGGCTTTATCGCCCACGCAAGTGCGATAGCATTTCCCGGAATATGAAGCAGCTAAAAGCAAACAATCGATCAATCAGAAGCCTTGGTACTGTATCTACAACCTCTTCCTAAGAGCTGAAGAGACTCGCCCGACATCACAGGTGATCACAAAATGCCTGAAGACGCAGACAAACCGCGCGCAGCATTTCGCCCCAAGTGGAAAGTTCTAACCGTATGCCACATCGTATTCTCGATCGTACTAGCCGCGCTTGTGATACATAATCATGTCAAGAACGAATCCAGATTCAAGGAGCTCGGGGAAAAGCTAGAGCGGTGCGAAGCTATCAGGGATTCTGCCTCAAAAATGACCGCGTCTAACCCAACGCCTACGCCAAGGGCAGCCGAGGGTCTCCAATTAATGTTAAGAAGAAGTCCACAAGAGAACGAAACGATAAGGATTAGAGCTACCACCAAAACAACAACCAGAGCGAACTTTATTAAGGCTCGGGAGAATACAACAGACGCAAGTTTTGAGGGTTTTATTCCCGTAACTGGTCCTAGAGATCAAGGAAAGGAAAACTCAAGTAATGATTCGGACTTGCAAAATAATATAACATCGAACGAGAGTTCCCCTGAGCTACATGCTAAGGGATCAGAGAGGAATTTGTCACGAGGTTGGTACAAAGGAAGTGAGGTTGATCCAAGGTCGTGTTTAGAGCTGCTCAAGTCCGTCCTGGTGAGTATGTTTACGTCTAGATATACGTTTGCGGGTTTCCTGTTTGATTTACAGATACTACAATAAGTCATTTTAAAGCACATTGTTTGGAAATAGTAAACTTTTTTGAATATATTTTGAATCATACATTCCTTTATTGTTTCCGGTTATGTGCTATAGATTTCCAGTTCCGGAGAGATCGTTAACTTTAGATAACCTAGTTTCTAGGCGTGAATGCGCTATGTAGAATATAATTGGGGTAGTGTAATAACTAAAAAGTGTTACTAAACTGTTACTGTGACTTTTATAAGTCAAGAACTTCGGCTGAATTAACTAATTATTGATTAACTGGCGTTTCGCGTTCTACAAACAAACCAACGCATAACTACGTATCATTTTAAAGGTGAGAATAGTGCAAATTGGCTCAGTTTTAGCGGATCTCATCTAGCTCAATAGATGGACACAAATAACGATTTTTATTAATTAAAATTAAAATTTTCATATACAGGTTATTTCCCGTGGTCTCTCTCTTATTCATGGTCTCTCTCCGCCAAAACATGAGCCTTTCTTTAGTGTAAAACCACAGGCCTCCCATGCATTCTATTGATAACTGCTAAAAGGTTATTGCTGAGTGGTTCTCGCTGCGACGAGGACCCCCGCCAGTTTACCCTTTGTACAAAGATCAGAAAAGTCCGGTGGTAGTTAAATCCATTTAGCTCATCCAATCTTGAGTGTCTTCACACATCCTTTTGTACCTTGTAGATGAACGAGAGCCAAAGAATCTGCAACGACCTACGAGGTAAACACAGAAGATACGTTTCGAAAGGGTAGCGTATTGCGTGTAGTGTAAAGCGTATTGCGTGTAGCGCATTGCGTGTATAGCAAGTAGCGTATTGCGTGTAGTTTATAGCGTATTGCGTGTAAGCGAGTAGCGCATTGCGTGTATAGCGAGTAGCGTATTGCGTGTAGTGTATAGCGTATTGCGTGTAAGCGAGTAGCGTATTGCGTGAAGTGTATTGCCTGTAAGCGAGTAGCGTATTGCGTGAAGTGTATTGCCTGTAAGCGAGCAGCGTATTGCGTTTAAGCGAGTAGCGTATTGCGTGTAGTGTATAGCGTGTAAGCGAGTAGCGTATTGCGTGTAGTGTATAGCGTGTATAGCGTATTGCGTGTAGCGTATTGCGTGTAAGCGAGTATTGTATTGCGTTTAGTGTATTGCCTGTAAGCGAGTAGCGCATTGCGTGTATAGCGAGTAGCGTATTGCGTGTAGTGTACAGCGTATTGCCTGTAAGCGAGTAGCGTATTGCGTGTAGTGTATTGCCTGTAAGCTAGTAGCGTATTGCGTGTAGTGTATTGCCTGTAAGCGAGTAGCTTAAAGCGTGTAGTGTATAGTGTGTAAGCGAGTAGCGTATTGCGTGTTGTGTTTAGCGTGTAAGCGAGTAGCGTATTGCGTGTAGTGTATAGCGTGTAAGCGAGTAGCATATTGCCTGTAAGCGAGTAGCGTATTGCGTGTATAGCGAGTAGCGTATTGCGTGTAGTGTACAGCGTATTGCCTGTAAGCGAGTAGCGTATTGCGTGTAGTGTATAAAGTGTAAACGAGTAGCTTATTGCGTGTGCAGCGGATTATGTGTAGCCTATTGCGTGTAGTGTATAGCGTATTGCATGTAGCGTATTGCGAGTAAGCGTATTGCGTGTAGTGTTTAGCGTGTAAGCGAGTATTGCGTGTAGCGTATTGCTTGTAGTGTATTGCGTGGAGCGTATTAGCTATTGCGTGTAGTGTATAGCGTGTAGTGTAAAACGTATTGCGTGTAGTGTATAGCGTGTAGTGTATAGCGTGTAGCGTATTGCGTGTAATGTATAGTGTGTAGCGTATTGCGTGTAGTGTATTGCAAGTAAGCGAGTAGTGTATTGCGTGTATAGCGTATTGTGTGAATTGTATTGCGTTTAGTGTATTGCGTGTAGTGTATAGCGTGTAGCGTATTGCGTGTAGCGTATTGCGAGTAAGCGAGAAGCGTATTGCATGTAGTGTATAACGTGTAGTGTGCAGCGTATTAGGTGTAGCGAATAGTGTATAGCGTGTAGCCTGCAGCACCGTTTAGCGTATAGTATGTAGCGTATAGCGTGAAGCGCATGTTGAACAAACTGGCTTTTTATTCTTAAGGACCGCAAGGTCCACCGGGAAAGCGAGGGCCGCAAGGGCTAGTTGGACCTCAAGGGGAACAAGGAGAGCGAGGAAAACCTGGTAAGTGGAGCTTGATTTAACGAAATGATTTTTTTTCTTACTGAAGAAAGAAGATGCACCGTGCTGTACATTTCTATTATACAGGGCCGCGGGGTCCACCGGGAAGACGTGGCCCGCGAGGGCTCACGGGATCACCTGGAGAGCGAGGCAAGCCCGGTGAACATTTCTTGGTGCCCACAATGGCGCATGTGCTGTGTTAATAGAAAAAAATCCCTCTTTTGGTTCAGTCTTTATGAGAGTCTACTTTTGACCCTTTGCGTAAACTCGCGAGCGTGACAGTCCCACAGTATTTTAATCCAAGCATCGCCTTAGATTCCATAGCACTGCAATGGCGAGCGTAGCAACAAGAGCTAGGGAAATAAACCTGGGTTCCTATTGCAAGCACCGAGCAAATGGCTACAAATTTTACATAGGCGAACCTGTGTACTCATCTAGACTTCGGGTACATTTTGGAGCACTTTTATCAGTGCCGTAGCAGGCCTCGAAATATTGGAGGGGCACAATACAGAAACATTAAGAAAATATTGGGGACACAGCCACGTCCATACTAGTCATTTCCTTATAAGGTGAATTGCCCCCCCCCCCCCCCTTCCCCTGCTACGGCACTGTTTATGCTGTGTGCGGATAACCTGCGAATACTGTCAGGCGCATTTTTTATTCGCATATGATTAATCAGCTAAAAAAAATAATGGTGGTCATTTTCAAGATGGTGACTCGTCGAAAAAGAAGAACTTGGAAAGGCTAAGCCACGTGACCACATAAAAAGACCACAGGAATCCCTACAGAGGGCATACAGGAATAACAGTCTTGTTTTAAAAACTATGAGCTTTTCAATCCCTTATTAGGACATTACATACCATATTTCGAAGTCCGCTTCAATCGTTTTTTTTACCCCGCTATTCTGTCACCCTATAACTGTGTACGTCGAGAATTTCCAGGTAAACTCGAATAAATTCGTGTTACTACAATTTGCAGGATGCCATTTTGAAACAGATCCAAGCCCTAGCATTTTTAGACTTTAGAAAAACGACTGACATTGATTGATAATATGTTTTTTTACACAGGGAACGAATTTGGTTGTTATCTAAATAGAATATACACTAAACAAAACTGCATATGTTTGTAAAGTTGATGATGACTCGCGGTGGATAGGTCCAGTTACTTGCTGTTACCGGGGGTCATATGTGTATAATTGATGTTCTGCTTCGCATTGGAAATTCAAGTCAAGGAAAACCACAGCCAACAATATATTGGCAGCTAGTCTCGTGAAGAGTGGGCTTGGTGCATGGAAAGTGAACACACATAACACTAAGATGTCGGCTAGTTTTCCAATGAGAAAGCCTTGTTTAGTAAACACAAACTATATGCTTTGTTGCAGGTCTCTCCCATGATGGGGGCAAACAAGATAGGGGATGCTCTGGGACCATGCTTGGTAAGATGATATATCATATACTATGAATACTGATATATTCAATAAAGCTAGTAAGAATCACAAGTGGTCCTGTGTGTTGGCGCGTCAGCGCATGGGGCCTCTCACAACAGGTGACCCAGAGTGTTAGTGTATGGGGCCTCTTACCAATGGTGACCCAGGGGAGCCTAATAGGAGCTTGCGTTGCTCATTACCAGGGTGGAACATTATTGATACATTGTTTAAAACTACTTTTTATGCCATTAATAGGACCCCCTTAAATATATTGCCATGGTAACTATCTGTTGACTCTTGCAGCGCCTCCACTTTTCCTAGAAACTCAACTCATTTACATATCACGTGAGGGCGTCTCGCCGGAAATGACGTGCAATACCACAGCTAATCCTTCAGCGGATATCACGTGGTATCGCGATGACGTCATGCTGACTGGCAAGCGGTATCAGATATCACAAAGTGTCACAGAGTCTCAAAGTATGCGCTTGACCGTTTGCAGAAAACTTTGGGTTAGGGTTGTCAAATAACTGAAACTAATGTATATTTTGCTCACTTCTTGTCTAATGGTATTAGTAGAAAATAATTTCAATGACGATGATGATTATGATAATAAAATTATTTAAAGAGGATGGTACTAAAAGTACATAGGAATTATATACTTGTGGTCTCGAAGTCTCTACAGACAAGCTGTAGAATAACTTGTTGGTCTGTGAACACAAATCAAGACAAGGTCGAAATAGTATGTTGACTGCACTACAGTTATCTGGTATCTTAAAGGGTAAAATATATGATTTGTTTCTTATTCAATGGTCTTTGTCCCAGTCCCCCGCAGGATTCAGATGCTATGCCCGAGCAAGGTTCCTCATCCTATAACGCAAAGCATTCTGGTTATAATGGAGGCGCGTGGATCGGATACAGGGACTTACACCTGTAGGGCACGTAATATGATGGGAGCTCGGGACCGCCATGTTGTCCTGACAGTGCAAGGTACTCGGCCCAATCAGCCGCCATTCTATCATCCTAGCAAAATAACAAGTGTAAGAAGATATTTACTTCCATCGGTTGTCTAGGGGAAGATTTTGCGATATTTTTTATTGAATTTGGTGAATGAAGAATACGAATCTCTCTAGAAGTTTTTTTCATGATTTCTTTATATCTTTTTCTTCTAAAATGGAATGAAAACGACAGTCATGTCACTGACAGGCGCTTTAACTCTCGTGAAACTCACGGTATTTTTAGAATCACGCAATCTTAGGGTCTTCCCTAATTAGCTGATCAGCTATTGTAAGAGATAAAATCAACACCTAAAGATAAAATTCGTATACGCGCACGTGTATGTTATATCCTCTATTTATAATGACATATCGAGACAGAGTAAAATAGCAAAAAAAAAAAAAAAAAAAATACTCGACATCCCAAAGAGAAAATGTCTCTTTTTTTTCCCTCAGTCCCTGTAGCAATATTAATTCCACACAAAAACCAAACGGTGCTGGAAGGAAATAACGTTACCTTAAGCTGTAATGCATCCGGAATACCAGCCCCAGTCATCACGTGGTATAGAAAAAACGGTAGCTACATGCCTGTCAATCACCGCGTTGTCAATGGAGTCCTTATCGTCTTTAACATCACCAAGGCTCACGAAGGGACTTACGTGTGCAAAGCGAAGAATGTGTTAGGAGCGAAGACCACAGAGGCGACGCTGTTAGTTAACAGTTGAGTATACACCCTACTGTAGTGCTGTAGTTTTATGTTTCTGTTTGTTTGCTTGCTTTTTGTTTGTCTGTTTGTTGCTTGCTTTTTGTTTGTCTGTTTGTTTGCTTGCTTTTTGTTTGTCTGTTTGCTTGCTTGCTTCTTTCTTTGTCTGTTTGCTTGCTTTTTGTTTGTCTGTTTGCTTGCTTGCTTCTTTCTTTGTCTGTTAGTTTGCTTGCTTCTTTCATTGTCTGTTTGCTTGCTTTTTGTTTGTCTGTTTGTTTGCTTGCTTCTTTCTTTGTCTGTTAGTTTGCTTGCTTCTTTCTTTGTCTGTTAGTTTGCTTGCTTCTTTCATTGTCTGTTTGCTTGCTTTTTGTTTGTCTGTTTGTTTGCTCGCTTCCTTCTTTGTCTGTTAGTTTGTTTGCTTCTTTCCTTGTCTTTTTGCTTGCTTGCAAGAAGCACTTGTCTCTCAAAAAAAAAACTATTTCACGTGTTCGCAGTCATACCTCGTTTGACGTCATTCCTTGGAATGCCGCTGACCATAGTTGAGAACACCACCGCCGTCGTGCCTTGTGCCACCACAGGGTTTCCAACTCCGGTAATCTCTTGGACAAAGATTGGAAACTCTATGGATGTTTCTCGCTCGTCTTACGACTCCCGAGCGTTGACCATCGAGGATGTTCAATACTCCGACAGTGGGACTTATGTCTGCTCTGCTACAAACATAGCGGGACGAGTGAATGGAACCGTAACCATCATAGTTCAAGGTAAACTTCAGTATGATGATAATCATCCGGGGGGGGGGGGGGGGGCTCTCCATAAAAGTAGACGGGCTGATCGTTTAGGGTATAAAATTTTACTAACTGCTGTCCCTTAGTGAGTGTTCAACACATTTTCGCTTTTGATTCTTACCCCTCACGCTGTGGATTATCACGCCCTTAATTTAGTCAGACAAGAGATGTGCTCAATGATGATGTAATAAATGTAAAACAATGTAAAACGGTTGGCATTTGTATAGCGCACTTTAACATCAAATGCGCTTTACACGTGCCTGACTTTACTCATCAGTGTACGTGTAGATACGGACTGCTCCAAGCAGTTTACAATCATGAGTGTTGGTTAGTGAGTAAGCACTGTCACCAAAGATGGAAGCACGGGCCAGCGTCCCCGGCGGTTCTTTTACGTCCCAGTGTTAACGATGTGTGGCTTAACGTCCTTAGCCTGAGTAATGCACAGTCTCCAGTCTCCAGGGAGCCAGATCTATTAATCCTCAGAAAAAACCCCAATTTGATCTGACCTGGGTTCGAACCCCGGCCCTCTTGCTTGAGAAGCGAAGCCCGTACCCCTGAGCTATCACGCCATCTCCGCGTCTAGAAATGTGTTTGTTTTTAGTGCTTAGAGTTAGAAATTACTTCGATCACACCTAAAGTGCTATCTTTTAGTGGCAAGAATGGCTATTGACCACACCCAAAGTGCTATCCCTTAGGGTTCCAATGAATTTTGCCGGCGATCCTCCTGCCTGCTTTTATGGGAGACCTCACACCCGCGGTTAATAACTTATGAGGCTTTCGGTAATTTTATATTGCTTGCTCAATCAGTAGTTTGCTCGCCAACTCAGAATATCTTTTGTCTTTTCAACAATAAAACTTTAAAAACTGATGTATTTAAAATGGATAGATTAAAATCAGTAAGGCCATGCCATTAATCCAAATGAAGCAGGTGCATTGTTTTGCATTGTTTCATTTTCATTTGTATGTTTTTGCATTGAATACGTCTTGGAAAATACTACGTTTGAACTTAGCCTAAGAAAACATCATTAAGCCAATCGCTCAATTAATCGCGGTACAAATTGGTAATTCCCTCTTATCATTGCAGTTGCCCCACGGATCAAAGATCAACCCAAAGCCATCGAGTTTGGCTATCATCCTGCCGCGAAAAAGCTGCAGCTTCGTGTATTTGGCTTCCCTCCTCCTAACGTCACGTGGTCAGGCCCGGCGCTTAGCCATTCAAAACCACGAGTTAACCAATCAGATGGCTCGTTGGTGATCATGCGTACTGAGTTCAGAGACTCCGGCGAATATAAAGCTATAGTGAGAAATGCAGTTGGAGAAGTTGTGGTGCGGACATTTTTGGTGGTCTCTCAAGGAGGTAAAGATGGTAGTGATGGTGACTATGGTTTGTAGTCCTAGTAAAAAAGGAAATTCAACTAAAATGGAATCTCCCTATAACGGATACCTCGGGACACTGTTTTTCGGTAGTGAAAAGTTTAAAAAAAAAAGACTTAGAGCAAAAGCTGTGTGTGTGTGTTGGGGGGTGGGAGGGTAACCTGCGCAACCCCCTGTGAACGTACACGTTCCATGTTTTTGTTCATCGACGATTCTATTTCAAAACCACACCCTGAATTGACTTTATATAATCTTTTAGTTAAACCAATGTTCTACGCCACACCGGATCGTCCCTGGTTGGCTATTGAAAGATCTAAGACCCTCCCCCTAACATGTGGTGCTATGGGCGTGCCTAGTCCAATAGTGGAATGGTATCACAACGGTTCGCTTATCAAGAGTGGAGTAGGAGGGACAAAAAACAACAAGACAATCACATTGAGCTGGGGAAGCCTTGAGGGGAACTACTTGTGCAGGGCGCGTAATATTTTTGGGGTCGTAAGCAAGTCTATATTCATCGAACAATCACGTAAGTAAGAACATCCAGGCAGGCAATGGCAGGACGGCAGATAGGCAGGCAGGTAAAAAGGTAAGTTAAGAAGGTGTGGTTAGCAGGTAAACAGGTAAGGTAAGCAGGTAAGAAGGTAAGGTAAGCAGGTAAGGTAAGCAGGTAAGAAGGTAAGGTAAGCAGGTAAGAAGGTAAAGTGAGCTGGTAACAAGCAACGGGTAAGCAGGGGCGAACGTTGTTAACCACACTTTTTACTTTGTCAGGCGGTTTAGAGACATCGATAATCCTAAGCAATAGAAACCACTTGATAGCCTTGAGAGAGTTTTTGAGGCCAGTGCTTACAAGTCAGGGGAGCAGTCGCTGGTCACGGTGTTGGTGGGCTAGCAATAATGGCTGGTCAAACTTCCACGGAAATTGTAACAACAAAGGCCCGACTGTGACGATAGTTCGAGTGGGGACGTATGTGTTTGGAGGATACACAGATGTCAGCTGGGAAAACAGTTGGAGCTTTTCAGGTGATACGTTTTCCTGCCTATTCGTTACTATACAGGGGAAAGACCAAAGTGACCCTAGAACTGTTGGAATGAGCCGGTGCCTAGTTGACTTGATTGTCTGTTCTCAAATCAAAATAAAGAAGAAGTTGGTTTAAATCAACACAAGGTTGAAAAAGTATGTTGAACGCCTCTATGAAACAGAGTAGTTGCGCTGACGTTTCGAGCGTTAGCCCTTCGTCGGGGCTCCGTCTGTTTGGGGGGGGGGGTGGAGTACAGACGTTTGATAAATTATACCATTCTATCTTTTATTTTTCATGGATGGATAGCCTACAGAAGTTCAAGAAAGTCCTTCCTGTTCAGTTTGTATAGCACCCGAGGTTTCCACCCCCTCAAGCTGCCAGTTATGGATTACAGTTACGCTGTTTATGATAACGTAGGATATGGTCCCACATTCGGTGGGACATCAGGACATGATCTGTACATTACTAATAGTCGCTCAGGGTCTACCAGTGTCGGTTCGTACAAGCCTCCCCCTGGATGCCGTAAAGGAAATAGATGCTCGTATTTTGCTGGAGCTAGTTCGTTTACACCTGATGAAGTGGAAGTTTTCTATGAGCATTAACTATTATATAGCGTGTAATAAGTTAGACTAGTGAGGGAAATCCTTATTGCTGGTATGGAGCTAGTTCGTTTACACCTGATGAAGTGGAAGTTTTCTAGAGCATTAACTATTAACGAAGAGTGTTAAGTGAAACGTAGTGAGAAATTCTGATTAAAGATTTTAGCACATGATGTGCCTACCAATACTTAGATAAAACTAGCTTGCTAGCTGGCTCTCCATTGGGTTAATTTGGAAACTCGTGTTTTTTTGCGCTACGGGGATCCTTAACAACTACAATACACAGGAGAGCCGGCTCGCAGGCTAAATTAGATATAACAAAGTTGTGGCTATATCCCGCGAGTGAAATGAAAAGTCCCATCATCTGCTACAGAGCTAAGCCGCCAACGCCCGTCCAACAACCCCCTAGCATGCCGATCAAGCCATGGAATCTGAACCTATATCCCAAATTGCTGCCATCCATGCTGAAGCCACGTTTATGGGTACAAATCGCAACACGGCTAAAAAGGGCACACAAGCCATCATAAATACACCACTGGAACACCACACCCTCTCTAGAGAAGAATGGCGACGAGCCCCTGTCACAATCTCGTTCTCGCATCCATGAAGAGGCAGCATGACATGAACAGCAACAACCTACAGACTGAGGTGACCGTCATCGCAGATACAGGAGCCTAATCAGACCTGTGGTCGCTCAAAGAGTTCCTTGCGCGCGGCTTCTTGCATGACGAGCTTTAACGAATCCTCCTCAGCCAGTCCCTAGCCAACCGCTCGCCCATCGCCATAGAGTCTTCTTTGCCAAGCTTAACATAAAGTCCTCAAGCGGCACAGCGAGCTCTTGCCACTCGAGGTACATTCGATGTACGTCAGGTGCGCGACATCTACTTATCTTACGAGTCACTCCTGAACCTCGGCCTCCTCCCGTGCACCTTCTCGTCGTCAGGTGACAGCGTGGCCACTACGTACACCGAAGAGCGGTCAAAGGGATCTATACATCCCACGAGGGTCATCAACGAAGGGTGCACCACATCGAGTGCCGCTGACGACTCCCTATGCTCATGCCCTCAGCGCACAGCCAGACCACAACGCCATGGATACCTTCCATTTTCCAGCACGCCAGCAATAACAATGAACGGAAGGCCTGCCTTCTCGACGAACACATGCCCCCATCGCGCGATGGAAGGACCACCCGTCGAAATCAACGTAGACAAAGCCGCGACACCTAGAGCCCGTCACACCTCAGCAAACATACCGTTGCACTGGCAGCAAAGGGTGTACGACGGCCTCCTTCGCGACGAGGCCCTAGGCGTCATTGAGCGGGTGCCGTACGGCTAGCCAGTCACGTGGTGCTGCAAACATGGTGGCTTGCACTGTCGACCTATCGCCGCTAAACAAGGGCGACCTTCGCCATTGAGTCTTCGTTCGACTTTGCCCGCCGCATCTCTAAGGACATCCCTAAAGACGCCTGGAATGGTTACAATAGTGTCCCCTTGCGCGAGTCCGACCGCCACCTCACGTCGTTTATCACGCCGTTTGTACGCTGGCGGTACAAGATAACTCCCCAAGGCTTCCTGTCGCTGGACGGCTATAACCGCCGTTTGACGCTGTGCTCGCAGAATTTGGACAAAAGAAACGTTGCGTTGACGATACGACAGTGACCTCCAAGAGCACTGGTGGAGGACCATCAATTTTCTCACCCGCGTCGGCCAAGATGCAAATAAAGATAGATGAAACGGCTCATGGATAATACGACGTTTGAACTTAGCTTTAAAATAAATGGAGTATAACAGCCTTAAAGTACTCCAAGTGCGCACATAATCAAAGAAGCGTGTCCAAAATTGGATTTTAATATGATGAAAACGGTGGTACAAACATTGTTATCACACTATACAAAATGCTACAAGAATGTTTGTCTTATTAAAGTTTATCCTCAATCTATAAAACAAAAGGACAAAAAGCCTGTAAAAATCCTTAATGAGTCAAGGCGTGGAAAACAAACTCAAAGCTATGCTTAAAATACCTTTTTATTCAGTGCAGTCATTCAAATGGGCAGTATACACTCTATACTACTGTTAAACAAACATTTTGCCTGTAGCTATAAAAATTTGTCGGGGGCAAGCCTAGTCATTACCTGTTTTTGCTGGAGAGACGGATTTCCTTTGAAGAATTGCAAAATTTCCGTTCAAAACGGGGATAGAAACCGCCCCCTCCTCCATGGACCACTCCCTTGATCCGTCATTGCCTGTCCCCCGCTAGTAGTTGCCATAAAATGTTTTAAAATAACGTTACTAAGTGAATCGTATTTCTAAAGTATTTCTAAATTTCTATTTCGAAATTCTTTTTCACACACTTGGGAACAGCAAATGGAATAGGTCGTTAATCAGTCAAAGTGATTATCATTTTCACACAGTGCTTACTGGCTACATCAGGTCATTTGTCTAGGAGCTTTTTTGTTACATAGCTCTCATTACGGGCATGTTTGGCCAGCTATTGCTTTTCTTCTCGGTTTTTGTTCTCTGGAAACTCCGAATATTCGGGGTTATTGTATCCGTAGGATTCCATGTTGAATTCGGTACCCTTCCCCTTCTTTTTTCTGTTCACGATGTACTTGAACTTTGGCCCACACACAAGTATAAGTAGTGCGATGACGATAACCAGTACCACAACAGACCCGGCAATAACCAAATAAATGACGAAGTTCGGCAAGTCGTTTTCAGAAGCTGTGTCACCTGTAAAAATAAACCAAAATTATGCCGTCTAGACGAATTGGCCAGGATTATTTACCTATTACTTTTACAAATAAAATAGATTTAAAAGCGGTGGAAGCAAGAGCGGGAGGTGGGGGGAGGGGGCGGGGTGAGAACATGAAAAGTTGAAGATGCTGGATCAAGGGGGTCTACTTCTGTCGCGGCCACTACCTTGCTTAACATCCAAACGCTTTAGAGACTCCGGGTCGACATCAATGCTTCCAAGTTTACCGCCTTTGATCTTCTTTTTAAGGTCGTCAAGTGGTTGCTTGTCATTTTTAGAAAATAGAAGGGAAAACCGGGCCACGATACTCCCTTTTCTAAAAGAGACGGTAGAATTGTAAAATAAATTAATCAATTAGTACTCAGTACAAATTTAGAATATCGAGAGAAAAAAGAACAAACCTGAATGATAAGATGGTGGCTGAAATGAAATCCTTATTTTCTTTAAATGCGTCTGCAATCTAAAAGCAAAGCTACGCATGAATACCACTATTGACATCACATTCGTATTAATAGCTAATATATCTACGGTAAAATCAGTAACTAAGCGATAGTATTTCTGTATATGCAGTATCTCGCCTAAAATAGCGAACGTTTTATTCTTTTTGCAGTGCAAAGATACCGTGGTCACCAAGAAAAAGTTCTAAAAAGGCTGGCCAATAAGCTGGCTAGAATGCAAAATCCGGCCTAGCCGGATTCTATCAAATTGTCTATCAGATGTATAGCACGCAAAAATGACAAAGTATTTACGGTAGCGCCCGTCGCATTGTAACAGCATTTGTCCAGTACCTGGCCTTTAAGATGTTTCGCCAGATCCTTAAATTCCTTGCTCATTTTGTCTGACAGCTCCATTTTCCAGGTCATTTTTAGACGGATCTCGGCGGTGACTATGAAACAAAATAAAACATTCTTTAAACAAATAAAACAAATCGGGATGACTGCTTGTATCCATGACTTTTGCTTAAAACAGGCTATAAAGACATTATAATACAGCCAAAATGACGTAATATTTCAAAGCCGACAATGAGGACTGACGAGATTTTAAGTCAAAAGATAATAGAAATCAACTGTAAATAAAACGACAAGCTTTGAATTTCCAGTAACTGTGCACTTTTATTTAACAAAAAAAAAACTGTGGACTACCATCTGTTGTAGGCTTTTTATTTGTTGTTGGTGGTGCTGTTGTTGTTGCTGCTGATGTCGATGTTGATGCTGAAAAGATAATAGAAAACAACTGTAAATAAAAGGACAAGCTTTGAATCTCCAGTAACTGTTCACTTTTATTCATCTGTTTCAAATAAGGCTGCACTCGGAGAATCTGTGTATCGTAACCCACAGTTCCTCATGAGTATCAAGTAAATAAGCAAAAAAGCGTTAATAAAATACAAATTTCAAAAGCTTTAGAGTTCATGTCTATGTTATTATGAACATTCCCATGGCTTTCAGATACAAGGATTCGGCCGTAAGCTACCCATGAGCCACCGCGGGTTACGACACATGGATTCACTCGAGTGCAGCCTTTTTGGAAATAGGTGTAAATGATTTTATGAGTTCAGGCTTGTCAGTTTGTCGCTTCTAGTGAAAGTAGAAGAAAAAAAACTGTGGACTACCATCTGTTGTAGGCTCTTTGGTTGTTGTTGGTGGTGCTGTTGTTGTTGCTGCTGATGTCGATGTTGATGCTGAAAAGATAATAGAAAGCAACTGTAAATAAAAGGACAAGCTTTGAATCTCCAGTAACTGTGCAATTTTATTTAACAAAAAAAAACTGTGGACTACCATCTGTTGTAGGCTCTTTGGTTGTTGTTGGTGGTGCTGTTGTTGTTGGTGCTGTTGTTGTTGCTGCTCATGTCGATGTTGATGCTGAAAAGGTAATAGAAAACAAATGTAAATAGAAAGACAAGCTTAGAATACCAGTAACTAATTTTCTGTCCTTTTAAAAAAAAATTCATGAGCTTCAGGCTTGTTTATGTTTTATCAATATCTTTGTTAAGAGATTATATTAAATGGTACTCGATACAAAGCCTGCAACAGCAGAGGCTCTGTGCCCCCATTAATGTGCATCTTAATGGTATCCAATATGGCCGAACATTTTTTTTTCTTTTGAATTTCAGGCTGTTGCCTTCCTTTTGAGAGACTTTTAGTATGTTACTAAGCATATTTGACTGATACATTTTTTAGAGAGTCTGCTCCGAGTCACGTTCCTGGATGGCAGTAATAACTGCGGTATATTTATTGAACAGAAAACACACAACTCTCTATATATTTTGCCTCAAATACACACTAATCAATGTTTACGTACCAAGGCACGTTTTTCCATCTCCAGAAAGTCCAGCCGGACAGGCACCACACTTCACACTTCCAGGAACTTCAGTACAGTTGACACCAGGAAAACATGAATCATTAGCGCATTTGTAAACCCTTTCGTCACATAAACGACCCTTGAAGCCCACGGAGCAAAGGCAAGTGTAGTTGTTGACGCCATCAATGCAAGAGCCTGCAAGAGTATACGAGTCAATTCCACATTTTCCTATGGTGCTTTTTTCCGCTATGTGACGAGTTGTGGTCTCGGCCGGAACAAAACAAGAATGGTCGGTAAACATAGCGGGGAAAAAAACACCCGGTAAACGCTTGAAGCAGGCTAACATTAAAGAAGGCAAATCACGCCGCCAATTTTATTTCCCCTTAATGGCGAGTCAGTGAGTCACACAAAGCAACCATTTCCATCGGCTAATTAAAGAAGGCAAAGGCGAAACGCTGTTTCGTCCTAACAAGGACGAAACAGCTGTCCATGGTTGCCGAACTGCACGGGTAATAGACTGTGCTAGCGTCCCGTCTTGGCCCGACTGGTGCCAATGTGTGTATGCTAGTGTGCTTTCCACAGCAATAATCAAAGGCAAGAGGAATAAATTTCTTAGTTTGCTCTATTATTTTTGGCTCGGAATTCGATAGAATACAGCTGAATTGGTAGAAATCTTTTTCAAATATGTGCATTTTGATCTTTTTTATCTCTTGAAAAGGGTACCCACAGGGTACCCGCAAGACCAGATTTTTAAAAATAATAATTGCTCTTTATCTATGGATCCTCTAATGGTACCGGTGGGCACCGGTCTCAATATTGATTACCATCCCCTAGGCTATATTTATACCAAGTTTGGTGCTTTTGTTCGCTGTGTATAGATTGAGCTCTTTTTGTGCGCTAAGCGACCCGACTAAGGGGCGGACCATTAGACTTTTGAGGTTGGGTAGACGATTTTATGTCTGCAAGATTTTTTTTTCGCCCATCGGATGTGCAGCATTTTTTCCCCCATGTACTGCTATGCAGGATATTTTTTTTCTTGGAGCCCACGTCTTTTTGCAGCATTTTTTCCAATCGGAATTGTTTTTTCTCTAATATAGAACTCCATACGTTGTGTTTCATTTTTTTTTCACCTTCGAATAGATTGAAATTATAATTCAATAAACTCAATAAGTAAAGGGATTATACATGTTAAAACCTTCGTGTCATAGTCAAACGAGTCTTTGCTATCAAGCTCTTAACTTGCATATTGAGTCAGATAAAATACTGTAGCAAAAAAAAAAAAAGAGAAGCTTCTTTGAAACATTTGTTAGAATGTTTTTTAAGGTTCTGTTGAAATATTCTTTAGGGGGTAAGCATTTATAAAGATCCCATCTCCTGAATTTTAATCGATGGTAGGTATCCTCATTCACATTATATTTTATTTTGGAGAAGTCCATCAAATTTATTATGAAAGATTTATCTATTTATACACAATATGATGTTACAGTTTATATATTGATCTATTAAACCTTTTTATTTATTTATTTGTTGTTTTATTAAGTCTTAATAAAACAACAAATAAATAAAAGGTATTTCAAGTTTGTGACTTCTGTTGTACAAGTAAACTTTTTGGTAATTTTTTTCTAAAATGATTGCAAAGGGCATTATAGCAATCATCATTGAAAAATCTTCAGCATGAGCACTTTTGTTTTATTTCAGAATGTAATTTCTAAAATAAAACCATTGGAAACTAGTTTTATCTGATAGGAGGAGACCACACGACTTAATTCAACATAGGGTGTGATAGTGGATAGGGCGAGTCTCAACCAATAGAAACTTTCAAGAATATGGGGAGGAGAAATACAAAATACACATCAAAATTATAGAAGAAAATACTTTATAGAGTAAAAACATCAAAGTTATCACAGAATTTTGATTTATTTTATAGAGTTAATCTTTTTTCACAATGGCTTTGCAACATTTTTTTCTTAATTTTTTTTTCTGCTTATTTGATGCAATTTTTCTTTGAAATGTAGCTTGCAGGATATTTTTTTTCAAAATCACCCCCCCCCCCCCCTCTCAAAAGTCAAATGGTCCGCCCGTAAAAGCCCGGTTTTCAGCCGTTGTGGTTTCGGTGCGCCCGCGATCCTAGCGCGACGTAACCACGGCTGGAAATCGACCCTACCTCTGTGGGACCTCTACCAATGACAACGCAAAAGAAGCAACGTTAACTCTTGCTGCTTAGCAGCTAGCGGAACCATGACGGAATAAAAGTATGAAAGGCATATTTACTACGGGCGGCAATATAAAATATTTTCAAGACACCGGAATATAGTGAGGATGCGATCCTCAGAGGCGGGAAACCTGTGTTGCCCATGTCACGCGGAGCCTGACCTCTTGTGTGTAGATTAGCCATGTGACTCGTTTCCCGCGGGTTCGCGCGTCAGTACGAAAGCATGTTTACATGGCGGCCAGTGAACCGACCAGTCTGGATTTCCTACCTGATGCTCTTCGCAATGCGCTGCTCGATTTCCAGAGAACTGGCATTCAATTTGCCATCAAGAACAATGGAAGGTATATAAGTTCATTTTTTCTATTATATTTACGTT
Organism: Nematostella vectensis; assembly: GCF_932526225.1. Lineage (NCBI taxonomy): Eukaryota > Metazoa > Cnidaria > Anthozoa > Actiniaria > Edwardsiidae > Nematostella > Nematostella vectensis. Next base: position 13,003,021 of record NC_064044.1, read on the forward strand.
AGGATTGTGTAAAGGTTAATGAAATAGGTTTTTGCCATATGATCAGACGGTGGGGAAGCCCTGATGAAGTCTCACGAAGTATTCAACCGTAATAGATCCCCCTGGGGAATCGCCTCCTTTATCAAATGGCAGTTTGTCATCGAATTATCTTGTGTTGTTTAAATATCGAGCTGATGTACGTTTTGGATTCGTAAGGCATCGCAATGAACGAAGAGCCTCTCTGTAGGTGGTTTAAGCTTATAGCAAAGCTATTTTAGATGGTGGATCCCAAGTGATGATAGAAATTTGTACAAAACACTTAGTCCTGCTTATTCTATCAAGTGATATTGATTGTTGTTGATAATCAGTTTAAATGATTGAATACACCAGGTGGATATGCCAAGGCAGCAGTCAGAAATGAACCCCCTCCCCCCTCCCCACCCCCTCCCCACCCCCTCCTAACATACACACACCCACTTTCTCTCTTTTGGGGGTGGACAAATTTTTATAAGAGAACTCACTCCCCCCCCCCCCCCCCCCCAGAAAAACAATTCTGGGTAGGGGCCTGGTTATGAATCACTGTTAGCTTGATCGATGCTGGTTTTATTATCCCTATTTTGAACAAAACACATGAAATCATGCAGAAACTAGTAGAGTAAGGCATGTAGAATTCCACACCCCATACACATAAAGCCAGAAACCCTGAGGCTCACAAATCATTGTTAACATCATTTAATTTATTATTTTGTTGCAGGTGTCTTATTGGAGATGAGGTAAGCTACATCTCCAGCAAGGGAACTCCTATATCTAATGAGACCACCCAAACATCCTTCAACGATATGAATATACAGTATATATTTTTTCTAATTTACTAGCAGAACCGTATCATATTTAGTATGTTTATATCATCCCTATTGGTTATTGGTTTACTTCACTAAACTAGGTGCAATTAGTGCAACAATTAGTGCATATTGCACTGTAAGCAAACAGTCTGTAAAGAGGGTGGAAGCCAGGGAACAGAAGCTCTTATAAGCAACTATGTAACTCCTGCTCAAAGCTCTGTTGCTGCATCTTGGCGCACAGACAATGTTTATGTTATATATTCTAAAGGAGGCGAATTATGTATAAGTTTCTTGGGGACAATACCAAGTTCAATGCAAATTCACAATTGACAATTGACCACTAGAATTGACAGTAAAAAGGGAAGAAATAAAACATGATGATGTGTTATACAGAACTAAGGTCAAGTTAATAGCTTAAGGGGGGTGAATAGGTTCACAGATCGTCCGGATTCGGCCCCGAAATGCTCACGGATTACGGATTTTGATAATTATTTCAGCGGATTGGCGGATTTTGAAAATACGGCGAATCACAGATCTGTCAACAATTTGGGCGCGGATTTCGGATTTTGACTGCTCTGACGGTCGAATTTCGGATTTTAAATAAATTTCAATCGATGCTATTGTTTATCTGTCAGACCATGCGGATCTAAAAATATCTGCGGATCTACGGATTTGGATTTGCGGCGGATTTACATACCCCTATTCACCCCCCCCCCCCTTAAGAGGTTGTGGGGCACAGGCATTAGTAGAATGCCACATAAACACATTTACAACTACAGTCTGATTCGATACAATTCTTTTGGAAAGCGTAATTGGCCATACCATACTTTACCTTCCAGATGGGACTTGGTAAGACATTACAGGCCATCAGTGTTGCCTATTATTATAAAGATGAATGGCCTCTCCTGATAGTTGTGCCATCTTCTATGAAGTATCCATGGATTGAAGAGATAGAGAAATGGCTGCCTGATATAGAACCTACAGATATCAACTTAATTCGGTCTGGGACAGATGTTTGGTAAGTTTGCACCAAACTATTCTTATTTTTTGTGATACTCCATCATGAAAACAGTCTTTGACAAAATGTGAAAAAGTAAATGTATTTGGCTACAGTTTGTAAATTCTGTTTGTTTTTTCCCCCAAGAAATATATTGATTCCCAAACCAAATACCATTTGTGCATTGAGAAGTCTAGGAGACCCCAAAAATCTATTTAGGTTTGGAATTTCTGTGACCTTGCCCTGGCTCTATCTTTTAGGGGTTGAAATTTCAGTTGACACACCCATTTTGCTGTCCCTTGGGGTTGAACTCTATTTTCTTTATTTCTCTATTCTATTTCTCATCCCTTAGATCTCTTAGTATAGCAGGCTGGGGATTCAATTATTTATTTACCAAACCATCCCCTCTTAGGAGCTTGATAATATTCTTTAATTAAAGCATATAATAGAGTAAAGTAATGAGTTTGCCTTGCCCCTCCCCCCCACCTCCATCTGCTTCCCTAACAGTAGTTATGGTCCTCCTCTTATCATCAGCCTGGTGCTGTGTTGGGCCATGATTATGATGGTGATTATGATAATGATGATGTTGATGATGATGATGGTGGTGATGATGATATGATGAAGATGATAACGATATTTGCCTATGTATGATGATGTTGTTGATAACAATAATGAAGATGGTGATTATGATAATGATTGTGATGATAACGATGTATAATTAATTGATCATAGATGACAATGTTGTGGTAGCAAGAGTGATTCCGATGTCATCTTTTATTTTTAAGTAACATTAGTGGAATTTCAGGGTTCTCTGGATAAAGTTTTAAAATGAAATGCTTGATGAATTGAATAAATGTTTTAATCAGAATTATATGCTATTCTAAATTTTGGTCTTTATGGTATTGATGATTAATTGTTTTAGAGCAGTTTTTTGCAATATGTAATGCCCCATTCCTGATTGCAGTAACATTCCAACTTCAAAAATTAACGTCATTGGTTATGGACTAATTGGGGGCCGGACATCTTTCAAGCTGCTCAATGAAGCCCTGAAAGAACAGAAGTTTAAAGTCATCATACTAGATGAGTCACACTACCTGAAGAACAGAAAAGCTAGTCGGACAAAAACGCTTCATCCAATGGCAAGAGATGCCAATAGGGCGCTGTTACTGTCAGGGACGCCGTCGTTGGCTAGGCCTGAAGAGGTACATTATACAGTCGATTGACAAAATGTTGTCGTCAACCGGCTTTGCGACTACACGACAAGCCCGCATGTAAGCATGGGTAAAAACCACTGAAGTGCTGAGCTGCATATATTATCCACTGCATAACTTCAGACTAATATAGGCAGCTAGGCACTCCTGTGTTTTTTACCCATGTTTACATGCGGGCTTGTCGCGTAGTTCAAACCTTGTTGACGACAACCCTTTGTCAATCAACTGTGGTTTTGTCCTAATTTTCAGTGATGTTTATTTGGATGGATGAAGAATGATATAATTGTTCATAATTTGTATGAAAATATGAGAGGCTAATAATATTTTTCTATCAATCCTGATTGGTGCAGTTCTACTATATACAGGCTTGGCTGATTTAGCCAGAACTTTTTCCCATGCCATATTTTACCAGACCATGGAAATCTCTCTGACACACTAGCCACAGCATCTACTTGAAAGAGAGATAACAAAAATGTTAGATTGCCAATATCTTCCCCGAATTTAATTTTCCAAAAATTTCAATGATAGAATTTGCTGTCACCTTTTTTTACAGTTGTATATTCAGCTTGACATTGTGCGACCCAAGATGTTTGGTTCGTTCAGTAACTTTGCAAAGCGCTATTGTGAAGCATACATGGAGACCATTGGCAAATTTAAGAAATGGAATACAAGGTAAGGTTATTTTGTAAGTGGTAGCAAAATAACAATTAGATTAGTCAAGTGAAAAAGAAGTATAGTTTATAGTTGGGAAGGGCAGTATTAGAAGGGGCATAAATCAGTGTACAAACAAACAAGAGGGGGCAACTGCCCAATCCAACATCCATGAATTGTCTTGAACCCTCATAAAAATGCTCATGTAAATTCCCCAACCGTGACAACAACAACAAAATCGAAGAGATACTGCTTGCGCGTTTGGCTAAGAGACAAGTTTTTTTGCCTCTACGAAAATGATACATGGATAAATAAAATGTGAGAAATAAAGCTTCTCTGCCACCAATGAATACTAAAGCAAACTGAACTCACTACCTTGTACTTAGAATATAACAGCTATGAACTATCTACACAACCCCATATATGGGAGAAATGTCAATCACAGAGCTGTCACAGTAAGGCAATTAGCACCTTTAAACCGGAACTGCTCAAAGGGGGTGGGGGAATTCCCATACCGTGACAACAACAACATAATCAGAGACACTGCGTTTATTTGCCTAAACGAAAAAGATACATGAATAACTAAAATTTGACAAATAAAGCTTCTCTGTCACCAAACCCTTGGCCGGAGTGTGTGGATGGGCCCTGTATTGGTAAAGGCCCCAACCACCCTGGAATGAAATTTTAAACTGCCAGTTTTATTATATATTGATGCCTCATTTTTTCATGCCCCCTCCCCTGCGAAAACTCCTGGATTCTCCCCTTGCCACTAAGCTATCATAGCTCTGATACCCCTATCTCCCTCCATCACCATTTGATTATCTGATGTGCTTTTCAGGGGAGCTAGTAATCTGGCCGAGCTGTATCATCGTCTGCATGATGGCATTATGATCAGAAGGCAAAAGAAGCATGTAGGTGAAAGTGATTAAAATTATTGAAATGATGGTGGTGATGTGTGGTTCTGTTGCTTTTATGATGATAATATTGGATATAATGTGTTGTTGTTGCCGATTGTTATCATGATGATGGTGATGGTGATTGTTGTGATGATAATGATGATGATGGTGGTGGTGGCATTGATAGTTATCATTTTAGTTGGTGATGATGGTTTTTGAGATGCTGATGTTGCTGACAATGATGGTGGTGGTAGTAATGGTACAGCATAATTTATATTTAATCTCAGGTTCTGACACAATTGCCACCTAAAAGAAGACAGAAGATCACCTTTGATCTGCCTGATTCAGAGCACAAGAAAGTAAGACAATGTTCTTCTTTCCAAATATCTATTGCCTCTTGTTTGCTGTCTGAAGGTTATTCATTAAAATTTTCCTTTTTAAGTTGATATTACAATTATCCTTTTCTTTATTTGTATGATGATGAAACCGCGAAGGCCTAGGAATAATAATAAAATACCTTTTTTAATTGGCTGGTGGCTAGGAGCCAATGAAAACTCGCCTAAGATATTTTCGCGCAAAAAATAAACCTTTCAAGTTATTTCCTGCTTTCCTTCAGTACAAAATGTAGTTTGGGTGTAACAGCTGATATTCCGTGTAATTTAGCGCATACAGTAATTCAGTAAAGAATCCAGCAAAATTTTGATTTTTAAAGAAAAATGTATTGCAAAATCCAGCGTAATTTAGCGCGTAATGATTGTTTTTCCACGTAATTTAGCAAAAAATCCAGCATAATTTTTTAGTTTTTTTCCGTGTAATTCCAGAAGCCCTGTCTAAGTTCTCAGTTAACCATTTTCACAATCTCCTAAATAATCCTGTGACCCCACCACAACAGGCACATTAAAATGCGACAAAGTATCAACAAAGTCTTAAAATCAAGTCTACTTTGCTGGCCACGCTGATTTTTTAAATGAACTTATCATGATGCCTTCCAGGCCCTTGATGAGACGAAGAAGGAATTCCGTGACCAACACAATATATTCAGCTCCAAGCAGTCAACAAGTGAACAGAAGCGAGATGCACTTATGGACTTGAACAGGCTTTCTATATTGCTCTACCACTATACTGGACTGGCAAAGGTTTGGATTCCTGCATACTGTGCTTGTTTAAATGCCATATCTTTTATTTTTTCAATTTACTTTATTTATTGTTGTTATTATTATTATTATTTGTTTTGTTTTATTTAATTATTATTTATTTATTTCTTTGTCCAATTTTTGTAAATCAATAGAGTCTGCTTGCACATCTTTTGAAGCAATTTAACAACTTCCAGAGACTTCCCCCCATCCCGTCATTGCCTGTTGTCTCACTTGGGATAAGACTGAACTCTCTCTAGTGCTTCCAAAATGACATGATTTTGTATTTCTAAGGGAGTATTCATAAAATACCCTGATGGGTGATGATAGATATTTCAGGACGAGAGTCCTAAAATATCCATTGGTGATCAGGCTCCATTGGTGGGTCCAATGGAGCCTGATCACGTAATAGTATTGCAATACACAAATGCATGTTTGGCTGAACAAAGAGGCATGTAATACTCTTTTTTTTCTTTAGGCTGGCTCAGTGCAGCAGTATTTGGGTGATCTTCTTGATGGTGCTGACAATAAGTTCATTGTGTTCTGTCGACACAAGCTTGTGATGGATGCAGTTGTTGAGACAATAGCAAAGAGAGGGGTGAAGTACATCCGCATTGCTGGTGACGTACCATCTAGTGTGCGAGGGGTAAGTTCCAGTATGACTAGGATACTGTAGGTATTGTGTGACAACTGTTGCTTGTATGAAGTATGAGTAGGCATGGACCATTTGACATTGTGTAGCATGTTATGCAGGCCAGAGTGCCTTGCGTGACATGAAGTGGTGTTGCATTACCTTGGCTTAAACACATTGACCCCTCAACTGGCCTGTACCGGCATTGAGAAGTACCCACAACCCAAAAAAATCATAAATGCAAAATAAACACAGTCTAAGGAATAAATGGTCTTGAAGATCTGCATCCAACCAAGGTGTTGGCAACTACTCTTAAGCCAAATAATAGCACAGGTTCTTTGACAAATTTCAAATCGAACAAGGAAAGAAAAGCAGAATCACCCCTCTCAACAAAACGCTCAAAATACCACACAAGGGAGAGAGATCAGCAAACACAGCTCAAGACACAAATAGATACCTTTGTTTTGATCCTCTAGGTTCATTTCCATGGCCTCAAAACACAATGTCCACTCCTTGAAGGCTTGTAAAACCAGTTGAATGCCTTTACGGATTGCAAAGCATTCTGGGAGATCCAGGGAAAAATTCACAAGGGAAGGGCCAGTCAACCCTTCTCCCCAAAGTCAGATGGTTTTTTATAAGTCTTTTCACCCCGAAGCCAAACAAATCAATTTCAGGTCATACAAACCCAGAATAGCAGTGTAAACAATTTTGGAATCAATTTGGTTCCAGAAAAGACAGCATTTAGGAGAGCTGTGGTGATTCATTAGAAAGTTATTTTCTCATCCAGGCAAGAAAAAATCATTATGAATCCATGAAAAAGTGTCAGATGGTGTGACATGAGTGACTGACAACGAATATTGTACCTTTATGATGAGCTATATGTTACTGCCTCATGTTGTTGTGTGACGTTGTGTGTTGTGTGACACAAGTGCCTTGGTGTGTTGTGACATGAATGCTTTGTGTGGCATGAAATATTTAACATGACTTGTGTCTTGTCTTCTACAGGGCATGGTTCATCGCTTCCAGGAGGACCCCACATGCCGTATCGCTGTGCTTGCTATTGAGGCTGCTTCTTTTGTAAGTGACTAACCTGCAGTTCTTAGACTACAAATAGGGACTTAACCTGCAGTTCTTAGACCACAAATAGTGACTTAACCTGCAGTTCTTAGACCACAAATAGTGACTTAACCTGCAGTTATTAGACCACAAATAGTGACTTAACCTGTAGTTATTAGACCACAAATAGTGACTTAACCTCAGTTCTTAGGCCACAAATAGTGACTTAACCTCAGTTCTTAGACCACAAATAGTGACTTAACCTCAGTTCTTAGACCAAAAATGATGACTTAACCTGTAGTTATTAGACCACAAATAGGGACTTAACCTGCAGTTCTTAGGCCACAAATAGTGACTTAACCTCAGTTCTTAGACCACAAATAGTGACTTAACCTGTAGTTATTAGACCCATATAGTGACTTAACCTGCAATTCTTAGTCCACAAATAGTGCATTAACCTGCAAATCTTGGACCACAAATATTGACTTAACCTGTAGTTCTTGGACCACAAATATTGACTTAACCTGTAGTTCTTGGACCACAAATATTGACTTTACTTGCAGTTCTTAGTCCACGAATAGGGACTTAACCTGCAGTTCTTAGACCACAAAAAGTTACTTAACCTGCAGTTCTTAGACCACAAAAAGTTACTTAACCTGCAGTTCTGGGACCACGAATAGTGACTTAACCTGCAGTTAGCGTCTGTGTAACATATTTTGTATTTTTTATTTAATTAATTTAATATTATTTACATGTGATCAGCTAATGTCATTTTGCTTGACCATATCTGCCCTTGATATTTATCTATACAACTTTTTATACCCTAAAATTCACCTTTTTTAGTAAAAGAAAGGCAAAACGCTCCTTGTTGTTTGTAAGATTTATCAAGTAACTTGCATAATTACAGTAATTTGATTTTATTTTCATATTGATTGTATTTTCCTTCTGGGACATCATAATCATCATCCAAAAACTCACACATTTAAGCATTATGAAGAAAATTATTAGTAGGTTTTAATGCTAACTGGATACTTTATATCCCAGGGTTTGACGTTAACAGCAGCAGACCAGGTAGTATTTGCTGAGCTTCACTTTACCCCAGGCGTACTCCTACAAGCAGAGGACCGTGCACACAGAATTGGACAGACCAATGCCGTCAACATCCATTACCTGGTGGGGCGTGGCACATTAGACGAGGTCTTGTGGACCAAGATACAACGAAAGGTGTGTTTAACTGAATGGTGTTTGAGTAAACAGACAATGTCAAAATTAAATTAACAGAAATTTGCAAATAAATTAAAAGAAATTAAAAAAAATAGACATGTAAAAAATGTCTCTTTTAATACTAGAAATTGGCAAAAAGAAAAAAAAATAAAGCACAACTTTCACTTAAAACAAGATTTTACCTAGCGTTTTTGAATATTGAGTGTTAGGGCTTACTATATATTTTTTGTAACATAGCTTGTAAGAAAAAAGTTGATGGGGGAACCTTATTCAAATTAGAAGAGGAAAAAACTGTTGCTCCTGCTTCTTCTGATTGGTTTACAAAAGAAAACACCAGCACAATTTGTTCTGTAGCTAATGGGGTCGTGGGTTGTGTTCTGTTGCTGATCGTGTCGAATGTTGTGTTCTGTAGCTCATGGTGTCGTGGGTTGTGTTCTGTAGCTCATGGTGTCGTGGGTTGTGTTCTGTAGCTCATGGTGTCGTGGGTTGTGTTCTGTAGCTCATGGTGTCGAGTGTTGTGTTCTGTAGCTCATGGTGTTGTGTGTTGTGTTCTGTAGCTCATGGTGTCATGTGTTGTGTTCTGTAGCTCACGGTGTCGTGTGTTGTGTTTTGTAGCTCACGGTGTCATGTGTTGTGTTCTGTAGCTCGTGTCGTGTATTTGTGTTCTGTAGCTCATGGTGTCGTGTGTTGTGTTCTGTAGCTCATGGTGTCGTGTGTTGTGTTCTGTAGCTCATGGTGTCGTGTGTTGTGTTCTGTAGCTCATGGTGTCGTGTGTTGTGTTCTGTAGCTCATGGTGTCTTGTGTTGTGTTCTGTATCTCATGGTGTCGTGTGTTGTGTTCTGTAGCTCATGGTGTCGTGTGTTGTGTTCTGTAGCTCATGGTGTCGAGTGTTGTGTTCTGTAGCTCATGGTGTCGTGTGTTGTGTTCTGTAGCTCATGGTGTCGTGTGTTGTGTTCTGTAGCTCATGGTGTCATGTGTTGTGTTCTGTACAGCTCATGGTGTCGTGTGTTCTGTAGCTCATGCAGTCGTGTGTTCTGTAGCTCATGGTGTCGAGTGTTGTGTTCTGTAGCTCATGGTGTCGTGTGTTCTGTAGCTCATGGTATCGTGTGTTGTGTTCTCATGCAGTCGTGTGTTCTGTAGCTCATGCAGTCGTGTATTCTGTAGCTCATGGTGTCGAGTGTTGTGTTCTGTAGCTCATGGTGTCGTGTGTTCTGTAGCTCATGGTATCGTGTGTTGTGTTCTCATGCAGTCGTGTGTTCTGTAGCTCATGCAGTCGTGTGTTCTGTAGCTCATGGTGTCGTGTGTTCTGTAGCTCATGGTTTCGTGTGTTGTGTTCTCATGCAGTCGTGTGTTCTGTAGCTCATGGTGTCGTGTGTTGTGTTCTCATGCAGTCGTGTGTTGTGTTCTCATACAGTCGTGTGTTCTGTAGCTCATGTGTCGTGTGTTCTGTAGCTCATGGTGTCGTGTGTTCTGTAGCTCATGGTGTCGTGTGTTCTGTAGCTCATGGTATCGTGTGATGTGTTCTCATGCAGTCGTGTGTTCTGTAGCTCATGGTGTCGTGTGTTCTGTAGCTCATGCAGTCGTGTGTTCTGTAGCTCATGGTGTCGTGTGTTCTGTAGCTCATGGTGTCGTGTGTTCTGTAGCTCATGTTGTCGTGTGTTCTGTAGCTCATGGTGTCGTGTGTTCTGTAGCTCATGGTGTCGTGTGTTCTGTAGCTCATGGTGTCGTGTGTTCTGTAGCTCATGGTGTCGTGTGTTCTGTAGCTCATGGTGTCGTGTGTTCTGTAGCTCATGGTATCGTGTGATGTGTTCTCATGCAGTCGTGTGTTCTGTAGCTCATGGTGTCGTGTGTTCTGTAGCTCATGCAGTCGTGTGTTCTGTAGCTCATGCAGTCGTGTGTTCTGTAGCTCATGGTGTCGTGTGTTCTGTAGCTCATGGTGTCGTGTGTTCTGTAGCTCATGTTGTCGTGTGTTCTGTAGCTCATGGTGTCGTGTGTTCTGTAGCTCATGGTGTCGTGTGTTCTGTAGCTCATGGTGTCGTGTGTTCTGTAGCTCATGGTGTCGTGTGTTCTGTAGCTCATGGTGTTGTGTGTTCTGTAGCTCATGGTATCGTGTGATGTGTTCTCATGCAGTCGTGTGTTCTGTAGCTCATGGTGTCGTGTGTTGTGTTCTCATGCAGTCGTGTGTTGTGTTCTCATACAGTCGTGTTTTCTGTAGCTCATGGTGTCGTGTGTTGTGTTCTCGTGCAGTCGTGTGTTCTGTAGCTCATGGTGTCGTGTGTTGTGTTCTCATGCAGTCGTGTGTTGTGTTCTCATACAGTCGTGTGTTGTGTAGCTCATGGTGACTAGCAGTGCGCTTGATGGACAAATGAGCGAATTGCAAGCGGATGATGGGGACGAAGCCACCTCTCGACGGCTTGCCTCGTGCGCTGCTTGGATTCAGCAAGACATCACTGAAGATGATGACGATGATACAAGCTTTCTATTTACTCAGGTAATGTAGCCTATGACTGCCTTATTTGTGAACTCTTCCCAAAGCATTTTTTTTTAATAAATTTGTTTTTGCTTCTAAAAATTAAAATTGGTTAGCGCGCTTGGTGGGGTAACCACCGCCATTGTAAGCCATGTGAGAATTGGTCGATTAAAGACTTTAAAACGATTGAATGATATGACATGCTTGATTGACATGCTCCTTTTTTTTCGTCAGCGGTCAAAGAAATCAGCAAAGGCTGACAACAACCAGATGAAGCTACATAGCTTCTTTTCCCAGTCTTCCTCAGCTTCCTCTAACACAGCAAGCCCGCGCTGTCTGGTTGACATTAGCAGTGATGACTCAGACACGGATGACCTGATTCGTGCTTCAATACAAAGTGAGAAAGCACTTGTGGAGGGTAGAAGCTGTGAGGAAAATATCGGTATGTTTGAAATAAATTTGTTATTTGTCCTTTCTCCAAACTAGATTGTAATTGCTGGAAAAGATTTTTCATCTCCCAGGCGAGGCGCTTATATGGGGAGGCGCTTCTTCCAAAATCATTGAATATCATCATCATCATCGTCCTCATCAGCAGATGCAGTGTTTTCGTCATAGCTTTAAAGCTTTGACTTAATCTGGTGCTTTATCTGGTGATCTCTCGCTGACGATTTCCAACAGCTGAATAGCCTTCTGGCTTACGTCATTCAAAATCCCTGAAGAGTTTTCATTGGCCAGCACTGCAAAGGTTTCCAATCATTTATCTCCGCAGGGCGCTGACCAATCAAAGAGCGACAAATGTGATTCTGTTGGTTTGATTGCTGGAAGCCATAAAATAGTTAAGCTGTTGGAAATTATTGAAGAGAGGTCAGGAAATTGAAAATCATAGTATGTTTTCTTTGTCATTTAGGTGAGAAGATCTTGCTTCTAAACCCACAACTTACCCCTCGTAAACCTGACTATGACGAGTCTCTCAAGGAAAAATCATCCAAGAAGATATCCAATCACCCTACCGGCAGCGTAATACTACAAACCTTACCCTGCAACAACGAATCCAAATCTTCAAAGCAACAGATAATTTCAAGCCCTAAGAATCACATCAGCGACACACCACAGACCTTACTGGAAATTCAGGAACCTGGAAATGTATTACTAGACCTTAGTAAATCCCCAGAGTGTGTTGAGCCCAGTGGAAACAAACAGGTATCTCCAGGAAGGGAGTCCAGTGATTCTGATGTTACCGAACCACAAACCTGCCATGACACGTTAGGTCCAGACGCTGAAGGTATATGCATCATCCGACGGAAGAACGACTTAACTTCTGCTCCAAAACCATCTCTTGAGAATACATGCTCGGTTACCACAATTGGATCTGAGAACATTCCAAGGTTAACAGGATCGTGTGGAGGTGTAACTCCGCCAATACACCGTATCAAGTTTGTCTCTTCGCGACCCAAGAACGCGACCACCACAAAACACTTCTCATTACCTTCTCTTCTGAGTCATACTCAAACACAAGATGGTGAAATGTGTTATAAGATAGAGAAAAGTTCAGGAGGGGTGGCCGATATTACCAACAAAGATACAAAAGACGTTCTATTGAGTACTTCCAGCGTTGAAACATCCGGACTCTCTGTTGACAGAAAGTCCAATAGAATGCAAGGCCAGAAAGAACTTAAAGTGCACACTGCGAGTGATGATTCTGATAGCGATTTCACAGAGAATAAATCACTTACGCCGTTCAGTGCTAAAGAAGTTAATCGTGGTAAAAAGCCAACTAGTAAAGCGAAGAAGCCATCAAAAAGAAAACGGCCCAGTTTGAAGACCGTGCAAAAGAGACCGAAAACGGTTCCATGGTCATGTGTGGCATGTACGTTTGTTAATGATCCGAGCATGATCGAGTGTTCTATTTGTTTCACTGCTAGAAACACTGCTTCTGATGATGTCGCGGATACTTCAAGTAAGCAGGGGATTTCAAAATGTACTTTTAAGAGTAGTGACCGTGGACTAGGTCCCGAATTTGAACATGAAGTGATACCAGTACGGGATGGTTCTTACAAAGGTAGAACTTCTTCCACTTTGACAGCAACATCCCTGAAAATGAAAGGCGAAAACAGAACAGCGACTAATTATCATATGGCACAAGAGCTTGGAAATAATGGATGCTCTGAACAATCAATATACTCCACTGCCGAAACTAGTGAATCTTCAGAGTCAATGATATCAAATCAAGGCCCTATGAGCCATAGCAAGCTGGAAAGCAAAGTAAGCGAACAGTTGGGATTTATCTCCGATCAAAACTCGCCCAACTGTTACGTAAAAGTGTCAGAATGCTCACTTTCTAAGACACCTACTAGTAGTCGAGCTGATTGCAGCCAGACAAATAACTTTCAGTCTTGTAAACCGTCTAGTAGTCAAATAAACGCCACAGAGCCAAGTACACACCCGGTCAGTCAACCAGGCTCCAGTCCTTCACAGACCTCTACTTGTAGTCAGGTAAATCCACCTGAGCCTCGAACGCCGCCATCTTGGATCTGTGGCGCATGCACGTTGGAGAATGACTGGCAGCTCATTGAGTGCTCAGTGTGCATGACACCGCGCAGGCGGAGTAAACGTCGGAGCAACAGCAACAACAGCAACAAGGATAAGAAAGCAGCTTGTGGACTGAATTCTTGTGAATGTTTATTGCCTCAGGTGGAGGCGCAAAAGGAGAAGTCAAATGTCAAAGAAAGTTTACTAAACGATTTTCCTACGTATTATAAGAAAAAAGAGACTACCTCCAGAGACTTTACAGATGGTGAGCTAAAGACTCAAAAGACTTCTGAGGGTACTTGCCTTCCTGATACTAAAAATACCTTAGCCAGAACTATGACAATGAATACGGCTTCTGTGGACGAAACAATGGATAGTACTATGGGCCATACATCGTCACACAATTCTTTGACAATGTATAACCCTTCGCTTGTCAACTCCACAGCAGAGAAGAAACTTACACCGCAATGTGCAAAGCCTAACGCATTACTAGCGAGTTCTTCTGTACGTTTTGATTTGCGACAAGGAAATTGCAAAAACGACCCAAATAGCTTAACAATGCAGCCAAAAAAGCGCTTACGATTAGAAGAGACTATTTTGGAATGTCCCGAAAGTTCAAACGAACTGCTTTTTGAAAGTGACAGTAATGATGAAAGTAAGTCATTAACAGTTAACGATGGTGTCGAAAATGACAATGATGATTGTGTTGAGCTCGGGTCAACAGCTGCCAATCAAAATATCCATGAATCATTGGCTGCCAGCCATGATGACGTCACTTCTAATGATGACGTCAGATCGTCAGCTGTCAATCAAAACGTACCGGAAGTATCAGTTACAGGTTCTGCACATGTCAGTCAAGGTACAGCCGAATCACTGGCAGACTTACAAGCGGCCGCGGAAGTTATTTTTGGCGACGATGATGAATTTTCGGAAACATTTCCCATTGAATCATCTCTACCGGACCCGATATCTCATGCAAATTTCCAAGAAACAGCAGAAAGTTCCAGGAAATCGTTCCTTGACAGACCACCACAAGAACCACGAAAGCTCCTCTTTTCTTTGAGTTTTTACACTGACCGGGTCTATCTCTACAACGAGGTAAGTCTTATTCAAGTATCCCGTCTCTGGCAAGCGTTTCCTTCTCGTGGCAATAAAGAATAGTGTAAAGTGCATTGGCGTATGGGACCACTCGCCTTTGATAAAATGGTTTGGATCCCCATTCAAGACATGGATTTTATTTTTATTTTGTTTTTGTTTTTTGGCCCTGAGTTTTACTTATTGAACATGTGTGAGCTTACTAGAAGCCTGTGTTTTTCAGCTCCAGCAAGGGCAATTCTAAAAGCGTATTAAGATTTTGAAATATAAGAGCATCGAGTACGTAGGAAGCTCTGAGCACGTTAACTCGATCTGTCTGAATCAAACAAGCTTAATGACAGCACGTTCTTATACTTAGCTCTTGACAAGTAGTGGTTTTGAATACCCCAAAGAATTTGACTTTGTTTGATCATTGGTAGTTGGATATGTGGTCTAATTGACCTGATGCCCCAGAAGCCAATGGTAGCCGTATGAGTTATGACATACTGCTAATCTCACCTTGCTGTGATTCTGTAGAATGGAGACCCTCTGTGTGAAAACTTCCTGACGAATGATGTTTGTAACAACAACCTGGCAGACCTGCCTCACACCCTACAGCACGAACACAACCTGAAACAGGCCAAAAGGATGGTGCAAGAGATGACTAGGTATGTCGGCATTGGGTGTTAGATTTGTCCAACATAGGGTGTTATGTGTCAAGCATAGTGTGAACCCTCACACTGTGTCCAACATAGGGTGTTATGTGTTAAGCATAGTGTGAACCCTCACACTGTGTCCAACAAAGGGTGTTGTATGTGTCATTATGGTTTTTGCAAGGGTTTTTTTTAAAGACTGTTAGTCAGGGGGTGGGATATTTGGGAAATTCCACCCAACTAAAAGGTCTTCTCAAATAAAACAAAACTAAGTGATACTATAAGCTAGAAGGTGATACCTAAGTGGCCCGCTAAATGAGAAAACGAACCCTGCGACTGAAAATCATGATTTCTCTTGTGTCACAGATTGGGTGAAGGGATGAGGCGATTAGTGCGCAAGTCCGGTCTGATCTTCTCGACCCCAGTGGAGGCCTATCAATGCGCTTTCAAGGTTCCAGACCCCCTCCTCCCTTTACCTCCGCCCCCCTTTCTCGGTGCAGCTGATTTCAGTTCACAAGTCCACAATCCAAAACGTTTGTTTATTTGTAAAGAGGTATTCATTTTGTTGAAACCTGATTCAAGTGTGTTTACACGCTTTTGGATTGTAGCCTTTAGTGCTATGCTGGATATTTGTATTCGGCCATAGAGAGAGCCATGGCTGAATCCACTGCTAACAGTACTTGAACTATCTAAACTGAGTTAAAACTGACGTTAAAAAAAGTTACGAGACATTATCGATCAGATGGTTCGAAGATTACTGGGAGAACAGTCATGCCTTATGATTTTAATGAAATTCATTTGGGGTGATCCCTCACAGTTAGGCCCTGAACAAACGCCATTCTGCTCTTAAACCGTTCCTATTACAATTGCGTGCAACAAAACATGAAACATTTGTTTTGTTTGCATTTGCATTTGGAATGACACATGAAATGAACAGCGTTTGTTCAAGGCCTTAGTTGCCTGGCTGCCGTTACTTTATTAAAATTTAAATTAAGATTTTTCAATCTTAACTTAGTCTTAATCTTAGTCTTGTCATTAAATCAAAAACAGTTAATTATATGATTAGTTTGTGAAGCCGGCGTCGCGAAAACATTTTAGCCCCCTATTATTTATATTATATATATTTTTTTATTGATGGTATTTTCTCTGTTGATATTTGACTATGATTGTTTAGATGAAGAAGCAACTTTCAAGCACCAAACGTCATATGTCCAAGGTAAGTCCCTCACACAACTTGCAAGAAGCAAACTTTAAAACAACCATCCACGTTTTGAAGTTTGATTCCTTTAATGTTATTCGATTAAAGGCATCTCAGTTATACGCTCGATTTAGCCTGGTTGAAATGGATGCTTTGTGTGACACGAATGTAGTGCGAATATAAGTTCATCGTACCCAATACTACAACGATTTTACACATGTACCCATAACCTGCTTTATTTATCGTCCAACAATGCCTTTTGTGAACACCAAATGGACTTCTGTATTCCCTATTACCATGTTTATATACATACATTCATAAAATGTCTTAGTTATGGTCCCATCAGGAAGACCTGATGCACTGATGAATTCCCCATAAATACAAAAAGCCAAAATAGTCGTGTTCGTGAACCAGAAGAATGAATACAATACACCAAAAACTGGAATTCGACTCTGCCAAGTTATCGTCTTTAATAAGACTTCTTTAGGGAAGACTCTCGAAGTTGAGTCTGCCCTGAAGAAGTCTTATTGAAGACGAAAATTCCCCATATATTCACAATAACCAAACACGTGTATGGGTAACCTGTCTCATTTATGGTCCCTCAATACTCTTTTAGAGGCACCAAGTCCCATAACCCTTATTACCTCGCTTTTTCTTACACTGCACATACGCATCAGTGACTCCTCAAAGTTATCCGTTTTGTTTATGATCCCACATCACCACCTTAAGACACAAAGTGGACTCCCATAACAGCACGTCTCCATACAGTTGCGGTTATTTCGCCGACAAATGGGTCACCCATCGCAGGCCACACATCGCGAGTTTAAAGTTCATGGTGGCTTCTTATACTTGAGTTTAAGAATTACTTGTGAATGCGCGCGCCTTAGTGGATTCGCAGCGCAGTAACTTATAGTCCAGTGGATATGTGCAGATTTTACCTTGAATTGCCCACTTTTTGCTAAAGTTATCAAGTTTAGCATAGTGATAGTTTTTGATACCTCTTACAAGATAGGCTATAGAGCCAAGCTCAATTCGGCTTTAATTTCTGATTAATAAATGAATATTGATTTGGCCGCCATTTTGAACCGGAAGTAAACTAACTTTTTCCAAAAAAATAAATAAACTCGCACATTTTAAGAAAGTTTACTCATAGACAAATAAAATATAAGTCAGAAAATGCATCTAAACAAAAATGTTTTTAAAGTTACAAGATTTTTTTAATTCTGTAACTTTTACGGTGACAGCGATTTTGAACCGGAAGTAGTCAAGAGTAAATACTGGCACGCTTGTTTCACTTTGCGCCTTTAAACAAAAATATAAAAAAAACTTGTTTCAGGAGTAGTTTAGGGTCATCTTTTTAAGATAAGCTATAGAGCCAAAAGAAAATCTGATTTAATCACGGATTATCTTGTGATATTAAAATGGCCGATAATTTAATCCGAAAGTGAAAAGTCACGCGTCGATACTCACTATTTTCGAAAGTCGTCAAATGATTTAAAAGACACATATAGCCAGCCCAAGTATACCAAACATTCACGCTTAATAGCTGGATCAAGAGAAAAGAAAGAAGACAAAAGCAACTGCTTATGTGACAAGCCTGGTGGGGATACCAAGAACGACGTTGACTTTAACGTCTGTAAACCGCAAGTGCTACACGATGAACAGTTTCTAACAGTAGGAACTGTTAATCTGTGGGCCTCGGGTGTGCGCTTATCACTCTTCTTGCCTTTAATTTCTTTTTCTACAGAAGAGTCAAAGAAGTATCTCGCCAATTAGAATTTCAAGCATTTACAGGTGATACTGTATCCTGTTGTGCGGGTAGGGGGAAAAGACAGTACTTGCTGTATTCCCCGAAGCCACAGATGGTCTTCGACAGCTAGCCTTCAGGCCAGTTAAGATAAAATACAGAATGTTTGGCAACACTTGAGCGCT
This sequence comes from Nematostella vectensis, assembly GCF_932526225.1. Classification (NCBI taxonomy): domain Eukaryota; kingdom Metazoa; phylum Cnidaria; class Anthozoa; order Actiniaria; family Edwardsiidae; genus Nematostella; species Nematostella vectensis. Next base: position 13,021,497 of record NC_064044.1, read on the forward strand.
TTCCACTGCTTCTATACGACCGAACGAGTACAGAGAATGCAGCTCTTCGTGGGGAAAGGAACATCATTTCATGTCATTCTACCGACGAAGGCAGCTATCATTTAACACACCATGAAAGCTGCCTTTCAAGCAGGCCATTGTTGGGGACACTCCTCCCTGTCTCAATGCTTCCGTCTTTTTAGCACAATGGACAACAGTTGCCATAGCCGCTTTGGACAAACGCTATGAGAGCTTTCCAAGGCGTGCCAAGAAGCCAAAGAACTATTAGATGAGGAACCAAGAGCTATTAGATGCAAGATAGGCTGCCCAGCACGCTGCACTTGCACCCAAGCCAGCATGAAATGTTCAGCCCTTTGCAGCTTCATTGAATCGTTTAACGATAAAGCTTTAAGATATCTGAACTGCATTAAATAAAAAAAACAATTCTCATCGGAGATTGTTATTACGTTAGACCGACGTATTATGAACCACACTCTTTGTTTTATAAGAATCTTTTTTTAAGAACGTCCAGCCTGACTAAGATTTCACTATTTTTTAAAAAAATGCCGAGGCTGATATAGCAAGAAAACATTTTCATATAAATGCTGCATTGCTTATTCGTATAAGCATTAATCTGGTTTGATTAGAGTGTGCAGAAACAGGTTTGGAAACCTACTTGCGGTTTTAAAAAAACGTAAAATTAATAGCAGAAACCTAATCAGTTTTGCCTTTTTTTTTACAACTTAAAAGTATTAAATGGATTTCATGAATATTTTAGTCGTAGACTTTTAAACAAGATGTGCATCTCTGTGCTTTCAAAAATGCCAGTGCAAAATGGCTGCAATTATAATAAACCATATTAGTCTGTGATAAAAGCCGATTTTATCTTGGCTCCATAGCTCATCTTATAATGGTTATTTCAACCTACAACTGCAATAAAATTGGTGTCTTTTGCTAGAGGGCGCGGGGTGAAATAAACGTCCGAGGTTTTACGTTCGACTACTTCCGGTTAAAGGTGGCTATTACCTTTAAAGTTCCAAAAATGACAAGTTTGCCTTTTTTAATATTGGTTTAAATACATTCTTTCACTTTCATATTAGTTGTCTAGTGAAAAACAGTATCAAAATGTGCAAGTTTATTTATTTTTTTATAAAAAGGTAGTTTACTTCCGGTTCAAAATGGCGGCCAAATCAATACTCTTTATTGATTAGAAATTGAAGCCGATCTTAGCTTGGCTCTATAGCCTATCTTGAAAAGGGTATTAAAAATGCTTTCGCTGGATACGAGTTGCTTGGGATTAGTGATAGAAATATAGTCACCACACCGCGAACTCGAGTTTTAGTTTTAACATCAACGTTAACGGTTGTTTATATTTAACAAACTTTCACTTGCATTGTAGTAAAAAACGTCTCAACTTATCTAGTAAAAGTGTGTCAGTGAAACAACCTAGGTTGTCGGCGAGATCACCTTATACCCACCGGTGTACTTGTCTAGTTCAGTACCCCCACTCCTGTAATGGCCCTACATCTGCTACAGGCACAATCTTCCTCCAGCGATCCCCCAGCCCATTGTACCCCTCAATACCGCACTTATACCCCGCCAACATACACCCCAACCGGACTGCACCCCTAAGTCCCACCCCATCCCGTAACCCCTGCACCACGCCCGCTACAAAAGTATCCCCCGCGCCCAAGGTATCCACCACTATTCCAGGGTTGGTCGCCTTGACATCAACCAACACTCTATCCGTGCCCATCGCCTGCGCTCCTGCATCCCCCCACGGGCTTATCAAGCACCCCCCTGGCCTGACCCTCGAGATTAAACCATTGATGGCATCAGTAGGGGAGTTATAGCCAATAAAGCGTGCATAGTCTTTACTTATAAAGATGACATCAGCGCGTCGGATTAAACCGTCGCGGCCGTCATTAATCGGCTTCTCGATCTCGATGGAGACGGTGATTTTTTCAGCACTCGGCTTCGTTTTGTTGTACGCGTCCACCATGTCAAGCATCTCGTGTATGTCCTTAATGTTACGTCGGGTCTCAAAGTGAACCCAGTCGTACTCGTCTAAGCAGAGACACTTAAAATACTCCGCGGACAACTCGGGCATCCCCCCGCGATTATGCACGATGGTGCGACTTCCGGTCTCCAGGCTACACGTGACGTATGACGTAGGGATGCGACACCCTTTGTTGACTATCACGTGATCACATGCCACGCCCTGCTGGCGTAACGTGTTGAGAGCAAATTCAGCTCCTTCACCCGTTGCTACGTTACCAAAGAACTCTACGTCAGAGCCGAGTTGAGAGAGGATGTAGGATTGATTGGCCGCGTTGCCTCCTCGCTGCCATCTGTGAGAAAGTGTCCGCTTGTCCTCGTCTTCCGATGGGTACCTGATTAAACGGAAACTTCTTCTCAATCATATGTATTACTAACAGAGTTATCTGGTGATGAGAATTTATATGACGCTTTGCGCTTGTCCACGTCTTCCGATGGGTACCTGATTAAACGGAAACTTCTTCTCAATCATATGTATGACTAACAGAGTTATCAGGTGATGAGAATATGACGCTTTACGCTTGTCCTAGTCTTCCAGTGGTTACCCGTCATTATTGAATTTGAAAAATCTCAAACTTCTCCTCACTTATATTTATAGCCAACAAAGTACTCAGGTGATGAGAATTTATATGATGAAGCTTTTTCGCTTTTCGTCATCATTTCCTTTCTCTTATACAACAACAGAACAAATCAACCTTTTTTATGATTTTTCTCACCTGATTTCTCATATCTGCATGATTTCAGATTAGAATTTACCATACAATTTTACAAAGCAACATGGCGTGACAAGAACTGATTTTTAGTACTTCGACTATAATACTTAAAACCCTTAACAGTAAATTTTGTTTCTTAGTCTAGATATCGGATGATGTCTGATTTTACTCCCGCTCGGTGAATTTTTAGTTATAATCAAGTCACGAAACTTTACTTTCTTACAGAAAAATCATAAAGCGAAACAAGCATTTTGATGCGTGAAATGGAACTCTTAACAGTTCCAACTCTTTCTAGCTGCATACCGAAACAAATAGAATCGATTAGTTAACTTCTTTTGTAGAACGCACTGCTCTTATCATTACCGATTTCTATCTATTTTAATAGAATTTAATAGATTTATCATGTTAAAACATGATAAATGATTCCTATCTGTCAATAATGAAAGACAAGTTTTTATTCCACCTGATCCGGACGAGAACCTGATTATGTTGTATGTCACGCAATAGCTATAGTCGGCAATAATATTTTTTTTTTCAGTTCAGTCTTTGTATCTCAGTTTTATCGGGGATTTTTGACTGCATGGTGTCTGCAAGACAAGCGTGAAGAGTTAACTGTACCGATGACTTATCGCGGGTTTGGAAATCCCTCTTTAGCGGTACATCTATCAATATTGAAAGACAAGTTTTTATTTCACCTATAATAACCCTGAAAATCCCTTTTTAGCGATACTTAAACTTAAAACTTTTGTGGCCTTTTAGTTGCACTCTGTTGTGGATGTTTATTTATTTCCCTTTAATGCGAACAAATAATACTTGAATAATAGAAAATACTTACTTATCCACAGTGTTGATAATATCCAAACAGATTAACCCCACAACCAAAACTCTCTTTTGTCGCTGCTTGCTCGCCATTAGAAGCTTAGCCAAGATGTGAGCTTTGATATAATAATTTAGGCGGCCCCGATGGCTTTTTGAATTAATGACTTATGGTCGTCATCTTACCGCGCCTCGCTGGTTAGTAACCGTTGCTATGCGGAGAAGTATTCTCTTGTGAACTAATAAGGCTTGTACCAATCAGGTTTGGTATAACTAGAAAGACTACAAACATGTCGTGAAAGAATGCCAATTCCCAGAATTATCAGCTGATGAACGCTGAATTAACCTAGCAAAACTTTTGGGTTAGATTTCACCCCTTTGGGCCGATGGAACTTTGATTCTTTACTTCTGAAAAGCAGCTTAGTACAGCATTTGTTTACTCTTATTCTGCTTGGTCTCTTTTTATTATAAGTACGATTATTTTTTGGTAATTCGTATATCCTTAGAAATCCTCCACTGACGGGGCGGGAAGCCGTGGGCTAGATATAATGATACTGAGTCTGGCGTGTATTTCAAACTGAACCCAAATTAGAGCACGCTAAAAGCTAGTTCGAAAATTGGGGACTTTAAGCAAGGACGGCGACTAGGACAACGACATCGAAAAAGATGCGATCACGTTTGGTGATCAATTCCAATTTAATTGCAATGAAATGAGCAAAACATAATAAATAATCCAAGACGGATAAAATGAATTTCAGAACATTTCTACAAGAGCGAACTTAGAGGAGTTTGCTGTGCTAACGTCCGCGTCCTCAATTGACTGTGAAAACACAGGGAGCTCACCTCCACGGTCTGAGTAGTTTTAGTTTTTTTCGGAGCCTTCCTACGGTTTAAATAAAGTTCCGAACCGCGTTGCGTTGTTGTTTTACTGCGTATGTGCCGCTTGTCTGCCTGACGGCTGTCGTCTCGACTGCGAAATGGCTTCGTTGTCACGACATACCTTACAAAGAGAGAAAAGGGATGAAACTCTTTTTACCTGCGCTAGAAAACACGCCAGAAAAATTCCATTTTTTTGAAATTTATCGGCCCAAAATTCGTACAAAACTAGAAGAAAGGTGGCTCTTTTACTTGATCATGTCAAGAATCAAAGAAACACGTTCTAAACCCCACAATACAGCATCTCGCAAATCCTTGATTTTCTGCCGCTATTCTGCCGTTTCATGCGAAGCACATGCAGACGGAAGTAGATGCATCAATGAAATTTTACTTCCGTTTGCATACTAATAAGCGAATCGCGCCAGCCCATGCTTGCTTCTCTCGCCTACGATGTTTGATTGAGACAACTCTTGAAATAAAAACATGTAAGTTTGTACACTTCTCTTTGTTTCTACTAGTCTCTTTTATTAAATTTGTTTGTCGAAAAATATGTTATTCCTGTTGGCGTAAACTTCTTGCTTCTCGCACCATTCTCCAGATACTTTTTCTCTTATTCTAACAATTTTCGGAAAAAGCTTTTTAAGAACCCTCCCAAGTTCGCGAATATCAGGGATGTTTTCCTTTCCTTCGAACGCCTTTGAATACATAGCTTTGACCTCTGAACATGGGATTCTTTCGCCATCGGGCTGGACAAAGCTTGAAATTGACCTATAATTCGTTTTGAAAATAATATACATGATTAAATGAGTCCCCTTGTTTGTGAGGAAAATGTGATGAAAGAATATTATCAACACAACACTGTTATTTACCAGCTGACGATGTCCAGAGCCGAAGCCATATTCGAAGATTTAGTGGCTCTGTTGCCGTTGAGTTTTTGAAAAGGTGACGTCACGCTTTGAAATTACTTCCGGTAATTTCACTTCCGTCCGCATGTGCTCAACACGCTAGCGGCAGAAGAATTAGCCAGAGTTTCATCCCTTTTCTCTCTTTGTAAGGTATGTCGTGACAAGGAAGCCATTTCGCAGTCGAGACGACAGCCGTTAGACCGCTAACCAATGAGACAAGCGCCAGACAGCGCCAGGCAGACAAGCGGCACATACGCAGTAAAAAAACAACGCAACGCGGTTCGGAACTTTATTTAAACCGTAGGAAGGCTCCGAAAAAAACTAAAACTACTCAGACCGTGGAGGTGAGCTCCCTGTGGTGAAAACGGTAACTTTTAATCAAACCCCATTGTTTTCTGTTGTCGTTGTCCACGTTGCCGTCGTCTTTTTTTTTAATTCCTATTTTTAACATTTCTGTATATTTTCCATTAATGATGTCTGATCATTAGTCTTGATTTTACACCGTATAATCTTTAAGGAACCTGAGCGTTCTTTTTTAATTTCAGTGGAACGCTTGTTCCAAGGTCCACCTCAGGAGCATTACATCGTGCTAGAACCTACCTATCTGCGTTGTTCTAACTTGTGATTGGCTGGCACGTGTCCAGCGCGTGTCAGGCCTCTCCATAACTCACATCGCCTGTCTTCCTCCACATAGGAAGCTCGTGTACAACGCGTGGTTGAAGCAGCCACGAAAGTTGGTGGAGAAACCCGTATAGTGACCAAGGATTTCAAATCGCCAAAAAGAAAGCGAAGATCATGCAATTCGACTCAAGTCGCAACCAAACAAGGTGAGCAACAGATCACTTCTAAAGCTCTGTAGCGCAAAATTCGAAATAACCATCTAAAAACAAAGTTTAATACTCAGTTTACAAAATTCAATCGAAAATATCGCATTGGCTCGCCTACATAGGCCGATGGAAATAGATGCTTTTTCACACTTGGTACATCGCTAGGAAGACAAAATGGCGGCTGACAGATTTAATAGTGTAACTAAAACAGAAGCATAGTCAGGGGGAAGGGCTTAAGGGGCTCATTTCGGCGTTATATTTCGACGGCATTACAGTACGATAAGGCCAATAAGGATGCGTGAAATGTGCTATCTGATTGGCATGAACTTCACTAGCCGCTGCCGAAACGTCAGAGAGCGACAAAAATAAAATATTTCAATGAAAATAAACTATTCTAACATCTCTGAATGATTTGTAAACAGTGAATATAAGTTGCCTTTTGCCATTGTTGCTGCCAAGAGCCGAAGCGCTCGCGAATTTACAACCCAATAAGTCACGTGATTTGAGGCGCACGTGCCCTCAGAGCCCCACCCCCTGCTACGGCACTGTACATGTTGGTACATGTAGATCGTATAAATTAAGTGTGTTATACATACTATTTCGGGCCGATAAAGTATTTCATATATGAAGTACAATCTTCGGTAAGAGAATACTTTGGTGCTCTCGTAGACTATAAGTCAAGTGCGAATATACTTTTATTTCAGAGCTGCCGTCGACTCCAAAGATTTCTGGCGGGTCTCCTGTGGTTAGCGGATCTGGCATCATTAAAAGCCATTCTAGCGTCCAGGCCTTCTGTCCCGACGGGACCGCTCTCTGTTTATACTGCGAGGGACGTGTGGATTATGGAGCCAAGGGAACCGCCTGGGATGCGCGCTTTTGTTCGTATGACTGCAAGCAAGATTATCAGGTACAATAAACAGGTTTATCAGGTAATGCAAACCGGTTATCATTTTTTTCTTTTCTTTAAAATGTAAAATTTACTTTTTTATACCCCAGATTCGGGTCAGTGGTACTTCTGTGCGGCGCAACCTTTTCGAAGCTGAGCACGGCGTTTGTCAGCTGTGTCGCCTGGATGCGCATGCGCTCTTCCAAAGTGTCAAAGCCATTCCTAAGAAGGAACGTCGAGCCTTCCTGGAAACAAGCCAGTATAAAGACCTCCCTCCTGTCAACCTGAACAGAATGATATTGGAACCCAAAGAGGGAATGGTGAGTGTGTTGGTCGTTTTTTTTTTTTTTTGCTTTTAGTTCGCCAGCCCGTCTTAGTCAATAAGAAAATTTGTCGCTTGAGTTGGTCGTTTGTTTGTTTGCTTTCTAGTTCACCAGGCTGTCCTTAGTTAATAAAAAAAGTTGGTCGTTTGTTTGTTGACTATCTAGCCCGCCTTCCTGTCTTTCTGTTTGTTTTTTTTTTTAATTGTTTGTTTGTTCGTTCCATGGTTGGTTGTCATTGGCTGGTTACCGTTCCTTGGTTGGTTGTCATTGGCTGGTTACCGTTCCTTGGTTGGTTGGTTGGTTGTCATTGGCTGGTGACCGTTCCTTGGTTGGTTGGTTGTCATTGGCTGGTTTCCATTCCTTGGTTGGTTGTCATTGGCTGGTTGCCGTTCCTTGGTTGGCAGTCATTGTCTGGTTACCGTTCCTTGGTTGGTTGTCATTGGCTGGTTACCGTTCCTTGGTTGGTCATTGGCTGGTTTCCGTTCCTTGGTTGGTTGTCATTGGCTGGTTGCCATTCCTTGGTTGGTTTTCATTGTCTGGTTACCGATTCTTGGTTGGTTGGTTGTCATTGGCTGGTTACCGTTCCTTGGTTGGTTGGTTGTCATTGGCTGGTGACCGTTCCTTGGTTGGTTGGTTGTCATTAGCTGGTTACCATTCCTTGGTTGGTTGTCATTGGCTGGTTGCCGTTCCTTGGTTAGTTGTCATTGGCTGGTTGCCGTTCCTTGGTTGGCTGGTTGTCAATGGCTGGTTACCGTTCCTTGGTTGGTTGGTTGTCATTGGCTGGTGACCGTTCCTTGGTTGGTTGGTTGTCATTGCCTGGTTACCATTCCTTGGTTGGTTGTCATTGGCTGGTTGCCGTTCCTTGGTTGGTTGTCATTGGCTGGTTGCCGTTCCTTGTTTGGTTGGTTGTCATTGGCTGGTTACTTTTCCATGGTTGATTGTCATTGGCTTGTTAGAATTCGTTTTTTAAATATCTTTCTTGGCTTAGCAACTGCTGAATGCCGTAACAGTTTCCATTAGTACTTGAATTTCCACTTTCAATTCCTCGGAGAATGTCAAACGTATTTGTTTTAAGAAGCTTACTTTTTTGTAGCTTATTATTTTGGCTGCGCTTAAGTCTAGTTTGAGAAATTCGAAGCAAATTTGTAATTATGGAAATTTGTTTTCCCCGTTATTCTTGGTAATTTTGTGTTGAATAGAGTCCAGGTTTGTTTACTTGTTTCGCCCCAGTCCATTTGGATGAACGACAAATGTTTTTCTCTTCTTATTTTTTTTTTAGTTCTGGGAGGCGGATCACATCCAAGCAGTTGCTGAGGGGGGAGGGGAGTGTGGAATGGACAACTTTCGCACGCTCTGTATCCCCTGCCACCGACGTGTTACCGCTGACCTTCTAAGCAAGCTCAAAAAGAAACGAAAACGCCTTCAAGTATTAGATATCCCGGATATATCAACATTCTTTCACCCACAAAACACGTGACGAACCGATAACAATATATATTTTTTTCGACGAATACAATTTTTTTTATCACTCCAGTTTCCGATAACGGAAACTGATGCTCTTCTCAAGAATCCAAAAACGCTGATACTCAATCCCGTTTTTTCCCCTTAGAGAAGATTTTCGATACACACAAACAAAGGAACATAACAAGACATAAGCCAATCAAGTGAACTAATTGATAATGAACAGAGGCTGATTTAGGGGTGGGCCGAGCACCCTCCCCCCCTCCCCTCCCCCCATTTAAGATATTAAAATAACCAAGAATATAAGGAAATCCACGGAAGAACAATGAATCCGGCCCCCCTGCCCCCCCCCCCCCTTTTTAGAGCTCCTGGATCCGCCCCTGATGAACAAACGATGAAGGCGTCAACCAATCAGATCAACTAATAAATAATAGAAACGAAGAAAGCTCGATTAGCAGGAAAATGGTATTGATATTAAAAAGTTGACTTTCGCTTACCTAAAAGTCGCGTTCGCTGACTTCAGTTAAAGTTAATGTTCTTTTATGGGTGATTTCAAGAGAACATTATGTAAGAGAACGATTCCCCTGTATTAGGGTATGTTCCAATGATGTCGTCCATGAAAGCTATTTTAAAAACAAGCAGTTATTTTTAGATACGCCTCTGATTGGCTAGCGCTCACGTATCCTAGCAGCACAAGTCTTTATAATGAAGTAAATCTTATTCCAGTGACAAGGGTTTCTTTAGTGACATGATTTCTGAACATTTGCGTGAAAAATTGAAGTTCATTCATCTAAAAATATTGTAAATCAAAGAAAAATAAAGGCTTTCTTGTATTAAAATGCATAACATAGACTCTGAGAATGCCTAGGTATTCTATCTCACCGAATTGAAGACAAAAATAACTTAGGAGTCAGCCTGATGAATCTCGGATGAATTCCGAATTCGCCGTCTCTCCGACGTCTTGCCGTTCAATTATTTATATAACATTTAGATAACTTAACATTAGATAACTTAACAGATACCAGGACACCATCCTACAAGTAGCATTGTAATCATGAGCTACGAGGAGCAGCTAAAAGGATAAAAACAGGTAGCGAAGGAAGTAAAGAAGTGCAGAGAGGGGAAAAATTGTGAAAATGTACTAGCTCGCGAGGTACCCATAACCAAATATGGCGCGATGAACCATATATGGATGCTATGATTGACAAGCTCGCGAAATCTAAAAAATAGCTTTCTTGGACGACATCATGGGCCACGGGGATTCGTTCTCTTATATCATGGTCTCTTGGTGATTTCCAATAATTAAACGTCATAACGTCTATGTTTTTATTTGTTTTGTTTTCCATTGGTATGGCACTAATTGTATGGCACTAGTATGTTCTGATTCCTTAAGTGTTTTCAATGGCTTCCGTCGGTCAAGTCTTGAATGAGACTTGAGTGAGATTTCGTGATAGGGAGCCTAAGTCCATTTAAAAACGCTAGTGAGGAGGTCCCACGATATTAAAGCCGCAGTAACACTAGAATCACATGGGGACGTGCTTTCAAAGCAACATATATATACACTAAAGTCTTACATTATTCATACCTTTCCTATTTATGTTTATTTTGGAAACTCTTATTGTTCTGCCACATTGCCTCGATAAACATTAAAAGTAAATATTCTGATTATCAGTAGTGTCCGATATTATTATTTTGTCCTTTGTCTAATTATATAATTTTATACATAATTTCCAGTTTCTAATTACATAACTTCATACATACTTTCCAGTAGCTAAATACATAGTTTCTCTTGCCTTATTAGGCCTCACTCTATCGATCGTCATGACTTCTATGTTTTTATTTGTTTTGTTTTCCATTGGTATGGCACAATAATGTTTTTGTTCTAATTCCTCAAGTGTTTTCAATGGCTTCCGTCAGTCAAAGGATGAAATATTGCAATTTCACTTTGACAAAGAGTTAGGGGGATCTATGTTTTCAAAGCATTATATATAACATTAGATTTACAACATTTTTGGATGAATGAACTTCAATTCTTCACGCAAATGTTCAGAAATCATGTCACTCAAGAAACCCTTGTCACTGGAATAAGATTTACTTCATTATAAAGACTTGAAATCTTTTATTTGTGAAATACCTGTCTTAATAACCACAATATCGGTGTGAATATAATGGTATTAAGTTCTAGATGTATCTTCTTCATAAAAGGGAATTGGAAGAGAATTGTGTTTTGTAAACACAGATTAATGATTGATTGTTGTGTTATAGTTTGCGAAACGGCAGTAAAAATTTGATCCCAGAGCCTAAAATCACGCACTCTATGCATTTCAATGTCCCAGAAACGGTTGATTGGATCCAGCGTACTCTATGGAAGATTATTTTCACAGCATTCGTAAAAAAGGAAGGTATTTTCGGTAAAAAAGATTTCCAAAACAGCCTTCTGTTCTGCCACAATGCTTCGATAAACATTAAAAGTAAATATTATGATTATCATTGTTCCATAACATTCTTTTGTCCAGTGTCTAATTACATAATTTTACCAATCAAAGTTAACCGTTTTAAATTTTTCATTTAAAATCGGTGAATTGTTAAAATCGTTGTTTCACCTGTTCTTATTTTACATATAGTGATTCAACAAAAATACCACACATCCTCTTGACGGCAATTAGTTCGAGTATCCAAGTCTGTCGGCAAGAAGTTTTTAAAGGCACCACAAAGCGCAAAGAGTTGAGTGAAATGGTTATTTGTTATTCTCTTGTAGGCCATTCTTTTCCTACTTTAATAACGAGAAATTCTTTTTTTGTTGTTGGACGAAACTTGTTTAGCGCACCCGATGTGTCTGATGCCGATTATAAGAAATCGCATCAAAGCTGTTTTTTTATTATCATTACTCAGATTTTTGGCGAAAAAAAATCCAATACGCGAATAAGCTTGTTTTTTCTTATCAGAGGGAGAAGATATTTACCTTCTATCCAATAACAAGATTTAGAAGTTAAAATGGAGACTTCGAGATTTAAAATGACTTGGAACTCAATATTTATGGAGTTTCACTCCGACAAATATTCAGGAACTTTCACTTTGCCTTCATATATTCGTGTCCTATACTTTAAGGAAAATCCTCTTCTTTCGGTCTGGCAAATTAAACTAAATCGGTAATTCACCTGGCATAAATGTTTATAGAAACGAGACTAAAGTTTTCGTATCCTGCTTACAAATATTTTGTTTAACCTGGCATAGATGTGTAAAACACACCAGAATGCTTTACTTTTTTACCTTGAAATACCATATACGATATATTGAAATATCATGTGTTTATTTCTAGTTCAAGAATATGGCTCGAGGAAGCACTAGCATGTTCGCGTTCGCGCTTTTTACTTTTCTCTTCTACGGATCCCATGCCGCACATCGGCACAATGAGAATCAAAGAGGAGGAAGATTTTCCAAACTTAGTGGTAAGTTCAACTCTGTACTGCTTTCCTTAGGGCGTCACTAGTCCATTTTGGTTATCATAACCTCCTAAACAATATTACTTATAATTTGGCAATATTAACCAGCGCTACATTAGTACTTGTCGTAGTGTTGTCCTCCCCCCGTCCCACCTCCCCTTAGTAACGCGTCGTGAGCGAGACATCTAGCCGCTAAATTCAACACAAATTTTCTTTGCAGAATTCGTTTTTTAACGCGAAATAACGCCGTCTATGATAGCTAAAACGACCACTCTGTTAGGGGCCTGCAAAGTAAAGTAGCCAAGAAAGCATGTTTGCGACGCGAGTCTTATGTTCGTTTAGCTCCTAGATTTCTCGCTCTATTTAGGAATTCTAAATATGACAAATTCTAAATAATGCGAAAATATATATAGTTATGATGAATTTGCGCAAAAAAATATCGGTTTCTGAACATGGCAGTTATTCAAGCTATTTAGTTCGCCATCACTAAAATGAATATGAACTGACCAGTCTGACAGAGCAAAAAAATAGCACGAAATTTTCCAATTCTCAATATATAAGCTCAAGATTCCGCATACAAGGAGTTCCTTTGACCAAAAGCGTAATTCTAAATTTTAAATAAATTTAGAAGATATGGAATTTAGATATTAGCTAGCAAAGTTGACTTAATTTCTGATCAGAGCCCGACTTCTCCCTAAAAACAAGGAGAATTCATACTTTGAATATTTGAAAATTGCACTTCAAGCCTCATATCTCAAAGACGAATCCATTAGAAAAAACACTTTTTGATATGGTGTTTACATAACATAAGGAACCTCTATGCGAAAATTCAAGCTTACCGAAGTTAACCAGACCTTAGTTTGGGAAAACTTGCCTTTTTTTTTCTCTGTCGACCTGTCTTCAAGGTCAGGGGGGGGGGGGGGGGGCCGTCAAGCTACGTAGAGACTACCTAAAGAGTGTCAGTGTGTCTCGCACAGAACAAGAGGAGCAAGGTTACGTAGTAAAGTAAGATGGGGGGAAATCAAAATAATTCTATAACCTAGTAAAACGTTAAATGGAAACACATTACAAAACTTAGAATAAACTAGGAGATCGGGGTCTTAATAAAAGAAGGCCAATCACGTCGCTGTTTTATGCTCCCGCTAATGGCGAGTCACTTAAAAGTCTATTTCCGTCTTCTAATTTAAGTGAGTAACCGAGATATTTTCAATCAAATATATCTTTACCGCACTTCTCCTCCGAAGCTTTCCTAATGCGCCTTTACACTTATGACAAAATCGATAAAGAAATTGACAATAAGAAATTGAGTCTGGGTATAGTACAAAGGGTAAATACGAGTTAAGAAAAAAGAAACGAAAAAGAAGAACTAGAAATACATGAAAAAAAAATTAAAAAAAGTCAGATTGTGTTTTGTGCAATTGTATACTATTGTAAGTGTAAATATTTTAGAAAAAAGAACAAAAAGCAAACAATAGGAAGACCAATGTTGTTAGTTATAGTTTAAGTCGTTAGTGGGTATATTTCTGTAATATTCTTGTACTTTATTTATGTTATTTATGTAATAGTAATGTTGAAGATAAAAATAAAAAAATAATTCAATTATTAATAACAAATATCGTTTCCATTTTCATATAAGCTTTCATTACAAAAACGCACATCGTAACAATTCACGAGGGAATCTCGATCTAGAATCGCGAGAATTCAATGCGAATAAAAGTTTATAACATGTATACAGTAACTGCTAAATCATGGAGACACAATACTGAGCTTCTACTTTCAAAAACCGAGACAGACATGTCGGCGCGCTCTCCGCACGAGCCCTCTCGTGATGGCAACATCAATCAATGAACAATACATAAGAGTTACTATATATTTATTTCTTAGGAAAGGCATTGGAGGGGTTCGTCATCGCCACGCACCACGTGACATCCCCTGTTTGGTGTGGCGCGCAGTGCCTGGAGAACACACAGTGCGCCTCATACAACGTGAAGAATGGTGTCACGTGTGAGCTGAACAACGAAACCATGGCAACACAGACCGCGTCTCTCAAGACAGACCAAAAAGCAGACCACTACTACAACGAAGACATTGAGGTATAGTTGAATTGTCACGCTAGATAGTACCTGAGGTACAGTTGAATTGTCACGCTAGATAGTACCTGAGGTACAGTTGACTTGTCACGCTAGATAGTACCTGAGGTACAGTTGACTTGTCACGCTAGATAGTACCTGAGGTGCAGTTGACTTGTCATGCTAGATAGTACCTGAGGTGCAGTTGACTTGTCATGCTAGATAGTACCTGAGGTACAGTTGACTTGTCACGCTAGATAGTACCTGAGGTACAGTTGACTTGTCACGCTAGATAGTACCTGAGGTGCAGTTGACTTGTCACGCTAGATAGTACCTGAGGTACAGTTTACTTGTCACGCTAGATAGTACCTGAGGTATAGTTGACTTGTCACACTAGATAGTACCTGAGGTACAGTTGACTTGTCACGCTAGATAGTACCTGAGGTGCAGTTGAATTGTCACGCTAGATAGTACCTGAGGTATAGTTGACTTGTCACACTAGATAGTACCTGAGGTACAGTTGACTTGTCACGCTAGATAGTACCTGAGGTGCAGTTGAATTGTCACGCTAGATAGTACCTGAGGTACAGTTGACTTGTCACGCTAGATAGTACCTGAGGTACAGTTGACTTGTCACGCTAGATAGTACCTGAGGTGCAGTTGAATTGTCACGCTAGATAGTACCTGAGGTACAGTTGACTTGTCACGCTAGATAGTACCTGAGGTACAGTTGACTTGTCACGCTAGATAGTACCTGAGGTGCAGTTGAATTGTCACGCTAGATAGTACCTGAGGTGCAGTTGACTTGTCACGCTAGATAGTACCTGAGGTACAGTTGACTTGTCACGCTAGATAGTACCTGAGGTACAGTTGACTTGTCACGCTAGATAGTACCTGAGGTACAGTTGACTTGTCACGCTAGATATCACTGTAAGAAATTGAGGTACAGTTGACTTGTCACGCTAGATATCTCTGTAAGAAACTGAGGTGTAGTTGAATTGTCACGCTAGATACTACCTGAGGAACAGTTGAATTGTCACGCTAGATATCTGTTTAAAATTGAGGTACAGTTGAATTGTCACGCTAGACATTTGTTTAAAATTGAGGTACAGTTGAATTGTCAAGCTAGATATCTCTGTAGAATTAAGGTACAGCCCATGTTACATAGAGGCATTTTCCTTGCAACTTGCAATGCAATGCTTTGCGAGTTGCAAGGAAGGTAGGAGTGGTTTTTACTTTTTCGGAAAGTACGTGTGTTACATCCCCTTTTTGCAACTTCCAAATCATTTTTTGCTGTTGCGCTGCAAGTTGCCAGAAAAGTAAAATTGGTTTCTACTTTTCTCAACAAATATTGCCTTCTGTACCATGTTTCTCCTTTTTTTTTTATTTGTCATTGTTGCATGGCAAGTTTCAGGGAAAAAAATGCCCGTTTGTAACTTTTGCTTTGAAGTTAAAGCCGCATTGTCACCAGTTTGCTTCCGGTGGTCCGACGGAAACCTCAACCGTTGAAAGACAATAGAATCTACTAGAATCCCCGCCATTTAACAGGCCATCCGCTCTAAATTCTCAGTCACGACATCAAAGAAACTTCCAATAGACACTCTGCTTTTACAATTTTGATTCCCTTTTTTGTTATTAGGGTTTGATATAACGGATGTGTGTGGAGGATAAATGGGTGTTTTGGTGTCACTCTTCTAGTCTCAGTACTTCTTTATCACTCCCTTTGCAAGCTACCGCTATTTTATCCATTGAAGGAATACAAGGGGAGGCCGGGTAAAATAGTAACCGTCATTCTTCTTGCAGTACAAGTCGTGTTTGGACCACATGAAGGGAGGGGCAACCGAATCAGGCATCTACACTATCACCTTCAGCGATGGAGCGCGGGGCAAAGTGTGGTGCGACCTGACATCTGAGCCAAATTCTGCCTGGACAATGATACTCTCATTTGCAATGAAGAACAGAAAGATCCGAGCGTTCTGTGACGACCCCTTAAAACTCAACTCCCCAAGGCAAAGCGAAAACCCAAACTGGCAAGACTACCGCATTGAGCTCTCAAAGATGCAGCATCTTGTCGCCCAGTCCACTCACTGGCGCGCCACCACAGGGTTCCCAGTCTACGGCGTCGATTACCGTGATTACGCGAGGGGGCTGTTGTCAAAGCTCAACGTTTTCACTGATACTTCCTCTTGCCACGACATTGAGTACGTGAATGTGCGCGGCTACTCCGCCACCGACTCGGCCGCTTCCTTTTGGCATACGGTCGGGTGGGTTTTACATATTGATACCTCGGTGACGAGTTGCGGACTTTATGCTCCTAATTTCGCGTATAGTGAGAACACATTTGGTGTTTATTGCCATGAGGCATCTTGGAATTCCAAATTTCGAGGATGTGAGAACGATGAGAGCACGACCCAGTGGTGGTTTGGAGGGTATAATATGGACTGATATTCACTCTCAGATACACACCCAGTGGTGATTCTGGGAGTATAAAAACTGATATTCACTCTCGGTTACCGTACAACCAATGGTTGTTCGGATGATATTTAAACTGATATTTACTCTCAGTTACCTCACTCCCAGTGGTGGTTCAGAGTATATGAACTGGCATTCACACTCAGTGATGGCTTGGAGGATATATGAAGTGACATTCACTCTCAGAAACCTACAACCACTGGTGGTTCGCAGGGTGTATAAACTGATAATCACTATAAAATAACCGCACCTCACCCATTGGTGTGACTTGGAGGGTATATGAACTGATATTCTCGCTAAGATACCCTATACAACCAGTGATGATTACGAAGATATAACCGATATTCAAGCTATTCACTATCAGTTACCGCACAACCATGTGGTGGTTTTAAGGGTTTTAAAGAGTATTCACTCTTCTTTTGCCGCACTTTCTTGAATTTGGGTGACATTTGGCGAGGCATTAAAGACCATCGACGTGCAGTATTTGCCATCGACGTTTCCAAACAGTGGTCCTTGGTTACCAAATTAGCATGAACTCGTTAGCAGTTGTAAAAATAGATGTAATTCTACATAGACAAGTATATCCGCACTGCATTCGCTTTTCCGATACATTGCACCGCGAGGTTTTAGCCGGCTCTAACTTATAGAACGTTGATCAGCCTCTCCATAATTATTGTTTACCTTTGAAAATACAACGATCTAATCAAAATATATTAATTCAATTGCAATACGTGATTAAAAGTATTTAATTTGCTTGCTTGGGTGAGTGGATGTAAAAAGTGCTTCTTAGGGCTTGTTATTTTCCAACAGTGCTTTGCGGTCCCAAGGCAACTCTTATCTCGCATTGTACAGTTGCTCGTATTTTGGAGGCCTTGAGCGACTTAGTTATGGATGGGTTAAAATTGGCCGTGCATTCTACTATGAAATAAAATCTTAAAAATGTCAATAATATTCGTACTTGGTTTTTGTGACTTGTGTAGTCTGGATGAAATTCTAAGCTATTTGGGCAAGTAGTTTGTGAGCTACGCTGTTGAGTCTCCCCTAGTAAAAAAAAAACGAAAAAGACAGTGCCGTAGCAAACTTTGAAATATTGGAGGTTCACAATACAGAAACATTAAGAAAATATTTTGGGACACAGCCACGCCTCTACTGGTCATTTCCTTATAATTTTTGAAAATATTGGGGGGGCACAATACAGAAACACTAAGAAAATATTGGGGGCACAGCCACGCCCCTACTGGTCATTTCCTTATAATTTTTTAAAATATTGAGCGGGCACATGCCCCGGTGCCCCGCCCTCTGTTACGGCCCTGAAGGGAGCACAATCCGCCTGTGCTTTGCGGTCCCAAGGCAACTCTTATCTCGCATAGTACAGTTGCTCGTATTTTGGAGGCCTTGAGCGACTTAGTTATGGATGGGTTAAAATTGGCCGTGCATTCTACTATGAAATAAAATCTTAAAAATGTCAATAATATTCGTACTTGGTTTTTGTGACTTGTGTAGTCTAGATGAAATTCTAAGCTATTTGGGCAAGTAGTTTGCGAGCTACGCTGTCGAGTCTCCCCTAATACAAAAAACGAAAAAGACAGTGCCGTAGCAAACTTTGAAATATTGGAGGTTCACAATACAGAAACATTAAGAAAATATTTTGGGACACAGCCACGCCCCTACTGGTCATTTCCTTATAATTTTTTAAAATATTGGGTGGGCACAATACAGAAACACTAAGAAAATATTGGGGGGCACAGCCACGCCCCTACTGGTCATTTCCTTATAATTTTTTAAAATATTGGGGGGCACAATACAGAAACACTAAGAAAATATTGGGGGGCACAGCCACGCCCCTACTGGTCATTTCCTTATAATTTTTGAAAATATTGAGCGGGCACATGCCCCCGGTGCCCCACCCTCTGTTACGGCCCTGAAGGGAGCACACTCCGCCTGGCTTGCCATAATCGTACAAATTGAGCTAATTAGCTTCTAGCTCTCTCGGAATTCAATATTAGCAAAGTTGATCGGGCAAAATTTTAGTATAATCCTTCTAGATGCTATCAAGACCAATCTTACTTTTATAATTAAATTCCTAAAGAACAAATTTATTACCCAAATCGCCGCACGACTATGCTTGTGGTTGTCAGGAAGGACACGGCCATTGGAGATCGCGACAAACTAATCCCTTACCCTCCCCGCTAAAGTTTCGGATACTAGCTTTCCAACCTTAATTAATAAATGTGGACTTTAAAAGAACATTAGCATACACACATTGGCACCAGTCGGGCCAAGACGGGACGCTAGCACAGTGTATTACCCGTGCAGTTCGGCAACCATGGACAGCTGTTTCGTCCTTATTAGGACTCGTCAGCATGGCATAGCCGGTTTGCCTCAGTTAAACTTCATCGGCAAAAAAACTGCAGGGCGACTTCGACTCGAACGAAGTGCTTTAAACCACAGCTTAGATCCATTTTGCCGATGAAGTTTAACTTCAACCCAAAAAATTCATAAATGCAAAATAAACACAACAAGATGAAGATACTCAGGCATCAGTCTAAGGGATAAATGGTCTTGCAGATATGCATCCAACCAAGGTGTTGGCATCTACTCTTAAGCCAAATAATAGCACAGGTTCTTTGACAAATCTCAAATCGAACAAGGAGAGAAAAGCAGAATCACCCCTCTCAATAAAACGCTCAAAATACCACACAAAGGAGAGAGATCAGCAAACACAGCTCAAAAATAGATACCTTTATTCTGATCCTCCAGGTACATTTCCTTGGCCTCAAAACAATGTCCATTCCTTGAAGGATTGTACAACCACGAAAATATCTTTACGTATTGCAAAGCATTCTGGAAGATCCAGGGGAAAATTCACGAGGGGAGGGCCAGTCAACACTCCTCTCCCCAAAGTCAGATGGTTTTTTTAAGTCTTTTCACCCCGAAGCCAAACAAATCAATTCCAGGTCATACAGACCCAGAATAGCAGTGTAAACAATTTTGGAATCAATTTGGTTTCAGAAAACTCAGCATTTAGGAGAGCTGTGGTGATTCATTAGAAAATTATTTTCTCATCCGGGCAAAGCCAAACAAGAAAAAATCATCATCGAGTCCACCTTTGCTTGCAAATATCCATAAGCAAAGCACTCAATTATGCCCCAAAAGACTTCATGGTGTCCTGAGACACTCTCCTAATATGCTCATAGCTGTATTTTTGATGAAAAATACAAGCAACCATCAACTTGTGCTGGCTTCAGCACAACGACGAGGGATTAAATGTGGGGACCGCAAAGCACTGTTGGAAAGCTTGGATACCGCTGACTAGGTGCAGCTGTGTTTGACTTTGACGGGCTGTATAAAACTCAGAATAGGGGGGGAGGTATCTGTTTTCAGTCTGTTTTTTTGTAAATTCAGCTCAAAAAAAGCCAGCAGTCAATGGGTTAAGCTGGCGTTTGAACAATCCAATCACCTCTTCTGATGTGAAGCCGGACAAAGTAACGCAAAACACCTTAAACAAACAGATCGATAAAAAGTGCAGAACTTCTTCCTTCTTGTCTTGGAAATAAAAAAAAATGGACGAGCAAAACCGCCGAGAGTTTTTGCCAATCTGGTGAATCCATGAAAAACTTCATGGGGCATATCCCTCCTCAACTTGACAAAGAAAGGGTGGCGAATCGTATTCCGTCAACCAAGCCGACGATGCATCATTTTTAGCAAAAGACGAGATTACTTTTTTTTCTTACCAGAGAAAGGAGGTATTGTCCTCCTCACGTTATCCAATAACAAGATTTAAAAGTTAAAATTGGAGACTTTGAGATTTAATATGTGAATTGGAACTCAATATTTAGGTAGTTTCGCTTCGACAAATATTCAGGAACTTTCACTTTGCCTTCGAATATCCGTGTCCCATACTTTAAAAGGTAAATCCTTTACTTTTGGTCTTACAAATTTAGCTAAAACGGTGTTTCACCTGGCATAAGTGTTTATAGCAACGAGACTAGAGTCTTCATATCCTGCTGACAAATATTTTGTGTTTCCCTTGGCATAGATGTGTAAAACACAATATTTCAACCTTGTGTTGATATTTTTCTGGCTAAAGCTTCGTTTTCTTTACTTGAAATACCATGTGTTTATATTAAAGTATATCATGTGTTTATTTCTAGTTCAAGAATATGGCTCGAGGAAGTACCAGCACTTTCGCGTTCGCGCTTTTTACTTTTCTCTTCTTCGGATCTCATGCCGCACATCGGCACAATGAGAATCAAAGAGGAGGAAGATTTTCCAAACTCAGTGGTAAGTAACTCTGTACTGCTTCCCTAAGAGCCCATTTTGGTAATTATAACCCTCCAAACAATTTTTTCTATTTGAACAATATTAAAGGCGCTATATTAGCGGAGCCAGCGCGGCCGCAGGCCGCGCCCGAAGCTCCATAGGTATAGAGAAAATGGTATATAATTATGCGACTCAGTTTTTTTGGTCATTGCGCGGGTACCCTGTGGTGTCGCCCGCCTGCCCGTGGAGCCAGCACAAATTGCAATAACTTAGCAAAACGCGACCTCAGTGAAATAATTATATAAGAATATATTTTAGCACTATCCGAGAATGCTATATACTTAATAAAACCCCGAAAGTTTCATCAAAACTTACAATTATTTAGTTTTTAGTGTTTTTGTATTTACACTCACGGGAACCCTGCGTCTAATTTTTCTCTTCTAGTTTTGCTTTTCTAACTCGCGGCCGACACCGTGAATTGATAAAGTTTTTGCATTATTTTCGTCGTGGCCAAAGCCAAGAAAGAAATTCGACACATCTTAACACTTTTTTAATAAAAAGACGTACAAACGATGGATGGAAGGACAAAGGATGGGTTTGGAAAAAGAAGGTAAGTAAGACGTCAATTTTATAAACTTCGTCGGAGCTATGAAAAACTCTTATGTTGATATATTTCTAGCACTCAAACAGTTAAAGCCATGATGGGATGTCTGTAAATAAAGAACGATTTCTTATCTGGAGATTCTTCATCACATTTAAGTTCTGTCAGCTCTTTTATGAAGGATATCAAGCGAGGAACGGTTTTAGTTTATATTTTGTGAGTTCGAAGAACATTTAAAATTAAAAATGAATTCTGGTTTAAATTTTAGAAATAAAAAAAAGGTTCATAAGGGGTAATAGGTTCTAAAAAGATCTGCTTTACCTACACAGTTCCCTTTATGCATATGAAATTTGTACACAAAAAGATATATCTTGAATACTCCAGCTCAACATTTTCATACAACATCTCAAAACTCCCATCTCTTCAATTTTCATAGAAAACTAAAGACAGCTTTTTGTTGGG
This sequence comes from Nematostella vectensis, assembly GCF_932526225.1. Classification (NCBI taxonomy): domain Eukaryota; kingdom Metazoa; phylum Cnidaria; class Anthozoa; order Actiniaria; family Edwardsiidae; genus Nematostella; species Nematostella vectensis. The sequence continues at coordinate 13,043,651 of NC_064044.1, forward strand.
AGCATTTAGTTCGATACCTATAGTTTTTCTCTACAGCTTTTCCTAAGAACCTCTGGCTCATTAGCCCCTAAAAAACAGACTTCATATATTAATTTTCTGTTCAAGTTTCTATTTTAAAGGTTGCTTGGAATTATTTTTAATTTTAGGTTTATCAATTAGGTTTTGTTCAGCATAACATTTATATCTTTAGTATTCTTCCGTAGCGTTTTGTCACTGTTCTCCAATTTTTTTTCAGGCAAATCCCAACTCAAGCAAGCTGCCAGCTTGATGCTAGCACAGGATGTATTCATTAATAGAGCTAAGTAACAGAAAGATAGATAATAGTTACAAATAAAAACTTGTTATAAAAAAATGAACCAGGCTAATAAAATAAACTAAAAGTAGTCAGAAACTTTGAAAACAAGTTAGAGTGGTTTATTTAATTCACCTTTTAACAAAGTGGCTGGTACAAAACACTGACCAACATTGGCCCTTATTGCAAATGGACTAAATGGGTTTTCTAGTAAAAAAAATATAGTTTCAATTTGAACTAATTAACTGCACAGGGTTTTGTGAGCAATCTACTTTTCAAATAGCTGATATGAATACAGCTCAATACTTAGGAATCTGAATTGATATTTGCAAAAATCAACAGCAATGTACAATTTGACCTTTCATGCAATTATTTCAAAGATAGTTTGAAAAAACAAACTGCATCAAGCCCTATTTTATGTTTTAGCACAAAAATACCAGGTGTACATACCCTTGAAACCATGATGCTTCAATATGGGGGTCTAGTGGGTCCATGGACCTCCTCATTGAGGGTCAGCGTTTTGTATGATCCACTCAAGACAAAGTGTCAATTCAAAGAGTATTAGCCAAAAAAAACAGTAAAGAAGGTTGATAAAACTGTTTCACCATTATTTGTAATTTCTACCAAATTACTTTTATTACCCTTCAACTGGGAGAAAATTATAAAAATCAAGAAAATCTAGTAGTAGTGCAATGTGAAAGGAAGAAGTGGAATTTGGACAGTGTAGGCAAGTATGGAGCACATTTACTGGCAAAAACGATATGCTAATGTATAGAAACGCGTTGTGTGCTGATATGGTTTTAAATGTTAAAGAGATTAAAAAAGCACCCATTTTACTGTAAAAAACTAAAATTCATTTTCAATTTTTCAATGTTCTCTATTGGATGATACCTCCATATACACCCAACAAGTTTTTCCGTGTTAAACAACAATAAAAATATACATACACACATATTACATTCTACACCTGTGCATCAAGCACTTTTCTATGAACGGATTCACTCACACCTTACATATATACATACATACATAGGTATTATAATATGGCTTAAATTGATTGCATGCCGGCTCCGCTTTTAGGCAGTGCCTAAATCTATATATTAGTACTTATCGAAGTGTTATGCTCCCGCCGTCCCCTTAGTAACGACGTATCATGAGCGGGACATCTAGCCGCTAAATTCAATACAAATTTTCAAATGTTTGTGAAAGAACTATTTTTATTGCAGAATTTATTTTTAACGCGAAATAACGCCATCTATCAGCTTTTAGTGTATTGTATTCATTCTTCTGGTTCACGAACACGACTATTTGGGCTTTTTGTATTTAACTGTAAAATTTGGATACAGTACAGTTGACTTGAGGAATGTAGAATATAGAGCGATTTATGTCTGGCCGTGTGAGCGTATCGTACGTCGCCCAAGGGGAGGAGGGTGGGGGCGAACGACGTAAATGGACGGTAGTTTTAACCAATGAAGTTGGTTAAAACTACCTCGAAATTGTGAAATCTGGAGTTTATATAAGGCAAGGAGTGTGAGGGCAGCGTACCAAGGATTGGCTGATGGGGGGGGGGGTTGCGCAGTCAATTGTATCATATGGAAATAGCATAGTATTTGAAGATTTCTTAAAAAGAAATGTACCACTTTGTGGCCGCTAAGGGGGAGGGGGTGCGCGCGCACTTTGCGCACCCCCCTGTTTATGTGCCTGAAGGAATTACGTAACACATCACCACGAAGGAATGCTGGGAGTGACAAAGTTTATAAATCTCGCGCCGCGCAATTTCGAAGGAAATTTCAGTAATGAAAATAGCTTGCCCTTTCCCAGCAAATAAACAATACTTTGAGCTTACTAGGTCGACAATTTACTGGGTTATTTGAAGAAATTGAAAACTGTCCGGAAATTAATCCATCTATGACCTTTCCCGACTGTATATAGCCACTGCGTTTAATATTTTATTACATTTTGCGTTGAAATGTTATTGCATTTCGAGTTAAATATTTATTACATTTTGCGTTGAAAGTTATTACATTTTGGGCGTAACAACATCTCCAGTTGTGTCATCAAAAATGGGCGTGTTTATCACGACGATACAGTAACTACGTATTTCTAAAATTATTTCTCAGGAAAGGCATTGGAAGGGTTCGTCATCGCCACGCACCACGTGACATCCCCTGTTTGGTGTGGCGCGCAGTGCCTGGAGAACACACAGTGCGCCTCATACAACGTGAAGAATGGTGTCACGTGTGAGCTGAACAACGAAACCATGGCAACACAGACCGCGTCTCTCAAGACAGACCCAAAAGCAGACCACTACTACAACGAAGACATGGAGGTACAGTTGAATTGTCACGCTAGATAGTACCTTAGGTACAGTTGACTTGTCACGCTAGATAGTACCATGAGGTACAGTTGACTTGTCACGCTAGATAGTACCTGAGGTACAGTTGACTTGTCACGCTAGATAGTACCTGAGGTATAGTTGACTTGTCACGCTAGATAGTACCTGAGGTACAGTTGACTTGTCACGCTAGATAGTACCTGAGGTACAGTTGACTTGTCACGCTAGATAGTACCTTAGGTACAGTTGACTTGTCACGCTAGATAGTACCTGAGGTACAGTTGACTTGTCACGATAGATAGTACCTGAGGTACAGTTGACTTGTCACGCTAGATTGTACCTGAGGTACAGTTGACTTGTCACGTTAGATAGTACCTGAGGTATAGTTGACTTGTCACGCTAGATAGTACCTGAGGTACAGTTGACTTGTCACGCTAGATAGTACCTGAGGTACAGTTGACTTGTCACGCTAGATAGTACCTGAGGTACAGTTGACTTGTCACGCTAGATTTTTGAGCGGGGTGGTTCATTTCTCCATTTCAGCGGACCAAATTTCCGGTACACCCCTCTCCTCGCCTTATTACATTAGGTAATAAATCCTGTATTTATAATGTTATTAATAAGGTGCCTTTTAACATATAGCGATAATAATAAAGATAATTAATATAAAAAGATTTTTATAGTCATTTTAAAGACATTTTGATGTGCACGGTATATCTCCAGCCAAACGCTATATATTTTTACTTGTTCTGAACGGACCTTCAAGCCGGGTGGAGGGGTTCGTCCGAACCCCCCCTGGCTACCGGCCTGTTACTTCTTTATCACTCCCTTTACCGCCGTTATATCCATGCCTCAAGGAATACAAGGGGAGCTTGCATAGTAACCGTCATTCTTCTTGCAGTACAAGTCGTGTTTGAACCACATGAAGGGAGGGGCTACCGAATCAGGCATCTACACTATCACCTTCAGCGATGGAGCGCGGGGCAAAGTGTGGTGCGACCTGACATCTGAGCCTGATTCTGCCTGGACAATGATACTCTCATTTGCAATGAAGAACAGACAGATCCGAGCGTTCTGTAACGACCCCTTTAAACTCAACTCCCCAAGGCAAAGCGAAAACCCAAACTGGCAAGACTACCGCATTGAGCTCTCAAAGATGCAGCATCTTGTCGCCCAGTCCACTCACTGGCGCGCCACCACAGGGTTCCCAGTCTACGGCGTCGATTACCGTGATTACGCGAGGGGGCTGTTGTCAAAGCTCGACGTTTTCACTGATACTTCCTCTTGCCACGACATTGAGTATGTGAATGTGCGCGGCTACTCCGCCACTGACTCGGCCGCTTCCTTTTGGCATAGGGGCAGTTATCCCATACATATAGATACCTCGAAAACGAGTTGCGGACTTTATGCTCCTAATTCTGTGTCTAGTGAGAACACTTTTGGTGTTTATTGCCACGAATCTTGGAATTCCAAATTTCGTGGATGTGAGAGCGATGAGAGCACGACCCAGTGGTGGTTCGGAGGGTATATGGACTGATATTCACTCTCAGATACACACCCAGTGGTGATTCTGAGGGTATTAAAACTGATATTCACTCTCAGATACACACCCAGTGGTTATTCTGAGGGTATTAAAACTGATATTCACTCTCAGATACACACCCAGTGGTTGTTCGGACGATATTTAAACTGATATTCACTCTCAGTTACCTCACACCCAGTGGTGGTTCAGAGGATATATGAACTGGTATTCACACTCAGTGATGGCTTGGAGGATACATGAAGTGACATTCACTCTCAGAAACCTACAACCACTGGTGGTTCGGAGCGTGTATAAACTGTGGGTGACGTTTGGCAAGGTATTAAAGAGCATCGGAGTGCAGTATTCCTGGACAGTGGTCCTTGGTTACCAAATGAGCATGAACTCGTCAGCAGTTGTAAAAAGAGATGTAATTCTACATAGACAAGTATATCCGCACTACATTCGCTTTTCCAGTACCTGGCACCGCGAGGTCAATTTAGCCGGCTCTGTCTTAAAGAACGTCGATCAGCCTCTCCTTAATTGTTGTTTCCATTTAAAAATACAACGATCTCATTAAAGTGTGATAGTGATTGATATGATTTCAGTTGCTTAGGGCCGTAGCTGGGGGCACGCCCCCCCCCAAATGTTTCCAAAAATTATAAGGAAATGACCAGAAGGGGCGTGGCTGTTCCCCCGATATTTTCTTCATGTTTCTGTATCGTCCCCCTCCCAATCCCAATATTTGTAGGCCTGCTTCTGCTCTGATGCTTTGTACGTATGGTACTTCATTCATATTCTGTAAACACCTCGCGAAATGGGTCTCTGATTCAATAACCAAAATATTTTCCTCATTAGTCGCCGACCGTGTGACTGCTCTTGAAACATGTAGATACAGAAACATTATGCAGTTTGTACGACATTTTTATGATTTGTAATTTTTTTTCGTTTATTAATTCATAATATGTGCAACATTAAAAATTATTGAGTGTATTTCACGTATAGAATACTTAGGACTAAATGTCTAAAATAACAATACAAACGCATGTCTATATTGAAACAATGACAATACACCAATACACGCCCTATACCTGTAACCTGACCCCCTTTCCGTCACAACGCCCCTTCCAAATGCATGCAAATGAAAATGAAGCAATCGACTTGGGTCATTTGTAAGAAAGAATACACGAAATAAAAAAAGGGCCGTACACTGCCGGGCAACAGCTGATCCAAATGGGAAAGAAAGGGAATTCGACTCCAAAACTCCGGCACTTTGACAGCATTTTCTATAGCTTTGTCTGTAAAGTCCACTTCGTACACCATTTTAGATTAGCTGTGGCACGCTAATCTGTGGCATAGGTCGGCACGGTCTATTGCACCTGCAAACAGATCCAAACATTTTAGGTAGCTTCTACAGGGATGCCAGCAAAAACCGCACCCTTGACAACCCGAGTTTGTTTCCTGTTTTTTTTTTTTCATTTTCTTTTTAAGCTTGTTTTCAAAAGCCAATAGGTGAGGCAGCGTGGGGCTGTGGTTGTTCGCCACAGGAATCCCGAAACTAGAAAAAATAGGAATTTCCTAATTAACCCACTGAAGAGCCGGTTAGCAGATTAAAAAGCGAAAAACAGCAGAAATGTATGAAATATTTGCCTCCGACTAATAACACGCAAGATTAAAACTGTTGAATGCATGACTTCTACTTCTACTTTATTACTTTTCAACACTTTCGTATCAAGAAAAGATGACAAAATATATATAAATCTAAATATATAAATCTAAATATAAATTAATAATAAATAGGTAATCCATAAATTCAGTCGACTTACTATATACAATAAAAATTAAAATCAATTATAAAATAAGATAATACTTAAACAATAAAAATAGCATGATAATAAAAATTAGGCGATGAACTTGTTTACGTTATTACAAAAAGATGAATAACTATTTTCTTCTCTAAGTTCAATTGATAAATTGTTCCAATCTTTGATTGTTCTGGGAAAGAAACTATATAAATAATAATCGTGACGTGCCTTAGGCTGTATAAATGTATTACTTGAATAACTTCGAGTATGACGCATTGAACGTTGATAATAATTAGGTATCGGCAATGCAATGCCATTATTTACTGATGCATTTTCAGAAAAAAATCACATATCATAATCCTTTTAATCGTGGCCTTACACTTTCCTTACACACTTTCCCCACTCAACCATGCCGCATTTGCTGCCTTTTTTCTTTTTCCCTATTTCCCATCCCCTACTAGCGTCCTTCTGCAAGCAACAACATTCTTTACCCTTACTGTGTTATCTCCCGGTATTGTGGTGAGGGGCCATTCATTACACAAAACAATCACACGTACCCTTCTATAGATAATACTCCCAATGAGTTTTGTCCTGTTTTTTAACCTTACATCTTTTATCACGCAATCATCCATGATCCACATATCTCTCAAAATACATCCTCTGACAAATTATCACTCATAATATGTATATCTTTCATCATACCGCATTTCTCCCTTACGCAGCCACTCAGGTGTATTAAGGACTGACTTGAGACTTGGTGGGGCTTATACGCGAACAAAATCTGTTTTTGTTAATATCTCCCAAACAGAAACAGCTATGATCACCAAACTTGGCAGCTACAACATTGATGTCAGTCCGAAGACTATTTGATTGTATGTTGCCATGGCAACCAATTTAAGGAGGTTTAAGACTCAATTTACTATTTTTGCATTCAAAAAATGGGGAATACACAACGATAATAGAGAAAGCCTTAAATGATATAATTATGATCGCCATGAAATTCCCCACATCATCCTGTCTTTTAATCGTGTCCAGCGTCACGTGACCGTGAGAACCGTTGCCATGGAAAGATAGTTTTGTTTGTATTTCAGCTAATGCTGTAGGTGGACAGCCTTAAAAGACACCACGAAAAGAAGACTACTATAGGGATTGAAAATATGCATTTAAATTTGAAATCCACTATGTTTCTGTATTCCCCATTTTCCATTGAATGTAGAAAGCGAAAAATTACGCTCGAGCCACCTTAAATCGGTTGCCATAGTAACAAAGTTTGTCAAAATGTTGAGATCCATAGGAATAAAGTGCTTGCCAATTTTGGTTTCATTAGTACCTTGTGTCCCCGAGATGTTGATGAAAATGTGTTTTTCAACGTATAAGCCTGTAAGTCAGGCCCTAGCCATAATCCTACAATACACCGTCTCATACAAATACACACCCCATACACCAGTACACTGTTACACTTTCTACACACTAACCAGCTAACCCCCCATTACTTATTTTCCTTTTTCAATCTCTTTCCCTTGCCGCCTAAACTTCCAATTACTTATCATCATCACCACACATATTCCTGTCATCGCCTTCCTAACCCTATCCAAGGGCCCCCCGAATGGTCTTTGGCGAGCACTTGCGAGCTTGCGAGCACCCCGTTTTTTATGCGAGACCGAGCATTTTTAGACCCCGTCCCCACGTATCCGTTTTCGTTTGAAAACGCAACCTTTATGTTACGGATACGGGTATTCGTCCACACGTAAACGCGAAAACGATGACCGAAAACGGAACAATTTGAAAACGATCTCCAGAATGGAACAATTTGAAAACGATACCCTTTCGGTGCCGTGGGGACGGACGAAAACAGAACCTTTCGAAAACGATGGCGTGATAACTCAGGTCCAGTCCACTTGGCGCGCGAGTACGCATGCGCTGTAGAGCTTGTTATCGTTTTCGTATCGTTTTTGCGTTTTCGTGGGGACGGTTCGTATCAAAATATAAACGCTTCGTGTGGACGCGGATTTTTTTGAAAACGGAACAAAAAGGTTGCGTTTTCAAACAAAAACGGATACGTGGGTACAGGGTCTAAGGCGGAAAAAATTGCGCGAGCATGCGAGCGTTAGCTGAAAACCGCGAGCACATGGAAATTTCGGGGGACCATTGGGGGACCCTTACATTAACTTCTCCATGAAAACTAACAGGCACTTCACCATACTCACACAGCCACCCAATAACCCACTAAACATTATACCCCCCAATAACTACCATTTACCCTCATACATTACACCCCCGCACATGCACATGCACATCCCTGCCTCGCTACCTCAATGCACCGCCCTACATCCCTGCCCCGCTACCTCCATGCCACGCCCTACATCCCTGCCCCACTACTTCATGCACACGCCCTACATCCCTGCCCCGCTACCTCCATGCACACGCCCAACATCCCTGCCCCACTACCTCCATGCACACGCCCAACACCCCTGACCCACCACCTCCATGCACACGCCCTACATTCCTGCCCCACTACCTCCATGCACACTCCCTACATCCCTGCCCCGCTACCTCCATGCACACGCCCAACATCCCTGCCCCACTACCTCCATGCACACGCCCAACATCCCTGACCCACCATCCCATGCACACGCCCTACATCCCTGCCCCACTACCTCCATGCACACGCCCTACATCCCTGACCCACCACCTCCATGCAAACGCCCTACATCCCTGCCCCACTACCTCCATGCACACGCCCTACATCCCTGCCCCGCTACCTCCATGCACACGCCCAACATCCCTGCCCCACTACCTCCATGCACACGCCCAACACCCCTGACCCACCACCTCCATGCACACGCCCTACATCCCTGCCCCACTACCTCCATGCACACTCCCTACATCCCTGCCCCGCTACCCCCATGCACACGCCCAACATCCCTGCCCCACTACCTCCATGCACACGCCCAACATCCCTGACCCACCATCCCATGCACACGCCCTACATCCCTGCCCCGCTACCTCCATGCACCGCCCTACATCCCTGCCCCGCTACCTCCATACACACGCCCTACATCCCTGCCCCGCTACCTCCATGCACACGCCCAACATCCCTGCCCCACTACCTCCATGCACCGCCCTACATCCCTGCCCCGCTACCTCCATGCACACGCCCAACATCCCTGCCCCACCACCTCCATGCACACGCCCTACATCCCTGCCCCACCACCTCCATGCACACGCCCTACATCCCTGCCCCACTACCTCCATGCACACGCCCTACATCAGTGCCCCGCTACCTCCCGCCCAACATCGTCCCCCCCCATTTTTTGCCCTTGCGCCTCGGTACGAATACCATTCTCGCCATAAAAGCAGGGTATATATTTGAATCTTTTTTTTTCAAAAACAGGTTATAAATTTTCGAATTTATCAATTCGATACAAAATAGAATGAATTATTTATGAGATAAAGGGTACGTAATGTAGTACTTGTGTTTGTTTGATTCCATTTTTATTAAGTTGTAATTCATAGATCCGACATGTCAATCACGCGCGCACGAATAGCCAATCAGGAAAGAGATGGTGCAATAACAGCCATGTGGTCCCACAAATGTCCCACAAAAAGTCGGCAATCGGCGCCGAAAAAGATTGGTTCGAGATATTTTTCTGTGAATCTGGACAAGAAAATAAGCAATTACCTAGGTTACTTCAATTACATATAAGAATGAGACCGTCGTTTGTATTTTTGCTGTAAATCTGGACGTTTGCCGATAAAACTTGTAGTTAGAAGTCAGACGTAAACGGCGAATTCGGCTTTCTCTTCTACTTTCCGTCGCACTTAAATCACTGCAAGTTGATAAAAATAGCTTTGAAAACACATCACCACATAGTTACTACCAAGCACCGTTTTATCTTATCATTTCCAAGTTTTCGCATTTTGAGCTGGATTCGTGCCGTTTCCATTCAACAACTAAACTCGTAGTTATCGTTTTCTATGCTTCTCTACAAGATTTTCACCAAGCTATGACGTCAAGACAAGTTTGCATCATGTTAGGTGACCGTGTAGTATTTCCCAAGTCGCAGGAAAACCCCTATAAACGTCTGTATTTTAGATAAATCCGAGCAGGACTCACTGACCTCATCCGACAGGTTGTACGATTTGTGGGACATTTGGGTTGCACTTTGAAGGCTTCTATTTGCTGCTTTCTGATTGAATATTCGTGCGCGCATCGGATCTATTATTATTATTTTTTTTTTGCTTTTCTCGCATTACTGAGTAATACTCTTTTATTGAGTTGTAGCATTAATCGTTGGGAGGCCTGTGGTACTAGTAATTACTGATCATCCGCTGACATAAGAAAAGTGGGTGCACTTCCCTCTACGCCCGTGGGAAATTGTTTCCCCGATTTCTGACAGACGTCATCCTGACCGTCATACACCGTGCGCCTCTTTAACCTCCCCAAAATGCACCGCGCGGCTGGGTTCGGGAGAGCCCTGTACAGGATCCGAAATGATCCCAGGACCCGAAACGATCCCAGGACCCGCAAGGATCCCCAAAAGTACCCCAACTGATCCTCGGACCCGAAACAATACCGAGGAGTCCCCGAAATCAACCCCAAGGAATTGCGGTAATGGACAAAGGGGAAGTAGAAGAAATACTAGCAATTCTTGAAGCATAATTAAGGGTTTACAGCGACTCGATTTCTAAACAACGTGACTTAAAAATATTAGATTCCAAAACAATACTTTTATTTCTTACATTGCCCGGCGTTAAACCCATAAACAGAGTCCAAAACAAATACACAACTTTAAATTGCTACTGAAAGGAATATAGCATAAACATAGCACAGCTTTGCTCAGACCAACCAAACTTTTGACCTACCATCACACTCTTAACATTTTGCGGTTCCGACACATGACTCTTACGGACTATAATTCTCATTTCTGGTAAACATCAACCCTAAAAATTAATATTCATTTGACAACCAAACATGGATTTATCCACGAAATCCTTGTTCACACGAGCGAATATTTAACGACAACATTTTAGGCAGCCGGTTTGGCCGAGAATATGGAATGAAAAAACACACAGTAATACACTCGAACAACCCTTCTACTACCGATGCAAAATATTAAGAGGATGTGGCTTTTGTTGAAAGCAATATTAAGTGAGTTTTGAATTTCCTCATGTAGTAGTGCGTACACCCCGGCATGATCTCATGAAATGATAGGCATCTCATTCACCGAAAACAAACATGCCAAAAAAATAACTTTAAAACACTTCGCTTCCTATGAAAAGCAGCATGTCCTATCTGTAAAGACTTTCTTTTATGGCTTGTTATGTAAAAATGATTTATCCACGCGGGTTCTTCAAATTACTATCACAGGAATTGTTAGTTGACCCCAATTTCTGACTCAACCACTGTATTTCCTCCGCAGTCGTATATTAAAATCTTAATACTATAGTTTTAGTTGATGTAGATTTCCTTTTAATAACACAAACAAAGCTAAATGTTTCATATGTTTTTATAACTGAAAGCCAATCCTTACACATTCCTTTAGTTGTCCATTACTGTAATTCCTTGGGGATCGTTTCGGGTCCCGGGATCAGTTGGGAAACTTTTGGGGATCATTTCGGGTCCTTGGATCATTTCGGGTCCTGTACAGCCCCACGACCTGACCACCCAATACCACCATTCCATTTGCAAGGGCGCGCGCAAGTAACAAACAAACAAAGCTGTATGATTTTAAAACAACATGGAAACTCGATAATATAATTATATATAGCTCATTTGTTTTTACGAATACAAACACATGAAAAATCATTGTATAATGTTGTGTTTTTCTAATGAACTGCACATAATACCCTTTTTAAATAGTTCAATATATACTGTATGTGTCGGGCGAAAAGGCTTCGATAGGAATCCTTTTATCTCTGAAAAAATGATGCTCGAAAAATCATTGGAATATACTCAGAAGAGACGGAAACAAGTATCTCACATTATACCTTCTGACTACCTTGCAGACAAAACTATATCCTTGAAGAACTACTTCTTTGAGAGAATATCCTTTTGGCAAAAGTACTCAAAGTTAAATATTAGCTTATTTTTCGTCAAGTTTATGATTTACTTCACCATCGCATTGACCCCTATCAAATATCGGCTATCAATGACCGAGTCAAACACACTTCAACGATCCCCCAACAAAGAGCTTATTTCGGCAAATATTCACAATGCTTCATGTATTGATCACTTTCTGCGGTATTATTACTAGTTATTCGTCTGCTTATTCACAAGGGTCATACAAATGCGAGCCTTTAAAGGAACAAACTTGCTTAGGGGAAAAACTTGACTACCACTACACGACGACGGAGCTTGTAACAGATTCCAGCTCTCAAGACCAAGTCAAGAAGAACTTAGAAAAGTGGGAAGGACTGAAGTTCTTACCGAAATGCTGGGAAGTCTTGCAGCCTTTTCTTTGTCAGATCTACAAGCCAAAGTGCAAAAATGGCAGTGTTGAGTTACCATGCCGTGAGCAATGCTTCGCGACGCGCAAACCGTGCTCAGTTGTTGAGAGTTATCGGAGGTGGCCCGAGTTTCTTCGCTGTGATAAATTACCTGAGGGAAACTGCAATGGAACGGTGAGTTAACTTTTGAATAATAGCTATTTTGTAGCAATAAATTGAGATTTGGAATCTCAATTAGCGGCTTAGAAGGTTTAAATCAAATCAGAAGAGATCACATTTGTCTTCGATACATGGCATTTGCGGATCACGAATCGGTCGGCAATTTTGGATAATCGGTTGTTTGGACTTTTTTGTTTTCGTTGTTAATATTACGGAAAGGCTACATTTCTCCATAAAACTATTTACTAATCTCAACTGTTAACTTTAGTTCTGAACTGTAGACATACTTCTATATTTCTAGACGCTGAAATATCACTCGTTTGATTTTTGTACACGAGATATATCCTGTTTCCGGGATTTTTAGACGGAATTTGATCAAGCCGAAAGCGATCATGACCTTATGTTACCTGTAATTGTCAACTGAAATCGTTACTTCGTTTTGAAGTGACCTGGTAGAAGGGAGGGTTTTTAACCCGTTCAGCATCAAACTCAAACATGCAAAAAGAGCGCAAGCATTACTGGAGGAGCAGTGTTGTCTGTACATTATGTTGGGCAGTGCTGCGAAGAAGTATGGTACCCGTTACCTTGGGTCTTTGTCTTGTGATGAGTCGACCAAAGCCTAGGTCGAAGCCTAGCTATAAGTCAACACAAGGTTGAAAAAGTGTGGTGGACGCCTTTGTGAAACAGAGTAGTCTGTCACCCCGCCCATGCATAGTCCTGCTTGTCTAGTTATACCTTTTAGGTCGAAGCCTGTAGTGCCAGGCCCGTACCAGGGTGAGGAGGGTTGCAGGGGGTGCGAACGCACGTCCCAACAACGGCCGAAGGTCAACTTTCGGTTCCCAATGGACGAGCTATTTGTATACAAAACTATAAAGTAGAATCTAGATCACTCTGATATGTAGCCAAATCCCACAATAAACGTCCCGTGGAGATACTGCAACGCATTAAAAAAATCCCTTTTTGTTCTTTCCGGGATGGTCAGATTTTTAACAGAGAACTCATTCCATCCCTCCCCCCCCCTGGAAAAGTTAGGTCCACTTTTTCGGATTTTGCACCCCCCTTCCCCCAAGAAAAATCCTGGGTACGGACCTGAGTGCTGTCCTATGTTGGAGTTGTTTGCTTTATAGCTGGTTTCCATATGATCGCACTCGATCGCACACAGCTTATTTGATCGTACGATCGCATTCCGTAATCATTTTAAAAAAAGACATTTTTCCCTATTTGATACTTTATAAATAGAATTGAGCTGTTTTAGTTGTAGATTGGAATTTACCGTGATTCAAGCGGATTTAATACACTAATTCAAACATTTGCATAGGGTTTAACAGCCTACGAAACAACGCGATGACGACCACGCGTTAACGACGTAAGCGTATGCGGAGACGGAAACGTAAGGGTCTTATATCGCGTGAGAGCTGGCTCGACGTAATTGCAAGGTTTTACGCATGCTCAGTTCGTAGTCTAGTGCCCATTCCTCCTCGACGAGTTTGGTTAATTTATGCTTATGTTCCGCTTATGCTTACGCCGGTCCGGTTTTAACGCGACGTAAGTGTAGCATAGACTAAAGATTATCAAAACTTCCGTTCTTCTTGCGCTTATGCTTGCTCTTACGTCGAACCGGTTCCTACGCGACATAAGACTCTTACGCCTCTGTCTCCGCTTACGCTTACGTCGCTGTGAGAACCAGCCTTAAAGCATGTCGTATTGACGGACTTTTACGTTCACTACGACAGTAGAATAAACCAAGAAACTACAAATAATAAAATATTTTTGGTGCCCAATGCCTGTGTACTCTATTTCATTGTCTCGTTCTAAGGTCTTTGTTTTTGGCTTTTGTTCCATTGTGTTTTTGGTGCTGGTGCTCCGTAACACCAAGAAACTACCTGAATAATTCACGCTACTCCTCTCTCCATCAGCTGAAAAAGCTCCATTTGAACGAGTCGGCGTGCAAGGCCCCATTGGTGGAGACCGCGTATAAGCCCAGCTGGTACGAGGGTATAGAGGGGTGTGGCATACAGTGCATGAATCCCATATTCAGCGAAGAGGAACACACGCGAATTCACCGCTTTGTGGCTGCTTTTGGTACATTGACCACCGTGTGTACGCTATTTACTGTGGTGAGTGCTCAGGGGGACATGGAAAAAACCTGGAAAACGCGCAATTCCAGATAATAATTGACAATTTCTTACAATGGCCATAGGTGCCTTGTCAAGGACTGATTTTTTTTGATGAGTGCTCAGGGGGACATGGAAAAAACCTGGAAAACGCGCAATTCCAGATAATAATTGACAATTTCTTACAATGGCCATAGGTGCCTTGTCAAGGACTGATTTTCAAAACACAAATAACATGAGGCCGAAGTGCACATCACCAGATTTTGTCTTTTTAAGATAATTTTTCCTTGATCATCATTGCCCTGTATATCAGTTCAGGGACGAAAGGCTCAAATTTTAATGACACTTTACAAAAAGTCGCATCAATTTAAAAAGAGTCGCACATAATATTTTGTTTGCTATAAGTTACTCAGTACTCAGAGAAATTCTTCGCCTTATTCGATGTGGGCTTATTTGAAACGTCACGTCATGTTTTTCCTTCATGTCGCTCAGGGGTGGATACGGGGCGCGAAGAGGAGGGGGGATTGGATGGCAAACAAAATTGCCTTCCTATTTATAAAAAGTGTGGATAATGAAGTTTTAAACAGAGAAACAGCAAAATACATTTTTGAGTGCATAAGGGTAAAGAAATGCATTTGAAATAATAATACCTTAGTAAACTGACACCTCTCTTTGCATGAATTTTGTTCGGAATACACCTGTGTTCATTTTGTATAGGTACCGAAAACAAACAATTTTCGTGTTGTTGTTGTTTTTATAACTCCCCAAGTAAAAGACACGTGTTTTTGTTTCAAATAAAGTACCAAACATGTTAGGTAGACCCCTCTGATACATTACCCTCCCTCCCCCCTGCGTTGTGGCTTATCATTCTTCGTGTCTGCCTTTTTTGCAGGTGACCTTCTTGGTCGGCTGGAAATCTCAAAACCGTTATCCCTCGGTCATTCTGTTCTTCATGAATGCATGCTTCTGTGTCGCATCTGTAGGCTTTCTGATTCAGTTTAGCAGCGACGCGCGTAGAAAGGTGGTGTGCAGAAGGGATGACACTATGAGACTCGGTGAGCCCACGTGAGTATGACCAGCGTGTCTCTGAACGAAAGCATGCGCGTAGAAAGGTGGTGTACAGAAGGGATGATACTATGAGACTCGGTGAGCCCACGTGAGTATGACCAGCGTGTCTCTGAACGAAAGCATGCGCGTAGAAAGGTGGTGTGCAGAAGGGATGATACTATGAGACTCGGTGAGCCCACGTGAGTATGACCACGAACGAAAGCATGCGCGTAGAAGGGATTGTGATACATTGCATTCAAGATGGGCTTGGTAGGGTCAGCTGCTACAGCTATTTTATCATGCGTAAATCAAACACCCTTAAAGAAGCTATTGAAGGGCATCCGCTCAACGCAAGTAAGCAAGTATTGCTCTGCCGATTATAAAAATTATGAACTTATATATTTATTGTCGTTCTCGTTTTCTCGTTAATCCCCCCCTGTCCACTTTTGCTCCCTTTTCTCTTCTTTCCGTGCCCTTCCCATCTCACAGGGCCGTAGCAGGGGGTGGGGCACTGGAGGCATGTGCCCCCCACCTAGTATTTCCAAAAATTATATGGGAATGACCAGTAGGGGCGTGGCTGTGCCCCCCAATATTTTTTTTTATGTTTCTGTTTTGTGCCCCCCAATCTTACATGGCCTGCTACGGCTCGGTCTCACCTTCAATATTCTTGCCTTCCCTTGCTTTCCACCTCTTCTCCTTGTGCCAGAATATTTTTACCCATATTTTGTATGCCCAAAGTCCTTCCTCTTGCCTTTTGGAAAATAGCCCCACTTTTTCGACAAAACAATTGTGTCCTTCACTTTTTAGTGAAAGCGATAGTTTCCTGTGTGTCTTGACGTTTGTCTTGGTGTACTACTTCTCGCTTGCTGGGATGACCTGGTTTGTCATGCTTGCCTATTCCTGGTGCATTTGTTTCAAGACCCTCGGCAGTACGCGTGATAACTTTGCCGGAAAAACGGGTTACTTTCACATTATTTCATGGAGTTTGCCTGCTGTCCTCACTGGTTGCGTGCTACTCGTCAAACAGGTAATTAAATGGTTGCGCACTTCTCGTCAAACAGGTAACATACCGGTTTCATTCTTCCCGTCAAACAGGTAATAAACTGGTTGGGCACTTCTTGTCAAACAGGTAAAAAACCGGTTACGCACTTCTCAACAATGGTAATATCCCGGTTGCGCACTTCCCGTCAAACAGGTAATAACCCGGTTGCGCACTTCTCGTAAAACAGGTAATAATCCGGTTGCATACTTCTCGTCAAACAGGTAATAAACCGGTTGGGCACTTCTCGTCAAACAGGCTTTAAACCGGTTGTTTGTTTTACATCTTTGTACTTATTTTCCTCAGGTTGATGCCAACTCGATCAGCGGTATCTGCTTTGTCGGGTATAAGAACCCGAGCATGCGCGCTGGCTTCCTGCTCGCTCCTCTAGGACTGGATCTAGTCATAGGTGGCATGTTTCTCGCAAAAGGTGAGACCGCAGAATTTGGTGCCCGGACGAAATAACTCAGGTTCGTAGGCGGCATTTATAAGTCAAGGTGGAGAATGAACTCGGTTTACCCAATAAGCAGACAATATCCTCTTGGTATATTAAATAACCTAGTGTTAAAGCGCATCTGTCAGTCGCCAAAGTATAGAAAAGTACCAAGTTTGAGAAAAGTTATTGCGATATTTTAAGTAGAATTTGGTGAAACATTACGTGAACATTTTAGCAATATTTTCTTCATATGATGTCTTTTTTTAAATTACATTTCATTTTTCAAAGTCCATGTTTTTTATTATTTAGGGCTTTTCACGCTGTTCAAGCTTCGCAAGTCTAACCCTAACTTCCTGAGTAACCGGGCCTCCATTAAAATAAAAGAGACAATCATGCGTGTCGGTAAGTCACGTGACTTTGCTACTTTTCCCATTTATTTCCCATGGTTCTACGCGCTTGCCTTGGCGCTCATTATCTTTCTCTGTCAAACCACTGACGTCATCTATTTTCCAGGGTTCTTCGCGTTCGTCGCATTTGCGTTCGTGTTCATTACATTCGCCTGTCACGTGTACGAATACTACAATCAGGAGAGATGGGAAAGGAGTTACCGAGCCTTCCTTATGTGAGTACAGGGCTAAAAACCCCGTTAATATCATCACCATCATCACTATCATCAGCCATATCAATCAATGGCAGCCGTTTTTCTTAATGGGGCGAACGCGCGGGAAATCTGTGATGTTCTAAAAACGCCAGGGCCTCTGGGCCTGTCTCAAAATGGCGGCCTGCAAAATCGTAGTAGTAACGAATTCCTGCAAGTTCACACGAAAACTGTCGAGGTTTTGACACAGTTCTTGGGCGAAACAATAATGGAGCGGACTTTAAAATAGGGTATGTAATGTCATAATGAGGAGAAGTCTCCTTTCCTCGGCTATAATCCTCATGCTTCAAGTTATACCAGGTCTTTCGCTGCCTCTTTGCCGTCTTAAAATACACAATGAATTAAAATTAACAAGTTGATTTATTTTTAAGGTGCATCGCGAATCACGAGGTGAAGGGTGTGTCCAACACGTGCTCAATCAAGGACCGCGCGAACTTGAGTGTACTGGAACTGAGTCTGTCATCTTTGTTTGGCGCTGGCATCGCGATGAGTGGATGGACGTGGACGTCTAATACATTCAAAACGTGGAAAAAGCTATGGCACAGGTAAAACCTCGATAAAGTGGCCACGCTAGTCTCATGGCAAATGTTTTTATGATAAGATACCTTTCTACTATGAACGATAATCTCATGCATTTTATACGTTGAAGTTGGACAGTTAAAACCTCGATTAAGTGACCACGTTACTCCCGTAGTACAAGGTTTTTATGACAGAATAACCTTTCTTATATGAACGAATATCTGATGTATTTAATACGTGTGTTGAGTGATGAAGGCCAGGGAAGATTTGAACAAAGCTTTGGTTCCACTTTCGTTTTGTTCAGAATACTTAGCACCACTGTGTACCCGCCTGCAAAGAATAATCATCGACTCACCAGTTCACTTCCGGAGGTCCGACGGAAACCTCGACCGTTAAAAGACAAAAGAATCTATTAGAATCCGAGATATTTAACATGCCATCCGCTCTAAATTATCAATCACATCCTCGAAGAAACTTGCAACAGACACACTGCTTTCAATATTTTGAAATATTTTTCACGTTTTCCGTTAAAAATCATCGGAGATTGTTACGTAATCGACCGGAAGTAAAATGGTGACAATGCGGCTTTAAACTAACTGTTATCTAAATCGGCGACTTATTCGTTCAGCGGCTTCGGCAATCATGGTCTCTTGTTATAGGGTAACAACATCTGTCCCGCTAAAAAAGTGTGATATCTCCTTCAAGCTAAGTAAATGGATACGACATTCCTTTATAGAAAGTTTGCTAAGAGAATTTATAGAAATGTTTTTTTATTTCTCTTTTTCAATTTTTATTAGTGTTTCCCAAGGCCCTTAATTATATAGCATAACATCTGGAAGTCGCACAGGCGAAATTGACAGACCAAAATTAGTTTAACTTTTTTTTATTTCATTGATTTAGCGTAATTGGAATGAAAAAAAAAATGATTTATTAATTCAATTGTTTGCTTTTCAAGTGAAAGGTCGGCATGGCTTTATTTGCTTTTTTTGGAAAAAGCGAAGTCAAATCAATTATTTTAAGAGCTCTGCAAACAATAAATAGAAAAAAACCTACACGTGAAACATTTCAACTGAAATGTTGACATGAAGTTTATTAAAAAAATAGGTCGAGAAAGGTGCGATGTTTCTGATAAAAATAACAAAAGTTTTATATTATCTGAAATACTCGAATACAGTAAAGAGAAATTTGGTTATGAGTATTTTGTTTATTTACACTAACACTAAAGCGATTTTAATTTTAAAAATTTAACTTTAAAAAGTGATCTTCAGTATTATTTTTATATTATTATTTCCTTACTCTGGTTTGATGTAACATACAATCACACCTTAATCACATCCTTAATTACATTTTAATGCACCGTGGCACCACATACTCATATAAAATTACTTCCCCTCCCCCCGAATATGAGATTACCCTGGGTTCATAATTATAAATATATGAACATGACAAACAAAAAGCATTCGCTGTTTCATCTGACGCTATTAGCATTATGTGCCGTCCCTCTGTTGGGCTGTAACTACGCTAAATACTGATTTTTGGAAATTTATTTGCCATCACACACAAGATAAGAGATAATTACTGATTCGCCACTAACAGGGCTATTCCAAGTTGCTTGGTAAAGAGTCAAGAAAAGCTGAAAAGATAAAAAAAGGCCAAGAAATAAGGATATATCTGTGCCTTGATATATATTATATGTATATTGGACATTGATAACAAGAAGTTATATTAATAGTGCTGCTCATACAACTCTACCAACTCCTTCTTTGTATTTGATGACACTCCGAGACAATAAATGGAACTGGTGAAACCGAAAGAAAGAAATGAAAAATCAAGCCAGACATGAAATGTACCTTGTCTGAGACAATTTAACCCGTTCCCAAAAATAACAAATACGACGTTAAAACAGAGGTTATTCTATCGAAACAAGAACTAATTCTATCGAAACAGGAACTAATCTAAAGGCTATAGAAGACCAAGTATAGAAACAAGAGCTAATTCTATCGAAACAACAACTATTTCATAGAAACAAGATCTAATCTATCGAAACAACAACTATTTCATAGAATCGAGGGCTCCACATCCAAGCATTTTTAGTCACTTCCTTATTTTGACGTCGCCTTCGTATTAACAATGGTCGGCACATACACCGTAGACCAACTCTCCCTTCACTACAAAGCCATCCTTATTGTCGTAGGAATAGAATCAAAAAGCCCAAACTGTCGCAAGTGGGCTTATTGGCTTAAGTCTATCTACCCGCGGGGTCTTAATAGTGATGACTTTTTTTGTAGTAGGAACCCAAGTAGGGATGTGTAAATTCTTTTTATCCATAGCGCGCGCTATTCTAGAAAATGCGCGTTTTTGTCAGTTGTAATGTTTTTGCGTCTCGCGCCACTATTCTGATGTAAATAAGCTTGTAACGATTCACCTTCTTCAGTCTGCCCTGAAGAAGTCTTATTAAAGACGAAAATTTGGCAGAGTCGATTTCCAGTTTTTGGTGTATTGTACTTATTGTCGAAGGATGCATAGTTGCACTTGTAAATATCCTCGCCATTGTTGTATTACTGCGCAAGACATTTCGTGTCAAAAAAGCGACTTACTTCGTGCTGAGCATGACCGTGGCAGATTTGCAAGCTGGTGTATCCTGTCTTCTTTCTGCAGCTGGCATTGCAATGCGCTATGCGGAAATGTGGCTGCTTATCGTCCTTACTGCTTCTCTCTTTTCTTTAGTCGCGATTTCCATCGAGCGAACATATGCTGTTTTCCTACCTTTCAAACATCGCTCGTCACAAGGCTGTTCCTACATTATTTGGATCGTTCTGATAAACATACTTTCTGTTTGTCGGATGATCTACCCTCTTCTAGCGCGGCTATCGCCACAATATGATCCTTTGACCGATTTTATTATATGGTGCGCTGTGTCCTTGACATCATTATCTATCATGATTATCTGTTACATCTCTATTTGGGTCAAGATGAGATTCGGAAGGACGTTTGATCACGAGCAATCTTCAAGGAACAACGCTAAGCTTGCCAAGACGTTGTGTATTGTCAACATCACCACACTTGTCTGCTTTCTTCCTCAATTTATCATTTTAGGCATGATTGATCTTAATTGGTGGCAAAACCCTCACTATTTCTTTTTTCTCTTTTTCCTTGAGAATAGCAACTCATTCTGGAATGTTCTAGTGTATTCTATTCGAATGCCAGAGTTTAGGAGGGAGTTGCGTGAAATCTTTAAACTTGCTTCAAGGACTGGTTGCAGAAAGGTGGGGCCTCGTCAACATGACAGATCACGTGATCAATCAAATGCCGTGAATGCTGACCCACTGTCACGTGATGAGCCAGTCCTTGTTTTAGGCAACTTGCAGATGTCACATTGCGACCAATAAAACAATAGAACTTCTCCATTGGTGGACTCAGCGGATGTAGTCCAGAGGGCCGGTACCCCCTCCCCCTCACCATTTGGACTGATATTATAGCATGCTTGGATATTAACTACTTATTAACCGAGCGCTTCGGCTCTACGGAGAAATATTAGACCGGGGTCTTGAATGTACCGCCCAAGGCCGCAGCAAGCGAGGGTTATAAAAGTTTTATTATATGGCTTTTAAAAATTAAAATGACGAGAAACAAATGAACTTTCGCATTCGCGCGAATATCGATTAGTTTATCGATCGATTTCAAAAAGGCGGGAAAACAAGAAACACTCGCGCACGGTCAACTTAAAAATGTAAAAGTGTGAAAAAAAAAATAGACGAAGACAAGATTCCAAGGTCAAGGGTCACAAAGCACCTTCTCTTCCTTTCTGTTTAGTGCCTCAAAATATAATTCCCCTAACTTGAATAACTTCACTCGAAAGCCAAACAAAACAATGCATTCTAGCATTAACAAGAAAGAAATCGATCATATATGCGAGCAAAAGACTCGCGGGGAGGCCAGGTACTCATTTACGGGGCCAAAGCATGGGAGGGGTACTGGGGAGACGTGTCCCCCAAAAATTAAACAATTATAAGGAAATGACCAGTAGGGGCGTGGCCAACATTGAGTGTATTGTGGCCCCTAATATTTCAAGGCTGCTACATCTCTGATTTATTAAACCCTTACTAAGTTGCACCAAGTAGGACACTCAATTGACCAAGAAAATACATCAAAAAACTTTCAATTTTTAGTGCGTTTAGTGGATGGCTAGGGAGAAAATTCCCGACCGGAAAGCAGGAACTTTGGGGACTAACATAACCTTTTCCGCAGGCATCGCTTTGCCCAGAAAGCAGCAGAAAAGAAACACAGGCGCTCGGGTTTCCTGAGGTGATTCGTCTCTTTTTCAGCTTTTGCCATTGTCCCCTCCCCCCCCCTTAACAAAGGAATTTGTCGACCACAGGAAACCCGAGTCTCGGTTTCTAACGTTCAGAGACGCCTGCGGAGGGCTAGGGACTAACGGTGCCATGAGAGTTTAAAATGTTTGATCTAAAACATGTTTTAATGTAATGTGAAGTTTCTCAATGCACTGTAACTGATTTCGTGGGGGATCTCTCCGCACGACTATATTTCGAGGGGTGCACTCCTCACGACCCTCTTTCGGCCCCTCCCCCACTATCGTTGCTAATGAACTTAGCTTTTCTAATTAATGATTACCCTTGATAGGATAACCAGAAAGCAAAGGTATCCCGAGCTCAGCCACTACCGCCTCATCAGACGAATGAGAAAGCGCCGAGTTGGGTAAGGAAAACGATCCAAAGTTCATTCCACATTGCTGTAAATCGGAAAAAATCTTCGCATCTTTCTACTAAATTTGCATTAAAAATATGTTAACGAATTAACTGTGGCATACCACATGATTTGCTGAGGGGATGCAAACTCATGAGGTATCAAATGGAAAAAGGATAGAATGACCCATTATTTTCGGAGTCTGGGGAGGAGGCTTGTCTTCCCTAGACATAAGCTACATAGACATGCTTCTCGCCACCGCCCGTCCATCGGCATTCGTTCGCCCCGCTTTTGGGTTCCCGGCAGAGCCTAGAGTATAAATCATTATAAATAAATACGTGTTATACGATCCCGAAGATAGCCACTGAACGGGGGAACCACTCTACTCCTCTCTATGCTTGTTTTACTGTAAATCATTTATTATTTCTCAAACATCACGTGATTTCCCCCAGGCCCACCCCACTAGCCGGAGCTGCTGTACTTTTCACACCCGAAGCACGACTAAACGCAATCATGGGGGAGGGGGTAAGGAGGTCAAGCAGGAAGCCAAGTCAACCCCGAGAAGAACCATCAATCAAAGTCATGAACGTTTCTTCAGAGTTCACTTCCGGTTTGGATCCAGCTCAACTCCAGACAGAAAGAACGCAGGTTTTACAAGCAGCCGGTGAAAGCTGTAAACGACGATCAGTGGACATCCTCATGTGACACCAGAACATCATGACGTCAGTGATTGTTGCTATAGTTACAAATTAACCACACAGCTTTGTTCTTACGTTATCATAACGCATTTGTGGGAAATGCACAAAATATTTTTTTGATGACAGCCACATTTTTATGCATCAAATTATCGTATAAATGTCGCGCATTTTTCACACGAACGTTTTATTTATTGAGGAAACCTGATATGAGATTGAAGTGTAGATAGTGCTCAGTGCAATATAGATGTTTCAGGAATAAAAATTATTTTTGTGTACGTGTTCAGTGTATCAATAACCTCACCAAGACAATAAACTATACACTTAAATATGTACATTGTATAACAGCACAGCTTCCAAAAATTTAGTCCAAGTTGCCGGGTGGGTGGGTGGGGGGGGGGGGGGGGGGGGAGGGACTGGTTTGAAGGGGTTGAGGGAGGGACTGGTACCTGGGAGCTGCCACTGACTAGCATACTCTGCACCATTTGTTTTTCTATAAGCTATATCAACACTTGCAGTGAGTACTGCTTCCTTAAGCTGAGGAACCCGTGTGATTTCAGTATCTTTCATGTCAATGGTCAAGTGGACATCAGCATCCTAGTGCAAGGAAAAAAATTATTTTGAGGTTAACAGATCCCAGTAAATAAGCATCAACTCATGCAAACTTGGATGCATAATTCAAGTTTGTTCTTGCCAACATCTCTCTTGTTTCCTTCAACCTCCGGTGTACGTTCATGACAGTTGCAGTTGTTGATGGGTCAGCAAATTTAAGGTGAATGTCCGGTGTGTTGCTAAAGTCTGCATTTGACTCTTCTCTTTTTGGAGTGACTGGACCTGAATGCACTGGACTTGAAGTGGAAGATGCAGGGGAAGTTGTGTTACTTTCTGAGCCGACTGAGGCCTCACCAGCCTTATGTAGGGTGGGATAATGATGGCTTTCTAGCTCTGACTCATATTCAAGAGCATTTCTATTGTATCTCTTTGCTAGTTCATTGTCTGATGGACATGTTTCAGGCCTTTGGTTGGCTGATGACAAATAAATCTGCGGTCTAGAATATGAAGTTTCTTTTAAGCTTCCCTCAGCACTGAGATATGACAGAGACCTTGTAGTTTGATTGGAAATTGGCATGGCATGTTCCACAGACTGAGGTAGGGCCCTACTGCTGTTGCCATCACTATTACCAGCATTGCATCTACAGTTAAGAGAATGCTGCTCACATTTTTCTTCAAGCATTTTAACACGGCTCTCCAAAAGTATAATTCTTGCAGACATTTCATTGTTCTGTGACAGCATTGAGTTAAATCTGTCTTCTATTTCATGAAATTGTGCCTTCAAACTTGTTAGCTCTGAGTTAGGAGTGGTGGTAGACTTGCCCAAGTGTTGTACAGACTGGTGCAGTTGATTATTATGTTGTGATATATCATGGCGAACTATCTCTGGTTGGTTGACATTTTCACTGCCTGTCAGATCTACAAATGAAACTTCACCTGTTAAAAAAGAAAGGGACACTATCAATCAATGTTGCTAGAGAAATACCTCATGATTTAGTGGTGAGCTTTCAATGGATATTCAATTATACAGTATGATATAATGTGTGATGCTAGGTAATATAAAAATGATAAACTGATATTTCCACAGCCACCAGTGTGGGGATATATTTATCAACACATGTGGTGATAGCAAGTTTAAGTAGGGAAGTTTAAGGAGTTAAACCAAGGAGCTTTCAGTATTTTTGTGACCACCTGAAATATTTCATAAAATAAACAGGGCATTACATGGCTGCTTGTGGATACATTGTACTTATCTAGGAGTAACTTCAGAACACCTAGCCACATTAATATAATATTATAATATTAGTAATATAAAAGAACAAGGCATTAAATACAATGTAACCAAATTATGTGGCATTCCTAAGTTCAGCTCTTATCTACATATTATGTGTTCCTGGTATAAGCATCCAGCAGGCAGAGTGGAATTCAAAACTACATTGCAAATCAATTTTGATTTAATCTGTAAACAATACTATTATTCATGACTGAGATCCCTTTCCACCACTTTGTTTGTAGATGAGATTTTTATTTGAGTAAATTGGTACACCTACTGTACCTCCAACCCCTCTGCCATGGAGATGTGTACCAGAGCAAGGAATGGGACTAAGTCCCTTTCGTTCTTTTCCCATTGGTGTCAACATCAAATCAGGGCTGGGCTTAGGGGCTGTCATCATGGCAACTGGGGCTGGAATACTTGTTGACATGGCAACAGGTGCAGCAGTGAACAAGCCCCTTGATATCTTGGGCTGTTGGTAAAGCCCTGCAGAAGTCACAACTTGTGAGTTCACCCATCCACTTGTAGTATTTTCATCTTCCCATCGAACTGACTTGGATGTCTGTGAGGGATGTGAGCTTTGCACTGAGATGTGGCCAAGTGACCTATCATTACTCACTGATTGGTTTTGTTCTATTGCCTCCCATGCTTCAACTCTTGGCATCAATGTGTTTTCTTTCTCTACCAGCTTCCCAGATGTAAAACCATTATTTTTGTTAATCCAGTTCTCCTTGTCCTCTTCATCAATAACTGTGCGCATGTCCTCATTCATTGCTCTAGTCACAAGCGGAATGCTAAAACCCCCCTGACGCAGAGCATCTCGGTTATCCTTAAAAGACTTCATTTCGGTGTTCTTTGGTAGGGGGTGATAGTCAGGTTTGCTGTTCTCCGACGCAGAACTTAACTTTGCTTTCCCTTTATTTTTTTTACTCTTCTCTATAGTCAATTTAGGCGAAATCTCCTTATGCTTCAGACGGCATTTCTGTACAATTTCACGCAGTTGTATAACTTTCCGTTCAGCGTATCCAAGAGCTAAAAACTGTTCTCTCGTCAATGGTGGTTTATAGTGGAATTCGTCGCGAAGAATCTTGTAGACGGTTTCCACGAATCGTAAATCTGTTTTCCCGTAAAGATCATAGTCCTTCTCGGAGAAAAATTCTGATAGCTCACACGAATAATCCAGGAATACGTAGTGAAGAATTGGTAGAAAACTGTCCGGTTTGCCGAGACTAAGTGCTCGCAAATCCAAATCGTGCATTCGTGGAAAGCGGACGTTCTTTAGTTCTTTCAACAGTTTCCTGAGGTTATTATTAATATCTCCAGTCGCCATCGTCAAGTGGAGTCCTTCGTGCACAATTCCGGCTGATATCAAAGAGATCGGCGGTGGGACAGTGTGTTGTAAACAAACAAAATTAGTTTCAATAAAATTTAGCGGTCAAAATAACCGCCATTTTGAAATTCTGAGCCCACGGTCTATGGACACCGCAAGCGAAAACACAGGTAACCCAAAAATCCAAAATAAGAAAAAAAATTAATTCTGACGCTAAACTTTTTGCAAATAATAAAGACCGGACCTAAATATTGACAATATAAATGCAATACTAGGTTTTCTATTCAACAGCAGCAACAGTCTCTAAAAAAGTGTGGGTAAAAAAGCCAGCGATCTCTTTTGTCAGCGGTATACCATTTCATAACAAAATGGCGGACACTAAACTCCGAAACCCGCGAAGAAAAAAAGGCGCTAAACACCAGCGAAAAGAGCCACCATTTCCAATCCCTGTGCAGACTTTGACTGGAAAAACAAGTTGCGATGAGCGATGGTTTTACTACACGGGACATTTTAGCGGAGTCTCCGTGGTCGTGGAGAGCTCTGGGGATATAGTTGATCTTTACCGCATGGTGAGGGAAAATGGATGGGAAGGTTCATGGGATAATGGTTGGGCGAAGAGGGTGTGTGCGTAGCCAGGGCTGCATGGAGGGGGAGGGGGTAGGGGAGTGCTTAGTCATAAATGCTGTTATCCAAATTAGTCTTCATCAAGATTTGGGAATTCTTACATTTCTTCGATTGTTTGCAATGGGATTGCCTGAAGAAAGCGCTTTTTTAGAGGGGGGAGGGGAGGGTGAACAAGGGGACCAAGTGACAGAGGTAACTGGGATAGGGGGAGGGGTTAGACAGAGAAGGGGAACAATAGGATAAGGAGGGGGTGGTACAGAAAAGGATTGGTAAATGAGGATACGATTGAGATATGAGAGGAGTAGCTTATGATGATGAAGGTGTGATAGCCTGGGAGGGTTCTTCCCATGTCGACTAGATAGGGATGTTCGTCGTATTTTTATGGGGTATCCAAGAAAAAAATAGGCTTTTCCCTTAGAATTGGTATTTTAAAGGCTTCTGAGGTATTGTTTAGGGTAGCAATTTTTTGTCATGCAGGTATTTTTAGGGGTATTTTTTTAATTTTCCGATACGCATCCCTATCACTTTTACCTTGAAGACCCCCTCCCCCCAGGTGTGATAGAATGGCAGGGGAAGGCATATTTGAGGAGGGTTGGGGAAAGATGGTGGTTATGAAAAGTGACCAGATACATTGGATTGAAGGGAGTGTGATTGCATGGTTAAGAGGGGAGACGTCAAGAGAAAGTGGATGATAGTGGGAAGCTGAAGGGAGCGTAAATGAAATAGGGAGAGGGAGAAGTGGTCAAGGGGAAGCGCCTATTTTCTCTTCTGTTACGTAATGTTTTTCGATGTTTATGTCACCAATTGAAGCTTGTTTCTTGTTTCCTTAGGGATTTTTTGGGAAAGGTAACCTGTCACGAAGTAAACCAGAGTACGATGTCTTGTCTAACATATCCCAGCGAGCATTCTCCAAATCGGACAAGCTTAGGAGATGTGAGTGTTCTAATACAATTTCATATTTAGTTGAAATTTTGATGAATGGTGTTTGAATAAAAATCGATCTCTTCAAATTGCACTACGCTAACCTTAAATCAAAGGGATGTCAAAAAAACAAGGATGCAATAAGCCCTCTGGCAGTGACCACCTTCAGTGATAGTAGCTTATAACAATAAACACACACAGGGGCGCTGGATTTGGAACCTCAGTCTATTGTGCCTTCTGCATTATTGCTGGTGGAAGTTATTATTTTAATATGCATTTCTTAACAGTTGATAATTTTATTTTATTTCAGTGCCTCCTAAGGAAAGACAGATTAGGCAATCAAAATTCAGAGAGATCAGAAAAGAAAGGTAAGCCACTTCTAATTCTCATGGAAAGTTACAGGATGCCAATCTCCATCTAAATGACTAAGAAAAATGTTGCACATATTTTGCAATCCTCAAAACCAACTTTAGATGAATACCTATAACTTCAAAGAGAAATGAAGAATTGTTCTTGTTGATATAAGGGCAAAATTTAAAAGAAATTTCTCAAAGGAGGACGGATTTCACTTTGAGTTTGCAGGGAGCACTGGAAGACTGTTTTGGTCTTCAACAAAATTGAATCTTTGAAGGCAAAACTCTGAGAGTCTTGGAGAGTTGAAAGCATTTTCATTTTGCATACTACATGGTTTTGGTGTTTGCTACACTAGAAACATTTATAGTTGTTTTTTTAGTATAGCCAGGTTTTTAGAATCACTATTTTTTTTTACCAAATATTAAATTCATCTTTGATTAATTAATGTATCTGATGTTTCTGGATTTTTTTTTTCATTTTAGATATAGAAATCATTGCAAATGGAGAAAGTTAGCAACAGAAAAACAAAGCTGCTCAGTTGAGAGAGAGCCATCTCCACCAGAGACTCACATGACACAAGATTTGTACTCTGATGACAGTGAGAGTGAGAGTGATGGCGAAAAAGACTTTCAAGCTAATGAGAACGATGATGATGAAGGTAATGGTGATAGCAGTGGTGATGGTCATGATCATGATGATGATGATGATAAAGATGTTACGGAGGTCATAAAAGATGTTTTAAAGCATTCCAAGCCCTGCAACAAAAGGTATTTGAAATAGTATTTATTATAGACAGTTTGACCGCATAGTGGCATAAGGTGATGCTGGATATTTGACATCATAGGCAGACAAATGCCACCTCACAAATTTTAGGGTCTATAATTTGCAAGCCTACACTGTGTAGTATATGTAGCAGCTGTAAAATGTCTTCTAAGGAGGTACATGACAGCTGCAAATCTCTAAATTTACTGAAATAATACAATTAAATTGTTTAGAGTCTGTTGGTGAAGTTCTTGTTGTTGTCACTACCGCCAAGAATCCAAATTTCTCTTTCTCTTCTCCTCTAGGAATTGAACAAAAACTATTTACTAATCAGTATCTTGCATGTGTAGTCAAATGGGTTAAAGCACAAAATTAAATACATGCATGTTATTGATTGGTTTATTGTAGTTGGTTGACACACAAGACATTGCTTAGTACTCTTTGTTAATGCAATACAACAAATTGCATTTTCCTTTTCAGACCAGAATCAAATGACTCTTGTCCTCCAGCTAAAAGACCTGACCCATATCCTGTGTTTGAGCAGCTTCATCTCAGCTTAGAGGAGGTAACCAGCTTAGAGGAGCTGACCTGAACAGGACTCACGTAGAAGGGACAGTGGCATATACCAGGAATACTTTCTAATTTTTTTACATAAAGTTACTACTCTGTTTCTCAGAGTTGATTTAATAGCTTGTTTACATCGGCTATAAACACCATCTAATTGTTTTTCAACAGCTTGTCTGTATTTTTTAAAATTATACCACATGTCTATAACCTTGTCTAAATTCCCACTCTGACGTCCAGGCATTAAAGTAAACATGTCAAATTGTTATTTCTTCCAGGCTTTCTTTTTATCTTATGGGCTGGGCTGTTTGTGTGTATTGGACAAAGAGGTAAGGTTATTAAGTTCATACTTTTGCATTTTCCTAGTCTTTGTACAAAGTTATTTGTATTTTTTGGTGTGTGTTATTTTTTGAAGGCAGGGCTAATATAAATGCCCAACTCATTTCTCTCTAAGAGAATGCATGACAATGCAAGAGAATTGCATTATTTTTTTTTATTCCATCAGTAAACAGTAAAAAATAATTCCCATTTAAGGGTATCTTTTTGCCCTTTTTATACTGATTATACCTGATTATTACCTTCTACTGACTATATTGCAATGTAAACTTAGTAATAGTATATCATAACTTCAATATCTCCATTGTCACCAATACTATGATGGTTTATTGTTAGAGTGGAATCAATTTCACTCTCTATGATTCCATCTATGATTTTATTTTCATATCAATTGCCTATTTTTCATTGTGTTTTTGTTGTTGTTGTTTGTCTGCTTAGTGAATGTACAATATGTACATGCCATTTTATTTACCTCTCCAACATTTTTCCTTAGAGGGAGATGAATCTAAATGACATGTGGCAAGCCTTCTGTGCAGCAAGTCCAGACTTTTTGCAGAAATATATAGTCTACCACTACCTGCGCTCAAAAGGATGGGTCCCAAAAACTGGGCTAAAATATGGAACTGATTATGGTGAGCATTTCACTAAGGGGTGGGTGCCAAAAAATGGGCTAGAATATGCAACAGATTATGGGACAGGTGTAGAAAACTGGGATGAAGAACTG
This sequence comes from Nematostella vectensis, assembly GCF_932526225.1. Lineage (NCBI taxonomy): Eukaryota > Metazoa > Cnidaria > Anthozoa > Actiniaria > Edwardsiidae > Nematostella > Nematostella vectensis. The sequence goes on from NC_064044.1 coordinate 13,074,863, forward strand.
AGCAGATTATGGGACAGGTGTAGAAAACTGGGCTAAAATATGGAGCAAATTATTGTGAGCATTTCACTCTTTAAGGGTTGTTTCTTAAAACAAGACTAAAATATGGATTACATTATATCATATACATATTATGGATCAAATTGCTGAAATGATGTTCTTTGCAGGATAGAAATAGAGTTGAAGTGTAATTATAGATATTTTGTTTCTCCTTTCTCCAATTAAATCAATAGTTTGATTTATTTTAAAGCTATTTTCAGATACGTGTTCAATAAACACATTTTATTGTTTCAGTCATTTATAAGGAAGGGATGCCATTTTATCATTCAAGGTAACAAACAGTCTATTACATTGTATGGTTACAGTAAAATAGAGGAGAAAACATAACACAGATCCAGGCTGAGATAAAAAAAACCTCCTGGCTTAACACAATTGCAGGCCCATCCTTTTGTTGACCCAAAGGGCTATTTCCACCATACCTCAAATACAAAAATGTTAAAAAAGAAAAAGTCCTTGGAAAGGATAAAAGTATTTAAGCAGCTTTTCATGATTTGAATACCAAAATCTTCTAAGGGTAGTATGACCATGTAGCCTGCACCATATGTTAAAGAGACAAAGAGTCAAGACACCACAGTTATGTCTCTGGGATTTTTGTCTGTTTTGCTTGTAGCTACTCTGTTGTTGTTCAGTTGGTAGAAGAGAAGTCACTTGACACACAAAATGTTGTACAAAGCAGACCGCTGACGTGGTGTAGTCTGTGTGGGCTCAGCAGGGTCAATGAACATGCTGCAAAGGTCAGTAACAAGGCTGGATGTGATAATCATTAAGTGAGTGGGAAGGTCAGACAGACATACTGTTAGACAAACAGGCATACAAAAAGAAAAGCTATTAAAAGGGTTGTAGCAATAGAAGGTTCAAAACATATGTTTAGTAAGAAAACTCCCAGTCATGTGACAGACAGAAAAGACGCAGATGGATGGACACTCAGAGAGGCATTCAGACGGGCGGCCAGACGGGTGGCTAGACAAGCGGCCAGGTCTGATGGACAGGCAAATGGGGACAGGCAGGCAATATGACGAAAGACAAACAAGAAGACAAACAAAAAGGATCAGCAATGCTTTCAAGAAATTTTAACTGACATATCATTGTTTTCCTGTTCTGCAGGAAGTAATGATCTGCTATGTGATAAAACCCTCTGGTAAGTAACTGAATCATGTAAGGATGTGATGATGGTGAAGAGGATGATAGAAAAGAGAAATGACTGCAGGCTTACCATTATTTATGCCATGATGATCAACTCTTTTTAAAATCACTTTATATCCTTTTTCTCTATACAGAAATAATGAAAGAGGATCTTATTCTTCCATCCTGCATTCCAAGATTTAAAGTACAGGTACAGTAAAACTGTATTTTTAATTTTATCTACATGCTATAACATTTTTTATTGGGGGGCAAGTCTCATTTTTTCTAATTGCTGTGGAGGCAGATGCTGGTTCTTCATGTCTTTTGTAACATTCTTGCTCTGCCAAAGGGGCAGCACCCCCCGCCCCGTGCTAGCTTGCCTCTGTTATTAGTTCCTCCTTCAACATAAAACATGATGAGAAATTTATCCATATGGAACCACCTAACAACATTTAGTGTGTCTCCATTCCCCTATGTAATCCCCATGTTATGTCAGCACATGTCTTGTCCCCGTTTGGACTTCAGAGGTTTTGTTTTTGCTAGAGGGTGTTATGTTGGGTATAATATAAATCTTGTCCCTGTTTGTATTTGAGAGGTTTTGTTCTTGCTGGAGGCTATGTTGGGTATAGTACAAATCGATTTTGTTTTTGCAGGAGGTTGTTATGAGACGATGGATTCCTGAAAGGGCAAGAGAACCAGATAAACCATGAACCTTTATCTAATTTGCGAAGGCAAGTTAAAAATAACAATCATTGACTTTCACTGCTCTTTATTAAAAGGCTGTAATTAACTCCTTTTGTAAATAAATGAATCGTTAAAGAAGATTGTACAAAGTAAACATCAATTGAACAAGATGCAAATTTCATGTTTTACTGATATGACACACAGAAATACAGAATTGTGATTTATTATTATATACATTATTAAATGATCTGATGATATTGTTTTTTTTTCACTTTTAATAAAAGATAAAGACACAAACAATATTTCATTTGTTTATTAAGAAATAAATTGATGATACAATTATCTGTGCTACAAACAGCTTTATACTAGACAGTTGAAATAGAGACAGTTTTACAGACAGCTTTATACTAAACAGTTAGTCTACTGCAAAAGTTAGATACTGCACAGTTAGATACTGCAACAGTTGAAATAATGTTCAAATTATTTTTTGATAAAATTTCAATTTCCACTTCCTTATTATTGTAGTCTACAACTTAAGATACAATCATGACAAGGACAAAAATCGAGATAAAGACAATAACATAATTTTCAAAAATACAAACAAATATTTTTTTCTGCCAAGCCTCTAAGGAGATTAACTATAATACAAAGTTTAGGTTGATCTAATTTTCTGTACAGCCACTACTGTATTAACAGTAGTAGAGTTTCTAGTTTCTACTAATTTCCTCTGTATAAATTCAGCATTTTAGTTAAAATTAATAAATTTTATTAATTGCTCATAACATGGTTCGATGGTTATAATCTGTTTGGTGTTGTATCTTGCTTGTATCAGGCTCAGTGGATGGAATTTTTTATTTTTATTTTTTTGCAAATTCACCCTTATAAAGAGTATTTTTCAGCCGCCATTTAGTCATCCTAGCAAAATACTAAGTGTAATAAGGCATTAATTCCCATTGGCTGATTTTGGGGAGCTGGTTGAAATATTTTCAGTATTGGTGAATAATGTATAAACCTTTTATTTTGGTGTTTATTTCAAAATGTGTCTACTTTTTATGTAAACAATTTAACAGAGGTACACAGTCCCTTTAAGATACTCATGAATTACTCTACACTGCTTATTGGCCCCTTCTCAAATGATTTGCCTTTTTTATGGAAGCAATAACGAGTGCAGTTGAGAAGGGCTATATAAGAAAGTCAGGAATGACTCTACACTGCTTGTTCGCCTTCCTCAAATGTGGGGTTGACATGCCCTGGACATGTCCTGTCATCGCCTGTCCCAATACCGACATTCATGTAACCACTCTGTGATAGGAGGACGGGTGCTGGCTGGGCTGCTCTTTGACCTGCAAATAATACGCACGGTTGGAAGTCTCCTTTTGCAGCTGTCATGGTCTCTGTCACGCAAGCCCCTGTAGCCCACTACACGTGCTTGCGTGACAGACCACAACGGCTGTGGAGGAGTCTCTACAGTTCTTTTAATGGGGGGGACTTTTAATGGGGGGGTGAATAGGTTCGCGGGTCGGCGGATTCGGCCCAGAAAAGCTCACGGATTACGGATTTGGATTATTATTTCAGCGGATTGACGGATTTTGGAAGTACGGCAGATCAGGTATCTCTTCACAATTCGCTGAATTCGGGCGCGGATTTCGGATTTTGACCGCTTCGACGGTCGAATTTCGGATTTTAAATAAATTTCAATCGATGCTATTGTTTATCTGTCAAACCATGCGGATCTAAAAAAAATATGCGGATCCACGGATTTGCCCCAAAAATGTAGCGGATCTGCGGATTTACATACCCCTATTCACCTCCCTCCCCTTTAATGGAATAATTATGATTATAGAAAGGATGGTTGAAGTGTTGATAGATGACAGTGGGGTCTAATAAGCACCTTCATTCTCCAAAAACACCTATCATAAAATATTGTACCCACCAAAATGCCATTCATTGCCTAAATGCGCTGCCTTTCGTAAAGGCCCCCACGGCAAAATTTTAGAGATAGCCCCCGTTTTAATAAATGCCGCTCCCCAACACCCTAAAGCAGTATGTCCAAACACAAGGCTATTAGCACCCACAATGTCAGTAGTGTCAAATGGTATAAAGGCTGCATCTCTACCTTTCTCTGATTCAGCGGCAGCAATCTCAGTATTCATGTATAGGGGATGACTGTCAGTGGTTGCCATGGTAGTAGGTGATTCTGGCTCTGTTGTCTCCTCGTTTTTGATCTGTGAGATAATCATCTGGAAGTTTGGACGCTGGGACGGGTCTTTGTTCCAACAGCTTTTCATCACGTCATAGATGTGGTCTGGACAGTCCTCTGGTTTACCTAGATGAACTCCCTGGAAAAACAAACAGGAAAAACTATTGAATGGACAGGATTTCACAATTGGTTAATTTCCTTCCTAGCCGCCTTTTGGCTCGATGCGATTTTGCTGATGAGTCAATAGGAAACAAATATTGTTCGGATCTATCATGGGTGCGCAAGAAACTACATACAGTAGCGGATCTAGGGGGAGGGTTTAGGAGGTGTAACCCCCCCCCCCCCCCCCCCTTTGGGTTGCCAGAAAGCCATATGTGACAACAAAATTACCCCCTCTCCCCTCTGTCACTTTGCCACCCCCCCCCCCCCCCCTTAAGTGAAAATCAAGATCCGCCCCCGAGTCCGTTTTTTTTTTTTCTGGGGAGAAGAGGAGGGGGGGGGGGGGGGGGGGGGGGTTGAAACTACTTTGGTATATGATAAATGAGAAGAAAGAATTAGTAAAAGCTCAAATCGCTAGAATATGGAGAAAAACATATATAAGTAAAAGCACCTAGAAAAGAGACAATCAGGGCCACCCAATTGTCCCCCGAAATTTCGATGTGCTCGCAGTTTTTCGGCAAATGCTCGCATGCTGGAGCAATTTTCCAGCTCGCATTGATTTTCGAAGTGCTCGCTGCTCGATATTTATTCAAAAACCAGAAAATGCCTTGTCTCGCAAAAGAAAACTGGGTACCCGCACTCGCAAAAAAACTCGGCTGCGAGGAGAGTATCATGCATTGCATGAAAAAACAAAAAAAACAAAAACAAAAAACGATAAAAACCGATGAACCACATACCCCCACTTCATGGGGACGAAGACCAAACTATGTAATAAAGTAAAAGCGAACCAAGAAGAAGAAAAAAATTACGTGAAAAAAAAAAAGAGCAAATGACCCCGACGTGACTTGAACACGCAACCTTCTGATCTGGAGTCAGACGCGCTACCATTGCGCCACGGAGTCAATCATGAAAAATGTAAGGTTTACTAATGTATTTATTGAAGCCAAAGCTTTTTTTTTAGGTCGAAAGTAATATGATTTTGATTCACTCTCCTAAATATTTGCTCGGGGTACATGGAATAGCATCAAAACAAAAAGTATAAAATAGCAACCTACATTTATTGTACCATAATATCATTCTAATAATATTGAAATAAGCCCTGAGAGAGTTTTGAATTTCAACCAGGTATCACAACACACAGTACACTCTAAAGCTACGACCCCAAAAGCTACAACCCCCCAAAATTTTGCCGTTATTATTTAGTCTACCTTGTTTCCCAAATGGCTACACAGCGCGAAAGTGTCACATGGAATCAGTGATCCTAATGAGGTAATTCAGCGAATTTTGTTGTGCTTTTCATGGAGGAAATATTCTCATGTGCGCGCCAATGAACTATTCGTGTAGTTGCACACATTTTTCAGACACGCTCCTTTGCCCGAAAAATTATCCCAAAAACTCTCCCGGTAACCTAACAGACCCGGCAATTACCTGTAATTTAGAAAAATGCCCCCAGAAAAGTTTTCGAACTCCCTGGCGAGGAAGAGTGTTTATCAAAACAAAGCTTTTGCGTAGCGTGCCGATACGGGTTCGCGACAAGTAAATTATAATTTCCAAAGTTTATGACTAGATTGGCTAAATAGTTATTGAAATTCTAGTTTTGTCGACGTCTGTAGACAACTTGCACCCCAAAAGTTGCTGTGGCATCGGCATTTTTCGGAAGGAAGACAAAGAACAAGTAAATAAAGTCTCATTTTGTTACCGCCTGGATATACTAAAAACATTTGTAAAATCTTGAGTTATATTATAAATGCCATATCATAACACTGATTGGGGCAAGAATGGTAAGAAGCACCAACTCTCCAGGTTTGATTGGGGGGGGGGGGGGGGGGGGGGGCTCACCATGAAAGTGGACATGACTTATTGTCCTATCTTTTACAGTGTAAATTTCTACCAAATGCTATCATACAGCAGTGTAGAGAGCATACATTCGCATACACATAAACTACATAGAAAGATATATAATCCACAGCAGAGCACTGCCATAGAAAATGTGTTTGAAAATTGTTATAAGTGATAGCACATTTGGGGGGGGGGGGGGGGGGTCAAAACAGTTTTTAAGATATAGCAATTTTCAAACAAATAATCTGGAAAGTCAAGATATATTTAGTCCACCAAGTTGTTTTCCAACAGCTACTCTTGTGAGACAATGAGCTGGCCCTATATTTCTGGTGCTGTTTGAATTACTCCTTCAGGAAGGACTACGCCTATCTGGTTAACTTCTAGAATACCATGGATGTAACAAGGGGGGCTATGGCCAACCATTCCTTGGATGTATTTGCTTTGAAATTTAAAAAAAAAATAGAAACCGATGTGAAGACAGATATATAGACACAAATGGGAGCTGCTTCTTCCTTTCTTGGAACTCCGGTCTCCCACTGGAGACCTTGCTATTTTCTAACTATAAGGGTTTGTAATAAAATCTGAATACTAAGCAAAAAATGTTTTAAGATATTAGCATATTCATGGCGAATTTTAGAGCATCACTTAGGAAGCAGCAGCATTGGGGGAACAATAATAATGGGAAATATTACAAAAAAAAACTCTTTTTTTTAAAATTTAGTAGCAGTAAGTATTGTAATAAATAAGTACTTACATATCATTGTTTAGGTGAAAAACAGTTCCAATAAACCTGCGATTATTAGCCACAATTTATTTTGGGTCTCAACAGCATTCCCTAGCATTCCCTTGTTGACAATATCAGCCGTTTTCCCACCAAAATACAAAATGCACATAAGAAATAAATGTAATTAACTTTACTTCATTCCTGAGTGTATAAAGCTAAAACACCTCAAATTTTAGCCTTGAAGAAAGCTCCCGAACACTTGTTTCTTTCTCTACGGCCCTACGGGTCGGGTCTTCGACTAATCGTATCATGAATCGACGAAGGAAATGCGCGGTAAAAATTCAAATTGACATTAATTTCCACAATAGCATTATAGATAGAAAAGCTTTGATTGCATTTGCAATAATATAATTGCCAAAGTTGCCTTTTTTACCTGCACAAATATAAGCTAATGCTCGGATGAAATCTCAAATCCAACATGGCGCGTCTCCTGTCTTGAAGTGAATTAGCGATGACATTATAAGGGCAGAACGGACGTACTTTATGTAAGCTCAGCCATAGCGTAATGACAAATGGGGACACAAAATAGATGGTACACGAAGTGGCGCAGAGGCTCATGGGGTATTGCACAATATGGCAGATTTCCCGGGACCACGAAAAAAAAAACAGTTGCATTTTATGACTGGATACCACAGGTATCCCAGTAACAAATTGAATAAGCTTATTATCTCATAAGGATCACTGATTCCACATGAAACTTCCACGCTGTGTAGCCATTTTGGAAAACAAGGTAGGCTAAATAATAACGGCAAAATTTTGGGGGTCGTAGCTTTTGGGGTCACAGGTTTTAGGTTTTAGGTCTTCGTTTTGTAGACACCCTCGCTCGTCCGGTCGCTTCGCGACCTCATCTCGCTTCGCTTGCTGATTTAATCTCGCTTCGCTCGATTACTGACTCTGAAGTTGACTTGGAGCAAGTCTATGTATTTATAAGCACTTTTATTTATTTATAAGCAATAAAATTTAATAACGTCGTTAACATCACGGGCAAACCAGACGAAATGTTCGTGTATCGAATATTATCTTTAATTTGCTCATCGAATATATCTGTAATAAAGCCAATTTCTTGAAGCTGTTGTCATAGATGAATGTCGTTACGTTTTAGCCGTAGTTCATAACAGCTAAGGCGTTTTTTATCCCTCATCTCTGTGGGGAGGAGGTGAACCGAGATGGAGGGTTGAAAATCGCCTAAACTGTTATGAATCATGGCTAAAACGGAACCAGATCAATATATGACAAAAACTATATATGACAAGAAATTGGCTTTATTACAGATATATCCCATGAACAAATTAAAAAACGGCCCAGCCTCGACTAAAAATTAGACGTTCTTACACACCTGTCAACCTCTGAAAATCTCAAGGCTTGAGAATATTTTGGGGGTAGGGGTGGGGTATATTCATTTTTTAGGGGGAGGGGTGGGTTTAGCCTTGCAGGCGTTGCAGTATAGAAAGCTCTCACGAACAAATCCACTTATTGATCTCACAAGGGTTTTAGATTGTGCTACGCAAAGGAATAATTGTTTCAAATATTTTCAATAATAGAAAATAGGCAAAATGACAATTTTCTATAGAATAATTTTTCGGAAGCGATAAAAATCGCTAAAAAGCGGGAGATTTGGTGCTCAACGCGGGAGAGCGGGAGAAGGGGTTCAAAATCTTGAGACTCCTGCCTCCCGCGGGAGATTTGACAGGTATGTTCTTATAAAAAAAAGAGTGTAATTGTATGTGATCTGAAACTCAACACACTAAACAGGTAAAACTCGCAGACCTACTCGCCCAAATATTAGCTTAGAATTTCACTCAAGACTACATTGGAGACACAATATACTACAAACTGAGATCACAGTGAGCTTGAGATACCTATATTACTTTTTTTTATTCTTTACAAACAGTCCCGTACCCCGAAGGAAGGGGGGTGGGTACGGGCCTGTTTGTAAACTATAAAACACAACGGCCGAAGGTCCACTTTCGGTTCTCAATAGACGTGCTATTTGTTGACATACTGTAAAGCATAAGCTAGATCATTCTGGTATGTAGCCAAATCCGACAATAAACATCCCGTGGAGATACTGCAAAGGCATAAGAAAATCCCTATGTTTTTTCAGCGGTAGTCAGATTTTTATCAGAGAACTCACCCCCCCCCCCCCCCCCCCCCCCCCCTCCCACCCGAAAAATTAGGTACACTTTCTCGGATTTCGCACCGCCCAAAGAAAAATCATGGGTGCGGGCCTGACAAAGGGAATTAAAATGAGTGTTTTATTGTGAATTTCACACAATCAAACTCCCAAAACCACAAACTGTGTGCTTGGGCTCTCTGCGTGCAAACGAGGAAATGTTCTCTTCACACTTCTTCTATAATTGGTTCGCGTGGGTACACTGTTAGTTTCAGGGAGTTATTTTTACTCCACTCAGAGAGTAAAAACTACTCTTTGCGATGGAGTACTTTTAAAGGAGTAATTTGAACTCCTTTATTGGAGTAAAAACCACTCCACTAAGGAGTATTTTTTTTTGTTTACTCCCTTAACGGAGTAAGTTTTACTCTGCTGAGAATTAGTATAGAATGTTTCTTAGAAAAAGAGTGATTTTCACTCTTGTTGGTCAAATAATGGAGTAAAAAGTACTCTTTTCTGGGGGTAATTTTAGCAGAGTAAAAGCTACTCCAAATATCTGAAGTGAAAAGAGTTATTTTTACTCCAGATGGTCAAGAAATGGAGTAAAAAAGTACTCCTTTGAGGGGGTAGGTTTTGAAGAGTAAAAACTACTCCAGCCATCTCGTGTTGAGAGAGTAGTTTTTACTCCAGCTGTATCTTTTTAGAGCAGTAACAAACCACACCAAATATATAAAATAAAGCGAGTTGTTTTTTTACTCTGAATTAGCTGAATTTAATAAGGAAAACGATAGTCTCTATTATATAAGACAACAGATAAAAATAATAATTTATCGTATTTATTGTTGAGACAAAAAACTCTACCCTGTGCCTAGAAGTTTCCTAAGATTTCCTAAGTTCGATCAAAACAACAAAATATGATTAAACTTCCTAAAAATTCCTAGGATTTCCTAGTATAAGCAGTAGACCAGAAAATCGGAATAATTTGGATAAGAAAATCTTAGGAAGAAGATTTGAAGCATTCTACAATTTAGGAACTCTTAGGAAATTCTTAGGAAATCCTAAAAGAACATTTTCAATACAAGAACAGGCCTCACCATACTTGCATATATTGTCAGCTATACTACAACAATAGGAAATGTAATCAAAGACAGGCATTGGACTCGAACATGAGTTTTATGTGGTGTACTTTCAGAATTCGCTCAGAATAATTAGTACTGCATTGAAAAGAAAGATAGGTAGGGTGATAATTGTATAAAATTCTTAGATCCGATTTGAACATTATAAAATAATATATATTGTTTCTAATAGAAATGCTACTTGAGATTATAAAAAAAAGAAGTCCAGCTTTGCAGATGACGGATCACCAGGGCCCGTAAAAGCAAAATGTACCGGGCGTCCCTCGCTTTAGTGGCCGAGAGGGGCTTGGGCCCAAGGCGCAAAATCATAACGGTCGAACGAAAGCCATTATCACAGCCTCCAAACGGATAGCCGTTTATTCCCGTCTTTTCTACGCGTAATTCACCTTTTTTAAGGATTTGATGGCAGAAAATGGATTGAAGTAAAAGGTTAGTGTGTAATGGGCTTTATAATGTGATAGGTTTCTATAGTAAATGTGATTTGTGCGACCAACTTCAGTATCAAATCATCGTTCGTGAGCGGATTTCTCGAACTAGACTGATATGTTTTGTGATTCTTTGTTATCTTCCAAAGCAATACTACCTTCTTATGTGTTTCTCTTATTATCTTCGCAGGACATTATGATAGAGATAGTAAAATGTGCTCGAGTTGCAAAGCCAGAAAAGAAAGAAGTTGGAGGTATAAGGAATGTATCAATGCGTAAATCGCAAGAAACGAATAAAAACTTCGTAAACTTAAGTTATTCACTAATCACTGTACTTACATCTAAAGCGCCTATGCTTTATAAACTGTTACTTGAAGCACAAAATTGAATAACTTAGCTTAGTAAAAACCTAGTAATCAGTCTTGCACCTAAAATTTGTCCAGATATTTATTTTGAATATCTAATGTTACTGTAGTTGGTTTTTGTCCGTATATTCTGATCACAGTAAACCCTGCATATGAAGAACCTAGTTATCTTTTCAAGCTAGCCTACCAGGTTCAAATTTAAATGGTGCATATAGAGGCATTAGGCTTCTAGCTTGTTATCTGAATATACAAAGATGGAAGAGGTGACAGTTCTTTTGGAAAACCGTAATGACGCCAAAAAGGGTAATGTTCAAAAGCTGTTAAAGTAGTTATAGAAAAATAATATTGTGTATGTTTGTTTCAGCTTTGTTATGTTGGAACACTTGTTAGTAATTTTGTCCTGGATACCTTATGTCAAATGACTATTATTTTTCAAACATTTTTTCAACTTATATTTTTGTTATTTTTTAAACTGAATTGTTTAATTAAATCATTTGTTAAATTCATAATAACGTCTTTTCCTTGGTGTTTCTAAATTACTCTAATTTCTCCAGTATTAACCCCTGAAGTAGGTGGAGTTTAAACGGCCATTTTGTAAAAACAGGGGGGAGGGGGTTGAAATCATCCCTTTAGTTACCCAATTAGTAGGGGGAAATAAAATAGGGAGTAAAAATTGACTCCCATTTTGAGGGTGAATTGTACTCTTTTAATGGAGTAACTACAAGCAACCTAGTAAATTACTCCACTTAGCTACCCCCTAAAGTGGGTAAAATTTACTCCCCTAAGAGAGTAGGAAAAAAAGGAGTAAAAAATAACTCCATTTTGAGGGTAAATTGTACTCCTTTAATGGAGTAATAGCAAGCAACCTAGTAAATCACTCCCTTTAGTTACTCCCCTACAGGGGTAAAATCTACTCCCTTGAGAGAGTAGAAAAAAGGGAGTAAAAAATTACTCCAAAAAGGGAGTCATTTTGTACCTCGGTTTTTTACTCCCTTTTTGGAGTTAAAACTACTCTATGAAACTAACAGTGTATACGACCCCTATAGCCCTCCCCTAAATCTATCCTTTGGATAAATCAGTACAGACTTCTTCGTTTTTAGGTCTAGTATGACTGTAGGAAAACGCCCCCATCCTCCTTCCCCCAAACTAACCTTTTTGATAAATCCGCAGACTTCTTCGTTGGTGTAGCCATAGTATGGCTGTAATGCGAACGCGTAGACTTCCCATAGAAGCACTCCAAATGAATAGACGTCAGATTCCACAGTAAAGCGACCATACAACAGGGCCTCTGGGGGCATCCAGCGAATTGGCATCACAGCCTGACCCTCCACCTGATGGGAAACAATTGACATATAGACCATTTGTTTTGACTTTAGATGTCCTAAGGAGGGGAGGGCAGGGCAGGGCAGACTGGCCCTCCGCCAGAACGTTTGACATATAGACCCCGTGTATTATGTGAGGGGCTCTAAGAAGAGGAAAGGAGTGGAAGCTTCGGAAGCTTTGAATTGTTGTAAGGAACCGATCATTTGATGGTCAGTAAGGAAAAAAAAAGAAAAAAACCTAGCTTGGAGATATTTCAGAGAGAAAAAAGTAGGGAAAATTTTTACTTTCCGCCAATCAAATGGTCGGTCCGTAAGGTACAATAAATTCGAAAAACGAACACCTTTAGAATGATCCCCTCTTTCCCCTCTCTTGGCGAAAATATAAAAAAGCGCCCCCTTTGAATAAGCACCCCCTCTGGGTAGAAAAATTAACTTTAGGTTAGACCGTAAAATCAGCTTATATCTCAATCTTGACCAAATAAAATAGAGAATCCTAAATCTTTTGACTATCATTACCGTACCGAAAACTTGACTTACTGATTTATATCCATATATATTCGCTCCAATGAAAACGTAGCCGTAGCTGGTGGTGGAGCAGGGCGTGACATGTTTGCCCTTAGAATCGTTTACTATTTTTGTACATTCTATAAATTCTAGCCTGCATTTTCGCAAGTCATTAGTCCGTTTCATTGAGTTATACCACCGTCTCAGCCACTTCCACAAGATTTGTCACCGTTAAGGTAAAATCGTTTTCTTTCACCTTTTTCATACTAAAATATTGTAACTCCGCCACCGAAACCTACTAGGTATTATTTTCTTGCATGTCTTAATATCTGTATTTTGTAATTTATTTTCTAGAACCGTGTTTAATGTAACTAAAGTATCCAGAAGTCGTACATGCGTGTTTGTTATGTTGGCGCGAGTCACTGGCGGTGACATGCCCCCCTCCTCTACTCCCAAATATTTTAAAGAAATTTTATGGAAATGACCAGAAAGGCGTGGCTGTTACCGACCAACATTTTTATTGTTTCTGTACCGTGCCCAAAATATTTCGAGGCCTGCATACAGCCCTGCGTAAGGAGATTTGTATCAGAAACGTACCTTATAATAGTCTGAGGCATACACATCTCTTGACATGCCAAAGTCCGCAATCTTGACTACCAGCCCATCCCCTACTAAGCAGTTTCTTGTCGCTAGGTCACGATGCACAAAGCGCATGCTCTGTAAGTGCTCCATACCGCTGGACACTTGGAGCGAGATGCTTAGGAGATCTTCTTGTGTTAAGCTCTTCTCTGCAAGAGAGACAAATAGGCCATTCCACGTTATTGAGGTGCCCCTTGTTTGGGAAAAGTTTATCCCCCTACTTGGGGTATATATTTGTTCAGTCTGTCTTCCCTCCCCTCCTCTATCGAGAAAGACCCCTGGGTTATTTTATTGAGTTTGCGTTGGTTCGTGATATGATGTACCCTACTCCTTAGGGTATACCTTTGTCCTCTTTGTCTTCTCCACCCTCCTCTAGTGAGTATGGTCCTCGCTTCCTCATGTACTGATTGAGATCTCCTTGGCTCATGAACTCGAAGATCATTCCGTATGGCTCTTCTTCCGTTGATACGGCCAGGAGCTCCACGATGTTAGGATGGTGAAGGACCGCCATCAGGGTTACCTAGGTAACGGAGAGATTTAAGAATGTGTAGCAGGAAAATAGTATAAACTTGAAAAACGATTTTCTAATTTCTATCCATCAAAACTTCATAAAATGGATTTTGTTTGGTCCCATTATAGTGCGTTTTCGCTGTAACGAAGGGCAGTTTCCACTAAAAAAAAGAAACAAATTGGGACATATTCTAGGACCTCTCCTCAAACGGGAAAATGGAAAATGATACTAGTTATCAAGACCCTTCAGTCTTTTGAAAATAAAAAAAAAATAGAAATTTAGCGGAAAGGATGTCGGCATTTTAATACATTTTGCAACACTGGTCGGTTAACCATAGATACCTCCTGCAAAAACGATGTCTTCATCTCGTTGGAGCAGCCTTGCTTCAAAGTCTTGACTGCAACTATGAGCTCTGTGTCCGGCTTATCCCCAGGTCGCAGTCCGAACGCACGTCCTGGATATCAAAACAGGTATAAACATCTAGAGAAAACAACAATAACAGCAGGAAATGCAGGAAATGGAAAATGCCCCTTCCAGGTAAATCACCCCCCACCCCCACCTCCCCCCCCCCCCCGACTCCCTAGATCCGCCACTGTTAAGCATCAAGCAGGAACACAACAACAACAACAACAACAGAACCGCAACAAAATCAACAACAACTAGAGCAGCAAAAGCAACAACAGCAGTAACATTGTAACAACAGCAGTAACATTGTAACAACAGCCGTAACATTGTAACAACAGCAGTAACATTGTAACAACAGCAGTAACATTGTAACAACAGCAGTAACATTGTAACAACAGCAGTAACATTGTAACAACAGCAGTAACATTGTAACAACAGCAGTAACATTGTAACAACAGCAGTAACATTGTAACAACAGCAGTAACATTGTAACAACAGCAGTAACATTGTAACAACAGCAGTAACATTGTAACAACAGCAGTAACATTGTAACAACAGCAGTAACATTGTAACAACAGCAATAACATTGTAACAACAGCAGTAACATTGTAACAACAGCAGTAACATTGTAACAACAGCAGTAACATTGTAACAACAGCAGTAACATTGTAACAACAGCAGTAACAGTAACAACAGCAGTAACATTGTAACAACAGCAGTAACATTGTAACAACAGCAGTAACAGTAACAACAGCAGTAACACAGAAAAAAAAACAAGAAAAACAATGACGATAAAAAATGGTTGTACAAAAGCATAACCAAACAACCAGAATTAAAAGGCAACATCAACATCGACAACGCAGCAACAATGCTGAACATTCATACCCTGAAAAACCTGGCCAAAGTTTCCCTCGCCCAAGTCCTTCATGTACTCAATACGATCGAGAGGGAACTGGTTCAGATCCTCCGGGTTATATAGACTCATTAACTGTAGATGAATAATCAAGGTCAGCATTTAATAGGTGAGCTAAAAAACACATAATCAGTAGTTATCTAAACGTGTAACACCTGAATACCAGGTAACCTTACGGTGTCTGTTCTTAGTCTCAACACATTACCAAGCAATAACCTGGGTTTTTTTTCACCCATGTTGTTCGTTATTGTTCGTCAAGCACACATTACAGGCTAGTACCCGGGGGGGGGGGGGGGTACCCCGACAAAAAACGCCCCATGGGGATACTGTATAGACATAAAAACAATCCCTATTTGTTTTTTCGGGAGTGGTCAGATTTTTATCAGAAAACTCACTCCCCCCCCACCCCACCCCCAAGAAAAATTCTGGGTACGGGCCTGCTGTGTCTCTGTTAGCATCTTCACACATTCTCACGAAAATCTACAGCTTTTTACCACCGCAGGGGTTTCATTAAGAGCTGCTCGAACCGCAAGCATTCTCAAGGACAGCCCATCCCTATTTAACACTCCTGATATAGATCTTCAGCCATTGTCCCCCGATAAAGGGGGGAGGGACGCAAGGCGGCCACAGAAACCGCAAAACCACACACAAAAATCGCAAAAAAAGGAAAAACCGCATCCGAGGTTCGCGAGAACCGAAAACCGGTTTTATTTAAGAACCCACGAAACCGCACCAAAGAACTTTCTCTTGCCAACATCCCTATAACCATCCTTCCCTCCTCTCAAGGTCAAAATGCGCTCTTTACCTTATCTTCGTCTAGTGCTCGCATTGTTTCCGCTCGCAGTCTGTCACGCATTGTCACGGCAGTAAACGTCATGCCATGGAAACCGAGCCTTTTCTGGCGCGCACGGCGCTTTTTAACCGCAACAAACGTGACCAAAGCAGCTAATACGAGCACGCCGCAGATAGTACCGACAAATAGACCAATAGGAGGAGAAGGAGGCGGCTCCTTAGGTTTTGTCTTTTTGTTAAAATCTGAAATAAGATGAATAAGATAAATCATTTTAAGTTTTATCATGATTTTGGACTTATAGTTGACAAGTGTCAACTATACAAGTCGAGGAGTGTTCAGAAGAGCTCACTTGCTCACCCTCAAGTCCTTCCACATCCAGTTTTGCATCTGCTATTTATATAGTATATTTGGGTGTATTTTCTTTACTCGTACATTTTTTCACCCCTAGACAGGGTTAACCAATTTGCCAGTAGCTTTTTCACATAACATATATCGTTATTTTCACCTATACCATCTTACCATTACCTTAACGTTTACCTATACCATCTTACCCTTTACTTTCACCTATGCCATTTTACCTTTTCTTTCATCTATACCATCTTACCTTTGCTTTCACCTATGCTATCTTACCTTTACTTTCACCTATGCCATCTTACCTTTGCTTTCACCTATGCCATCTTACCTTTACTTTCACCTATACCATCTTACCTTTGCTTTCACCTATGCCATCTTACCTTTACTTTTACCTATACCATTTTATACTTTGACCTATGCCATCTTACCTTTGCTTTGACCTATGCCATCTTACCTTTAATTTTACCTATACCATCTTATACTTTTACCTATGCCATCTTACCTTTGCTTTCATCTATGCTATCCTATCTTTACTTACCTATACCATCTTATACTTTTACCTATGCCACCTTACCTTTGCTTTGACCTATGCCATCTTACCTTTGCTTTCACCTATGACATCTTACCTTTACTTTCACCTATGCCATCTTAAGTTTAGCTTAGGGGGTGTTGAAGGATTTTTTCCGATGCTGCTATCTGTAAGGGTTACAAAAGTCTTCGACTACAACACCCAATTTGCTATCTCTTTGGGGGTAAGAATTTCTGTTG